>NC_058112.1:23905312-24223750 GCF_914725855.1 Thunnus albacares
CAACCGAGCTGTGAATCACGAGTGTGAGTTAACCGTTATGTTTTTCAGCCTTATGCTCACATGGGATGAGCACTGGAGCAAGCAGGTGTTTGAGGTCCTCAAATGAGCCATCATCCACGCCTTTCCAACTCCTATCTCCAAATATCTGATATCTACTCCCCATGGATTCATAACAAGACTGACTTGAGTGGTGTTTTTCCAGTCGCTGTCTCCGCCCCTTCCCATCATTCTCACTTATTCTCAGTCTTGCCGCTTCAGTTGCTGTTGGCATCCATTGTAGGCATATCTATCACCAAAATGCACGCTAGTCTTAGATGCCTCAGTGGAATTGGGATGAAAACAAGGCCTTCCAGCATTCCCAAACATCCTGCTCAAGTCCGATGGACGCTCATTCCTCCAATCAGTGAATCATCTGTGTGTTGACAGACAAGATGAGTGAGAAATGAAGACACCTGTGGAGGGAGGAGCTGTGGAAATCCATGGCATGACTATCTTTACAGCAAGTTGGTTATCATAGCGGAAATGTTGGTTCATTTGCACTTTCCCTGCACAGCATAAAATTACAAAGATGCATTTGTGTGTGTGTGTGTGTGTGTGTCTAGATAGATTAGAGAGAGAGACAGAGAGAGAGAGAGAGAACAAGAGAACAAGAGGGGCAGAGTGAGAGGTTTGTCTATCCTTGTGCTCATTTTAATCCTGAAAAAAAATTACTGTTTCCATTTCACAATAGAGCCACTGTGCCTTTGTATGGGACAAAGAACCTAGTGGGCCAGCAGTATTTCATTAACATCAAAGAAGTGAGTCAGGTACACTGCAGTTTCAACTTATGTTGTTCAACAAATCAGCAATTAGCCCATTCTTGTGCTTTGGCATCATCATCCTCTGGTTTAATTGAACTTATGTAAGAGTGTCCCCTTACTGCAGCATGCCTGCTTTGTTTGGATGCTTTAGCAATGATGATGTGGGTGAAATCTCGTGAATGTTTATACCCCGTAGTGTTTACATGTTTACGAGTGTGCGTTTACGAGATAGCGGCTGTGATCCGTCACTGGATTAAAAATAGATGAGGGCAGCAGCCTTTTCATTTGCCTTTCCCAAAGGCAATGATACACGGGGCAACTTCTTGGGCAACTTTTAATTGACAGCTATCTAATTAGAGCTAGCTTAGCATTTAAAGGTGTAATAAGTAAGATTTTACTGGCTCTGCACAGTATAACCACAAATTTATCAGCAGGGGTTTGCAAGTGTTGCTGATCAATACCAGTTGTCAAGTCAAGTCAGTTTATGTATAGAGCCACAAAACAAGTTTAAGTTTTGAATAAATAAATAAGATTTTGGTAAAATAATAAAAACCCAACAGCACTCCACAGAGAACAAATATGAAGGGGAAGCTCTAATAATGAGTCGTAAACTATTCCACTGTTTAGGGTCAACAGTAGAAAAAGGCCGATCAACCCCTGGATTTTAACAGGAAGCATGGAACGAAGAGCTATGATTGGTTAGCAGATCTGAGGAGTCTGAACATGGAATAAGGTATGTGGAGTTCAGAGACAAAATCGTGCCACATGCAGTGCTTTAAAGCAAATAAAAGAATCTTAAAATCAACTAGATTCATCAAATCAATCATAAAAGAGGTCATTAGCCACTGAGTACTCTGCAATTTGTTTAGTTTCTCAAAGACCTGTTTGTTCATACAGCAAAAATCAATTAAAAAAAATATCAATCATAACTCCAGACACTTCAAATCTTCCATAGACCTGCCAAACAGTAAACATTTTGAATTGTCATTGCAGGAAAAGCACAGGTGTAACTAATAACATCAGTGATGGCTGTATTCCATTCAGGGGTGCCAATAAGCCATGGGCTGTGTTCAGAATCGCATGTAACATACGATTCATACTAAGTATGACATCAAATTGAGTAAGTAGTGTGCACCAACTGCATAGTATGTGGATTTTGTGTACGTGAGAAATGCCCGGATGTATACTAGATTAGCAAGAATTTCTGAGTATGCAGTGTGAGCTTACTGGACATACTCAACTGCTCCTAAATACATTGCATCTCTTCAGATTGTGACATGACAGAGAATATAAGCCAGGTTAAACACTGTTAATATGTCACCTTATCCAAATAACACCTGATTGGAAATTTGAGATGTGAAGAGCCGCTGATTTGGTGAGACTGGCTGTCAGTCATGTGATGCGGTCACATGACTGTCTTGCTTGAGTATACTTAGTGTGAACAGTCTGCTGGTAATGGCATACTTAATTGTTCATTTAGTAGGGAGTATGCCATACATACTGATTGGTTATGTAGTAGGCAGTTTGTTAGCATGCAATTTTGAACACAGCCATGGATGCCAATGAGCCAGCGTGCACAGTATCAGGGCCCTGGCACAGGATCTCCCAAATGGAGTGCAGAGATTATCATTGTGATAAGTTACACCTGCGTTTGACAGGTCAAAATATCCGCTGTAATGCAGAGTCAGCATTAGCAAAGCAAAAATCATATTTTACAAACTTCTACCAGTACCCTCATAAGCTCAATACTTCACTCTATAGTCTGCAGCAAATTGACATTTTGGACACTTATGAATCATTGTCATTTTGCATAATCTCACAGGTAGGTTGCATGACTTTAATTTTCAGGTCTATAAAATGTGATGAATGTGGGATTGTTAGCATGCAGTGCAGTGCCATGTATACTGTTTTTTGATTTCACTGTGGAATTTTTGAGGATAATAGGACTATATAGAGCCTCAATTTCACACTCAAAAGTCAGTCACTCAAATAAAATTGCGGACAGTACATAAAGTGCATTATATAGTGTAGCGACAAGACATTACCTCGTTTTGCTGGTAATTTTTCTAGACCCTTGCTTAGTCTCCTCCTTATAACTGCCATTCCCTGAACTCACGGGAAGATAAACACTCCCTCTAACTCTCTGCCAATCAAAGGTAAATTATGTTATCTCACACAAATCACTGTGATAAGTAGCTGGAATGACTGACAGGGGTCACAGCTCCTAAGCTGACAACATGTTCACATGTTTTTTTATCATTAGCTTTATCATTAACTGCTATCTCTGAACACAACGACATATGTGGTGTAACAATGAAACTTTGACATGTCTGTGTTACTAGTCAGGTCTTGGGGTAAAGGGCTAAGTATCAATACTAGTCCTAACTCGGAGTGTGTAGAAAAGGGGGAAACGAGGGAGGAAACAGAATGATTTCCAAGACTAGAGAAATAGCCATGGTGGGTTAGCTTACCTGGTCTTTGCTTACGTATGCAGTGAGCTCCGGCTGGGCCTTTCAGTTCAGTTTAGGGTGTCGTTGGATGGATCTCCGAAATAAAACAGAGCTGGTTTACCACAAAAGTCCATGAGCAAGAAAGGTGTGAAGCTTTAGTGTCCTGAGTAGTACTTCCAAAACTGGCGTCTCTTGTGTTAGCTTAACACGCACCAGTCATTCAACTGCCGCGCTCCCACAGCTGAGCCTCATCACATCATTAGATAACTCTAGTGGATGTGCGTGCACCTCACAGTGACGTCCTTTTCACCGACACCCAGCTTAACCACACCTCATTATCTCTCAATGAAAACCAGTCCAAAGTGTTTAGGAAAAGGAAAAAGGAAAAAGAGGAACTATAACCCCTCCTATCACTCCTAACATCTGGTAGTAGTAAATAGGGATTGATTTCGAACAGCTGTCATTGCATCTTGTCTTGCTAACGTCATGTCATGCTAACATTTAGCTAGCTTTTACTCCTGTCGCTCCGCTTCACATAAGTCATTTGCACTCTGCAGAGACATGGATACTGTAAAATTTAGCAGAGTTGGGAAGATAACATTATACTAAAAAAATTTGCTGTTACCAAATTGGTGGTGAGCTTCTAAAATTGTGAGTTGTTTAGTAGAACAAGCATTCAGCCAAAGCTTTAATCACAATGTGTCTTTGGAAAGATTTCTTTGGAAATCAGTGCATCCCTCCCCTTAAAATAAAGCTACTGATGTTGTAAAAGACATTTTTACTGCATTTTTAGTAATGTTTCTCTACACTATGACTGCATGTAGTGTCAGGAAACAGTTCTTTGTTTTTAGAACACAAATCCATTAAACTCATTATGTAGATTCAAGTGTGGATACTGTGTGGGTAGGTATCCAACTTGTTGTAGTGCCCTTGTGATGTGGTTCAAAATATTCCCAATGCCTGACTATTAATCCCTTCTGCTCAATTCAGGTCTCTGTTGCTATGTTTAATGTAGAAAAACAACTGCAACTAACTTGGACAGGCAACGTCATACTAATGATGAAGAGAAATTGAAAAGCTGAAATGTGCATGTGGTCCACATGCTTAGTGTTCCTCCATAACCCCCACCAGTACTAAGCCACAGCATTTCAAAATGTGCTGTAAGCTAGGTTTAGCTAGGCCTTTCTGACACTAGGAAATTGGAAACATCCAAAAAATAATATTTTTCCAGAGTTAAGGATGACAAATTACAATTTATCTCAAACAAAGGGGTCTCTAAACCCTTCATCCTATGAAAACTTTTATAAATATACCCTTTAATCGATTTGATGAAAGTTTAACAATGTTGCATGAGTTCCTGCTGTTGAGTTCTGTCTCTACAATTATCATGTGTTCAAATGAAGTCAGTTCATTATCGAAGGCAGATGTTCATTTAGCTGACACTGCTAATTGCCAGTCTCCTCCTGTGTATGTGTGTGTGTGTGTGTGCGTGTGTGTGTGTGTTTGTGTGTGTGTGTGTGTGTGTGTGTGTGTGTATGTATATATACTCAAAACACACAGCAGGCAAAAACCCAGAGAAAGCCAGAAGTGATCCAATCTGACTCCAGGCCATCTGTCTCTGCCAGAAGAAATGATAGAGGGAACAGTGATAAATTATTTCTCTGCTTGTGATCTTCAGGGCAGCATTCTTCCTTTTCCACAAGCATATGTGACCCCTGTCTTCCTTTTTTAACTGCTGCCTTCCTCTAGATGCATGTTTTATCCTCTTCCAATTGTACCAGTTTCTCAACCTTGTTCTTCTGCGGTTGGGTCTGCGTGTTGTGTCGTGTGGCCGCCAAGGCCTCCATAAGCAGCAGATGGATTCGATGGGGTCCCTGAGCATTTTGAGCTCCATAACCAAGATCATGTGATGATGTGACACCCAAGGGACGACAAAGGGAAAGACTGATCTCATCCCTTTTCCATAAAAGTCACCACCCTTGTTTAGGCTGTGTAAGTCTGGAAAAAAACAGATGCTGAAGCAATTTAATGTGGAGTTTGTGAAGAATTAGGGATGGGAATTCTCTGTGGTGGCTGCACCCTAAAGCCAGACCCACTGTAGTTTCACATTGCCATTGCCTGCATCCACATTACATTTGCACTGTGCCAGTGCAGCAGAAAGTACTGGCAAAACCCGCAATCAGTGGTAACATACCAAAAGTGGGGTTTGTGTTTCTTACAACTAATCTGCATACCCAGTCTGCCAACATGCAAGAATTTAACTTTAGATTGTTTCATTTTCCATTGAGTCAAAATAGATCAGCACTACAGATACAGTTTGATGTCACTGCCAGATGTCACATCACCATCTTCACTACAGCACCACAATTTTAATTGATACCAATTCTTTAGTTAGTGGAGTAATATTACTTTTTGCTGCACTGGCCACACCAACTAGGTGTCCATAAAATACAAGTGGAGGTTAGCCGCTAAACCTTGTACACTAACAATGGTCAACTCTTTTGCCACATTTTCCACCTTTTGGGTGTGTAGCATGTGTTGCTAATGTGCTGGAGGCTTACACCATCACATAAACATTTTGCATTTGACTGAATATCTGAGGACTGCATGTGCTATCAATAAGGATACCAGAGAACGCACTTTGATTTAAGTAAACTGTTAAAGGCCCCTTTACACTGTGCTTTATCGGGCTGTCCCAGACTCACAGTGAAAGAAATGTGACAAAATTTTTGATAGCCAATCAAAAACAGTGGCCCTAGATTATATTGTGAAAAGTAAAGTAGTAAAAGCAAATAAGAAAATGAGTCCACCAATGGCCCATTTAGAGCTTTGGCAAACAAAGACAGGCTGCGTCAAAACTGTGTGACTGTTGCTATGACCCCTGTTACAAATCAGCCAATCAGAAAAAAACAGCTTCACTATCTCCTCTTTAGAGTTTATAAGAGTTATAAGTGCCAGTGCAATAGCCAAAATGTATTTACTGGTTTGCTACCTTTTCAAAACATGTAAGCAACACAGATGGATGATGCAAATTGATGCCATGTCTGTGCTTGAATTTTTGTTTTTTATTCACAATAGCCCTACAATTGATCTGACATACTTAACCTCAAAACTCATCATACTGACACAGATTGCAACCAACAACTTTCTAGACACACAGTTCTGATTTATTATTTCTTAAGAAGGTTTGTCATTGTGTTTGTACATTGTGGGTACTATTGTATTTTGACTATGGTATGCTGTTTTTGGATTCACCCATTATAAATCAGAACTATATCAGGTTTTGTTCATTTTAAGCGCTTATACCAAAGGAGGCAAACCATTTTGCTATTCCTGTGATTTTCAATATTTCATGGAGATCGTACCATCATCATGTTAAAAGTAAGCATTTTGCAGGAGAATCCAAACCAGATTCTGAGAGGTGTTGTATTTACTGTGCAGCATGAATTGCATTCAAATCATGGATGAAAATATTACATATAACAATTTTATTGAAGCAAGCTCAGTGTTGCATCTATGCCTCTAACAAATTAATAAATTCTGCAACAACGGCAAATAACGGTCATATATAACTGTGGCACATGTGGGACAGCTCCTTTAGCATATGGTCGCTCTTTCATTTTCCAACTTCAACGCCTCCACCTCCACCCCTCTGTGTCCTTGACGCCCTGCCTTCTCCTCTCCTCCTTGATTTGGCTACCACCACTTGAGGTCATACAGTCTTTGATGTGAAGCTGTTTGGCATCGCCTCTCATGAGGAGGAGCCATCTATGCTGCCTTTGATCACAGTCTTGATCTAAGTGATGGAGCAGGGTTTATGTGGTAGCTGTCTGCCGCCATCCTCTCACAGCTGGTCCTCTGCTTCCCCCGCAGCTTCCTGCTTAACTCTGACACCTGTGTTTGGTTCCACTGACAGGTAAATCACGACAACGACCTTGCATAGCTTGCACTGAACTACTCAATCTACTGTATGCCGCCTAGCCCACATACTCTCAATCTATGTCTTTCACCACTAGCCTATGACGGCCAGACCCAACGATCATACCAGTGATGAAATGGTCTGTCCCCGTATACAAGCAGCCTGACTTGGAAAATTAATTAGGTCAAGGAAGATGGGGGTGCAAGAAGGGGGAGGTTAGACGTGGGCATGACTTTCGTCTTTACAGGCAGCCAGAAAAGCTATGTTTACATAGGGGGGACAGAAAAACATACATGTGCATTGACAAGTGGGACTTTCATGTGCCATAATGTTGTGTTAATGAGTAAAACAAGCAGGACCGTGTGTGAAAAAGCTGCACGTCACCAAGCCGAGCACCTTCTGCAGCTGTGAATTTAAACATACATCCACACACATGCTAGGCTTGTACATAAACAGACACACACTCAAACCACATGTTGGCACAAGCAACTAAGTGACAGAACTCTACACAGTGCTGTAGGCAAATAGGTGACTCACACAGCTCAAGTGTTGACACATATTCTGGTTAAGAGCTATAGAGAAGCAGAAAAGGTCACCTGCACACCTGCACACATCATGGTACAAGGACTTTTCACTTTATCATCTCCTCTGGTCAACTCCTACCATTAGTATTTGACTTAATGGCTGTTAGACACACACAAGGTGCCTCTCTATGGAGACACACAGTGAGGAAGTGAACAAGTCTGTATTCTTTACTGAAGATGGGATGCGAGAGGCTCTATGCGTGCAAAGCCTCCATTCATCATTGTCAGTAGCCTTGTGTTGTCTGGCCAACCCCCAAAAAGCTCAGGGATGAACCATTGACTCCTGTAAAAGGGGTTTCCACTTAGCCATGGCTCTATAAAAAGGGCCAATGCACTTAGTGTGCTGTTAATTACCCCCACTTCAAGTGAAGCAAAACCCCCGTTAACTTAACATAATGGACTCTGTCACCACTTCTTCTGAGTAAATGATGGGGCTGTTGTCGACGCAAGAGGTTTAGATACATATCTAAGGATTACTTGATGGTAGGTCTCATGAAAACAGAGTAAAAATGCAAATTGTTTTTTTGAATTATCCTTGTTTGTATTTGTTTAATTTTTTTCACTGATGGTGCTTCTGATATTATTTGGAGGACTTGAGAACTACTATATTATTTTGTTGTTCTTCTTCTTCATCATCCTTGAGTTGAGGGGGTATTTGTTCTGTTTTGCACTTATTGGTATTTTAATTTAATTACAAAGACTACGAGTCAGTAGCCTCACTAGCATCTATGTCTATGTTGGCTAACTGGTCCTTTGAGCTAAATGCTAATGTAAACATGCTAATCACAGCAACAATGCTTACATGCTGCTGTTTAGTAGGTATAATGTTTACCATGTTGACATTTTAGTTTAGCATCTTAGTATGCTAACACTCAGAATTAACAATAAACACAACTGAGGCTTATTGGAATGTCAAAAATGTACATTTGACATGATGATGGTGCAGGATGAAGTCAGGAGATCACCAAAGTTATTGAAATTCATCCTGTGGGGGGAACATAAATGACTGTACCTAATTTCATGGCAAACTGCCCAATAATTGTGGAGACATTTCACTCTGAACTAAAAATGCCACCCCACGTGGGTGCTAGATGAAAATTCAGGGGATCACAAATAATTAGGAGTCATTGTCAAGTTATTTGTGCCTCTCAATCCAGTAGATGTCAAGATATTTCAGTCTGGACCAATATGGTGGACTGGTTGGCATTCCCAAAGTCCCATCACTAGTTTGGATTAAAAAGAATCATCCTTTTCTAAAAGTAACTGATGTAGAAAGGGACTGACCCATCGTATAAGCACACAAACAAAAACTCGTGGCCAGAGCAGTACAAGCGTGAGGCTGAGAATATCTGGCCTAGTTCTGAACTAGCCCTCTTTAAATTGGTACACATCTCAAGGGCATCTGGCCTCAGTGTTTATCGGTCTTTTTAAAGACAACTGTGTTTGTTTGTGTGTGTGTGTGTGTGTGTACATGAGTGTTTGCACCCTTGTGGTTTTCCACATGACTTTTAAACAGATATTATTGGTCTAGTGAGGACCCAGGCTGATGAAGACCTTGCTTCTTCTCAGTTTGAATATAAAGTGAATGGTGTAGCAGCTAGTGAGCCAGTACTGGAGAAAAATGCTAGAGTCAAATTCAATTACCTTAAGTGGACCTGACTCAAAATGAGAATGGGTCTGTTTCAAATTGGGCCTGTTTTCAACTCACAAAACACCCATTTTACCCCACTAAATGTAATATGAGCTCAGAGGCAGTGCCACTGAGATTAAGACTTTTACAGACAAAAGGGGCTATCAACACTTAGTGTCTATAACTCAACACAGCAGAGTCACTGTAGATGGCAAATTATCACCAACTGTCAATGCCCTTCTTTTGGGGGGTCGGGATTTCCTGCGATCGCTGTCTTATTGAAAAGTCGTTGGAGTAATGTTTCACTTAGAACTCCAGACCAGCGCACTGGTCATTGTCCTGCAGTGACAGTGGCTTCTGGAAGTCTTTTAATAGCCATTACAGTAAAATATTACCTGTAGGAAGCAAAGGAAGCCCAGACAACCATGTGTCAAACAGACCAGCCCAAGGTAATATCCGCTCGCTATTCATCTGCCTGCTTCAGCAGAGAGGTTCATCTGACATATGAACCGTTTCCCACATGCAAACATGTACTGCATCTCACATGAGACCGTTTGTCTAATTTAATTTGTTTAATCTTTTAGCGAATCAGTTGTACTTTTTGTCAATGAAGATCTTACCTTTGCAGAGAGTGAGTGCAAGAGAGGGAGAGAGGTAAATTACATAATGAGATCAAGGGCCAGAGTGTTTGTGTGACCCATTTTGACGAGCAGTAAGCAGACACGATCTGAGAACTATTATGCACTCTGACAGGTCCGAATGAATGGAATGGGCCATTTCTCTAATGTGGAACAGGGATGGGGGGCCTTGGATACTTCAAATGTTTCAAATTCAGCAAAACAGTGACCTCCCTCAAGAGAACTGCGAAAATAAATCCCCAGTCACACACTCCAACCACAGGAAAAGAGAAAAATGGGCCCTGTCTACACAGCGCACTCGCTCGCTTTCTCACCAGCACGTGAGACAAAGTGAAAAAGTATGTGGCGATCCACTTGTATTATGTTGCATGTTTTCCTGTGTATTTCATGTTTTTATTGTGTGTTGAAGATGATAAATACTGAATACTGGGTGTCCGTTTTTGTGCTGCATGTCTATCTGTGAATCTTCTGTGTAAAACAGATCATGTCTGTGTGTTCTCAAGTTATGTGTATGAGTGTGTCCTAATGGAGCCACTGAATGACCACTTGTAATACTCGTATGTGTGTGTGTGTGTGTGAATTGTGCAGAAGGTCTGTTTTCTCCATTTTCTATTCCCCTCTCGTCTCTTGTTCTCTGTATCGTCTCCCGCTGTCAGTCTGCCCACTAGGCCAGCGTCTCTGGACCTCTGCCATGAGGAGGCCACTTTCTGGCTCCAGTGGTGTGTGCTGAAAAATCCCTACTTGAACTCCACCGACCCTCCAGCTTTGTGAGAATCCAGCTTCTGGCTAGTGGGTTGTTGGTTTGAATCCCAAAGCTGGCTGGTAGAGGTGCAGAACAAAAAGAGGTCATATGCATCATGAACCAAAATATTAACTTAATTGGCTTGGTTATGACTCCAAAATGTAGTCCTTTCTGTTTGCAAACATTCATGTAAGAGGGCCTTACACTGTGCATTACACATGCACATTGTGAACTCATGTTTATTGCCTTAAACATGTCCATGTCCTATTCCAGAAATCTAAAATCAGTTTGTTTGAAGATGTTTAAATTGGGGTTTGTGGCAAACTGAGGTATTTGGAGAACGTGAACTTGTTACCAAGGTCAGACATTTGTTCTTTATGAGGACATTCAAGCTGTTTAGTTCATGCAGACAAATGTCTGTTTGTATAAAAGCTGCTGTATTTTTTCATTTAAGAGATTTTTCCCTACATTTTTGCACTAAACCATAAGAAAATACAATTTAAAAAGTATGAAAGGTAAAATATTTTGCACATTTTACACCTAAGAAGAAATAAAGAAGTATATTTTTACAGTCACAGTTTGTTTGTTTGTACAGTTTCTTTTCATAGTGAAAATATTGGAAGTATATTGAACCTTGTACTGTATTCTACCAAACCATTAACTGAATGCATTGTTACACCTTTCCTGACTGGCACAATTACACATGAATATTAAACATGAATATTGCTGCTACAATAGAAGACTATGGTTGTAGTTCCTAATATACATACTTACGGGGTAAGTATGTATATATGCAAGTTTGAAGCATATACAGTATATATCTGGTAGTAGGCAGCACCTTTCGGCGGAACAATAAAGGTTAAAAAAGTTCACAGTACAAATTTCAACCCCATAACTCTCAGTCTTCCAAACTTCTGCTCACTGGTCATGCTTCTTAGCCCATGTCAGTCAGTCTGTGAGCATGCCTGCAGAGACAAGGAAACCATAAAACCATGAAGTGCTTCTTTTCCTTCCCTCCAACACATTTCTCTTTCGACTGGGCTTTTTTAGCATACTGAGCAGGCGGCGGCGGCAGGAGGAGGCTGATGGAGAGGGCCACCTGAACAAACCCAGTGTGGAACCAGGCAGCCAGGACAGCCAGGCCCAGCCAGATTTATGACCCTCCACCCCTCTTTTCCCACACAGAGGCCCCTCTCTGGAGCTTCTGGATGTATTGGACCCTGTCTATTACTTTTTGTCACCTCTGTCTACCCCTGCTTCCTCTCCCTTTCCTGTCCCACTTACACATTTTTATTTCTTATGTCCATTTATCTCCTCTCCTTCTCTGTTTCTCTATCTTGGTATCTCTCTCTCTCTTTCTCCCCCCTCCTTTTCTCCCAGACATCCTGGCCAGCTGTTCATCCAGACAGGGTGTCTACAGCTGTCTGTGCGAAGCGGAGTTGCAGTTCCAGAGGTAGGTCGCATAGCCTGTGGCGTGGAGCTCTTTCCCAACACCTCTGTCTCCTCTGTTCGCAGCATCCATGACCTGAGCATGACCCTGACACTACAACTACATGTTTTCACCAAACCACCCACACACACTGCGCGGAGCTAGTCTAGAGGAGTTAGCCCTGTGGAAAATATACTAATGCAATACATTAGAAGCACAAGATACACAAAAAAAGCATTTTGTACTTGACAGCTCTATAAAACCAAGAATAGCTTTGAGGGTGTAGCATTTACAGTACAGTAAATACACATGAAATGAAAAAAAGTGCTCTCAGACCTCCTTCTTTCTTTTTTTTCTTTCTCTCACTCTCCACCCAGCAACAGCGAAGCCTTGGCAGAGGCTACACATTGCCCCAAGTAGAAGTCAAACCACTGACTACAGACATTCAGTAAATGGGGGGAAATTTCCCCAGACAAGGATAAACTCCGTTACAACACCCCACGAGACAAGGGGTAGTAAAACCAAATGAAGTGTGCAGCAAATTAGGCCTGCTTTGCAGCAGATATTGCAATAATTAATCTAGCCCTTGCACGCTTTTCTGCTGTGGTATTCTGTTCTGTTGGCCAAGTCAATCTTAGATGAGGGACTTGAAGAAGTCTCAATTCACTTTTTTCCAGAAGAGGAAAATTTTAAACTATACCTTCAAATATATTTGCTTTGGGAGCCATGTTTCCAAGTTATTTGTCATTATTTCTGATAAATAATGACCTTAAAAGTTTACATAGCTGCGTTCCTGTTGTTTTTTCGAGTTCCAGGGTAATTGTCAAGATACTGTAGGACAAAATCAACATTCCTCTCTGCTTCAACAAAGGAAGAGTTCGATTATTGGGGTCAGCAGCTTAAAACACTTGAAGCAACATCATACTAAACTGCAAGTGAACTCAAACTTACAACAGCAGTCTCTGTTTTGCCACACGGTGTTGACCAAATGTTATGAATCTTCCAAGCCTTGGGAAGCATGGTTTATTACTTATGGGGGGCCTCCAGTGTTTCTTGGTTGGTTGTTACAGTAAACTGTGTTGCCATCCATGCTGCATGGCAGAGACCTGAGACCTCGGAGATGGACGTGTTTACTCTGCAGTTAATCACCATGTCTGATGCGGCCTCTCTGGACGTGTGAGGGGGGAAATGCCGGCTAAATGCAGTCACCACGACCTAATGAGGTGGTTTAGCTGCAGCAGCGTGCCTTCAGCCGTACTCTGTAATTCAGAGACACCGACTCCACAGTACCCCTGGCCAGCCTGCGTCACAAGTGCGTTCGTCCGTATTCGCCATGTCGCCCACAACGCCGTGAAACATGTTGAACGGCTGCTCTAAGAGACTGGGGTCCAATGGGCCGTCAATCAATGTGGAGTGTGTGGTTTGAAAATGGGGAGAATGGGGAGAACGTGGAATGGTTACAGAGAAAAGTGAATTGCAGTTTCACCGATTTTCGTGGGGCAAACGTCAATCTTCCCATATGAATGCAAAATGAATTTAAAATAATTTTGCATGCAAACATACTGTATATCTCTCTCTCTCACGTACATATGCAGAAGACAGTGCAGAGCAGGCCTTTCTCCTCCTCTCTGTCCTCGTGGCACAGCAGTGCTGTTCTTGGCAGCCCCTGGTGCTGTAGCTCCACTCCTCGCTAATGGTTAAACAGCATGCCCATGCCATGCTCACTAATGACAGGCTAGGCTTATTCCACTGAAGTGGCGCTTTTCAGAGTCAACGGTGCACAAAGAGCATATCGAGCACCTCCCAAAGCAGCTGAGGTGCTGTGAGGACAACATCTAAACGTGCAAGAATGCACACATGTATTAACAAACACAGAAAGTGTCTGCTTACACTGATTTTCATGGTGACTGATGGATACAGACTGAAACACACACAAAGCCTCAGATTTTTGTTTACAGCATTTATCTTCCAGCAGTTCCTCGATGATTTCCCTTCCTGAAACCACTCTGAAGAAGTATCACCTTCCAGACTGGAATCAGTTTCAGCTCTCTGAAGTCAGTCACAGTGGTATCATCTCTAGTCCTTCAAGATGTTTCGTTTCTCATTTTGAGAGCATAGATTTATTTTGCTTGACGAATGAATCCATTAAATCCATTAAATCCACAAAAATCTGACCTCTACATCCTGTCATCTTCTTGTTTATGAGGAACTCTCACACATATTCTGTACATCTCACTGAAACATTTGTCTACACATGAGAATCAACTAAAAGTAAATCCCTCCTGGATTCATGAGATAGAATGTCTGGCAGTGAGTTTCTCACCGATGTAGCCTGACTTACCCTCCCTTCTCTGAACAATCAACAGATGAGAGCAAGTGTGTGTCGTTTGTTTGTCTTTAAAAACAGGAGGAGGGCCAGAATGCTTTGTTTGACTTGGCATTTGTTTAGCCATATTATTAGGACAGTAAACTTCCGAGCTGAGTCGGTATGTGTGCCACATGTTGGGCCTCTTTTTTTTTTTACGATTCCCCAGAGACAGCTAAAATGTAAGAGAACCTCCACCTATTCCCACTGAGAGGTGATGTAGGGGAGGTAAAGGTCTGCAAAGTGTAGGGGAATTTCAGGCACATCATCCATCATTTCCAGCAAGAAAAGCATGAATATGTGTGCACGTGTGTTTGCAAAAAAAATGCTTTTCTTTGCATTTGTATGCGTGTGTGTGTGTGTGTGTGTGTGTGTGTGTGTGTGTGTGTGTGTGTGTGTGTGTGCATGGGTATCTTAAGGTATGCATTCACTCACATTCTCTCTCTTTGGGATATCTGACTCTCAGATCCTGACACACTTTCCCAGCATCCACAGGCTGGATCTGTTTCTGCCCCACGGCGGGCCCACTTCCACAGTTCCAGCAGAAAAGGTGGGAGTAAGAAGAATGTGTCTTTTCATCAAGACTGGTGCTACATGAATATTTCAAACAAGCAACATGATTCCTCAGTGCCACCCGACACAAAGGAGAGGTCACTGGGTGTGCTCGGGGGTGGGGTGAGCAGAGCTGAATGTGCACATTGGAACTTGGCTTCCAGGCACCACCTGCTCGTAGTGACAGACAAGGCCCTGGAAATGGTGCCGTGACAGAGGTTTGGTTAAACCCTATCTGACCATGTCTGCGTGTATCGGTGCCAAGCCTGCCACTGGAACTCACTTTGCTGTGGAAAACCATAAGTACAAGCCCAGGCATGCGCTTGCATTGTTGATTGTGTGCTGTGTGTGTGTGTGTGTGTGGATGTGTGTGGATGGAGAGGATGGGTGTGCCTGTGGACATACCAGGCATTCCAGGCCAGCAATAAAGCCAAATTGAAGGTGGGGGATAAAGCCAGGATGTGTTGAGTGATACCTGGAGAGCTGGGAACGAGAAGGTGGGAGAGAGAGGTTCAGGCTGGTCGGGAGGTGCTGACACTGCTTTAGGTGAAAAGTGGGGAAAGATTCAGCTGGAATGAAGACTTTGCCCCATTTTGTGGTCAGACCAACATTAACTAGGTTGTGCTCCAATTTTGACTCAGAAATAGACAATTATGCCCTCAAAAGGGCAGGATATTACACAGCCTGAAAAGATGTGAATTTTGCCCCAGTTCAGTCTCCCACAAGCAGCGGAATTGGTTTAATAAGACTTGTGTGGATTGTGCTCAGTGTTGCGTTGAACAAATGTGTATCAAACATTTCTGTCAAATGGTTCTGATTCCTTTATTGTATTACTGCCAACACACTGTCATATTGTTATTGTACATGTTCATGGTGGCGACCCTGGATGTCATGTTGGTATGATATCTCCACATTTGTTTGGGTTTAAAAACCTTTTCAATGTGCTGGTTAAGGCATTGGCCAAACACAGGCTCCACAGATCCAAAGCAGATAGCAGATACATGGTTAAAAAAAATGCACATACTTTTCAAACACAGGGAACAAAATGTTCTTTCAAACATACTGCAAAGAGGGAAATGTTCACATGTCTACAACAGTGGCTGCCAACCTTTTGGCTTGTGACCACTTTAAAAGCAATGTGGACTTGCAATTATTTGTAACAGCTTGGATATGATGTGAGCAGTTCAACTCATCAGTTCAATGTTGTTTTCCCTCTAAATTTGATTCATTTGAACACATTTAATAATTTATTAATAATAATTAAATAATGACACATCCAATTTTGAATGTTTTTTCTCTCATTATTTGAGGTTTTCTCATAAAACAAGGAATAGTTTTACTTCTGCTGAATTGCAAAAATTAGACAACAAGCAAAAAAGCTCTAAGAATGTGTTTTTTTTTTCTTCTTCCCTATCCTGTTAAAGGAATAGTTTGACATTTTGGGAAATATGCTTGTTCACATCATGACTGTACCAAGTCATGTCTGTGCCAAGAAATATCCCCAAAATAGTCACACACAACCCCCTGTCAAACCACAATGTTCTATTCTTACACTTCAGTTTAAATAAATGAGATTAAATGAGACATGCTGAAAGTCACATTTTCACTGTTTCCATTCTTTATGCTAAGCTAAGCTAACCAGCTACTAGCAGAAGCTTTATATTTACCATACAGACACAAGAGCGGTATCAATCTCAACACTCAACAAGAAACCAGAAATATGTCAAACTACCCCTTTAATCATTTTGCAACCCCTCTGATTGGTCCTGAGACCCACTGGGGGCTCCTGACACCCAGGTTGAGAACTTCTAGTCTACAATATGTAACATATATGAAGGAACTGCACTTTTTAAACCTTTATTTATTCAGGGGAGTTTCACTGAGAGGAAGCCTCTCTTTTGCAGGAATGCCCTGACCACATTCACACAGTTACAACTGTTAAATATTAAAATCCACAACAACCTGATTTCTCAATCTTATTGGATGAACTGCCTGTTTTATGATACAACACTTAGTTTAGCCATACAATTCTGGAGGACAATTTTATATTTTGTGAGAGCCAGTTGATAACGCTAATGTCTGCAATTAATTTCATATCATTTCCGATTCTGTATGCTCAGTATATCAGGTATAATGTTGAGGCACAGCCAGTCTTTGTCGAACATGACCTCATCTGTTTAGTAACAAATGATTAACACCTCTGGTGCACAAATCTCTGCACAACTTGAGTTCTGGTATGTCCAGTTCTCTGTACAGCACCTTTTGAAATGTAAATGTGGTTGATACAGTTCCAGATCTCTCTGTCGGTGAGTGCAGAGCAGAGCTGAAGGCACGGCTCATTAATCCATAATAGCGAAGCAATTAAAACCAATTAAGAGCCTGTTAGGAAACCCAATGGACTCCCCACTGAGAGCGGTACTGTAACATGACACTAGAGAAGAATGTGGGAGACAGGAGGTGAGGTCCTGGCTGTGGACACAATACGGTCATCAGGGCTCACAGGGGGACAATGTTACACAGTGTTCAAATGGAGCCCCACTGTCACGTATGGGAACTTCACACAGATATGGTTTTTTAAATGTTTTATGAGCCACAACCTCCTCATATGCATCAATGAAACGTTTCACCTGTACACCTGTACACCTTTTAATTTCCTTCATTTAGTGAACTTTGAATTTGCTGAGAAAACTGAGAGCCCCCATTGTTCTTTTGATGTACTCTGCAGTCCCCAACTGTCACGCACACTCTGCTCTGTTATGGCAAAGACACAGAGTTCTGCTGAAGCCCAAAATAAGCCTGCAGCTTTAATAACGGAGCACTTTTCAAAGCTGCGTAATAATAACTCAATGCCCACAGTCAATGGCGGCTGCTCAGACATGAGTCTTCTGACATCTGGATGCTCTTCAGATAGTCTTCCTAACATGGCACGGTCAATCCAGAATGGGGCTCTGTTTCAAAAGACAACAGAAGGAGCTTTTGTCTTGTAGTTTGACAGACTTCCAGGGAACATGTGGACGGGGCAGCCATTTTACTCCTAAGGTATGTCCTGCTGCAATTCAGGGCTCTTTTTACCCCTGGACAGCCTAATGTGAGCCAGATTGTTGGTGCTTTGGGGAAAATATAGATCTCATGATTACCAACAATTGACCAATTCATTTGAGACCTCCTTTGACGTGCTGTATGTGCAGCTGCATTTGGGACTGTGGTTATTGTGTGTCTGTGTTTGTGAGTGTGAGCGTGTGTGTGTGTTTAGGCTCGATCACTCCCACAATAATAAATCAAAAGAGGCTGGTAGCCTTTAGATCATGTTGGGCCCCATGTTTTGAAGAATGGATTGGCACTCAATATGAGCACTGATTGAACCACTGAGAGGGTGTTTGGATTAGAATGAGCCTATACATTACACAGATGTGGCTCAGCTTAAGTGTATGTGTGTGCGTGTGCGTGTGTGTGTGTGTGTGTGTGACAGCTAGTATATTCTTAAATGAAGTTTTGGAGATACTTACAGAACTGCGTCATTAAACCCAGGCAGCACGTGCAAGCGGTGGAATTAAAAGCAACAAAGGTCATGTGATGAACAGTTTAAAAGCTCAACTGAGATCAACAGCCTTTGTAGCTTGAGGTTTTTAGCCCAGATAACTTAATATGGGGCTGCCATAAAATCAGAGAAAGGAGGCAAAAGAATGACTTTACTGGCTTGAGATGAAGTGCTTGTGTACAAAGGGATTCCAGAAATGCCAGCAGAGATGGAGACTGCCCACGGCCAGGTAGCTCTCTAAAACATCCTCCTTCCTTATCACAGAGCAATTCACAGCTGGCACACAGCTGCTTCTTTGCACTGCTCTTTCTTAAACCACTGGCACCAGAACTCATATACAGTATAATATGAAATGTATGAGGGAGCAGAGCAGATAACAGTGAAGATAAATCTGAAAGCTTTTATCTTAAATGCATTTTATCACCCACTCTTGACTAGTGCCATCTCCTTAGACAGTCTGAAAGAGGAAACCATTGAGTGTAGTAAACAGATGAAGAGATATCTTTCCTCTTCACACAGCCACTTCACTTTTACCGTATGTTTGTGAGTTTCTGTAAATGGGTGTTTTTCTATTTTAGCATGAAATTGAATGTTTATAAGTTGTATACATAAAGGTGAGCACTGGTTATGTCCTTGCCTGTAAACATCTCTTGTGTAAGCATGACTCACTTGCATGCTCATAACAAATTAAGAACACATCCTCATTGCATCATCTTGGTCAGCTCAGTAATAAGGCAGCTTCTGTGACCATAAAATGTGAGGAGAAAGTACAGTTTGGAAATCCTCTGGCCGAGGTCTACATGCATGGGTGCTTTTGTTTTTTTTTAGGATCATTTATTGTTATAGTGATTTCCAGAACCTTGTTACACTTTTTGTTGTTTGTGACACTACCAGGACTTGGCTTGATACATTACAGTATGCACAGTATATTAAAACAGTGGTTCCTGAGGGGAACCGAGGGGTTGCAAGATGGTTGAAAGAATAGAAAACTAGTAGGATATGCATTTCTCTTTTATTCAGATGATGTTTCGGCCCTAAGGCCTTCTTCAAGACCAACAATCATCCCCTTGGTGTGTGTTACTTTTCCATTATATAGGATGGAAAATTAGAAAAAAAGAAATTCTGCAAAATAAAATTATTTTCAGACTTAACTGTATTTCTCATGCATTTCTTTAAGGCCCATAAATGTTATAGAAATAAACCAATCTAAGAGGGAAGAATCATCTTTTGTTTCAACTGGTCACAACCTTTGATAAATTCAACATGCCAAGCAATCCCAAGTACACATAACCCCCGTTTTAAGGGGTCACATGACAAAAAAGATTAGGAACCACTGAATTAATTAAAGAGGTCAGCATTTTTAGAAACAAACTTCACTTTCTTTCCAAGATTTGATGACGTCTATGCTCATGTCTGCGCATTAAGTACAGAGCTGGAGCCAGGAGACAACTAGCTTAGTGTCGCATATAGACCAGAAGTAGGAGAAAATAGCTAGCCTAGCACACTAGGCTACTTAGCGTGTTGTATCTTGTTTATTTAAACAAATGTACAACAACTTATTTGTCAGTTTTTGCCCAGCACTTCTGGCTTTAGTGATGGTTTCCTGGCAACCCTCCTCTATTACATCAAGGCCCTGGCTATTGTTCCCCACAATTTGTCAGTTTTCCATTTCATATACAGATTGAACAAACAAGATGCATATTAAATTGTAAGCGTTAATGGCACTGGAAGGTGTAATCTTGAGCTTGAACTCTGATCTATAACCGAAAAGAAAGACACCACCCTCCAACCTCTTAAAATGCACAGTATCTCATACTAGATCTCCACAGCTGCTTCCATTTGACAATCTTTGTTTTGAGGGGGGGGGTTAGCAAACACTTAAATATATATGATGAGCCTGTTGCTTCTTTATTTTAATTTCCTATGTGTCATAACTTCTGAAGGAAATATTACATTTGTAAAAAGAATTCATTCAGTGAGTTGTGGTTCTTTGAGTCTATCCAGTCATGAGAAAACAACATTCCATCAGCTTTGGAAATATTTCCCACTATTTTAACTCTTAAAAGATCGGAAACCGAAAGCCTGTTGTTCCACTGCCTGTTAGCGTGCGATTCCTTGATCCCTCTGTAACATGAAGCCCGTGTAGCGAGCCGGACCACATGGGGAGTGCGATGTTGTGAGGTGAGGTATTTTTCGACTGGGAGACGGATATGTAATGCATTCCAGACACTCGGGCCGCACACGGCTTTCTCCCCTGCTACCTATAGGCATCAATCCTCTCCCATTTCGTTAGAACAATAAACCTACTGCCACTAAGGAAGAACTCATTTCAGACCCAGAAACACAACTACCTCTTCTGTCGCTTCCTGGGGCCTGTGGAGAGGGATCCCAACATTGTCTGCTGGCTTGGAGTTGGTCTCGAAACACTAAACATTTTCTCTAACCCTTAAACACCAAACCCTGACCCCAAGTTTAAGAACTTGTACCCCCGTCCATAGATACAAGACCCAAAACTTCTTGCTGCTGACCTTCATCTCACCCACAGAGCCAACCAGGACACTAAATTTTTTACCTATCTCTCATACATGAACCTCTGGATGATCACCTCATATCAAGATGTTTCTGATGATTCTTCTACACGGAGGTCTAAGCTGGTTTAACTGAGTTGCATAACTGGGATGTTACTCAGGTTTCTCTGTTCAATGAGGCCCAGATGGAAGATGATGTGTGTTTTTAAAAACAAAGCCCAACGGGACTTTCGTGTCTCCCCCTCTCCTTCCCTCACTTCCTTCCCTCTACCCTAAATCCTTTCCTCATCTCCTCCACACCGCATTAAGAAGCACCAATCAGGTTTGAGCCTAAAACAACAAAGACGGCCTCTGCCAAAGCCTGTCTTTTCACCTTGTCAGCACTGAGGGTGGGATGCAAGACTTATATGAAAAGCAGAGTGCTGAGGTAATACTCATAATTAATATCCAGGGGTAGTAATAGAATCAACATCTGAAATTTCATTATTAACATGCTTGTCCCTTCTCCTTCTGTCTCTTTATTACATCAGTTCCATTGAATATTTTGTAATGGCTGACTCATCGAACAGAGCCAAAAGCGAGTGGGGGTGGCAAGCTGATTTCATATTTCTTTATTTTAGTAGAAGCAGACCAGTCGACTCATGCTTCTTCAAACTGCCGCCAAAGAACAACAGATTGACAGCTCTCCCTGTGTGAGATGAACACTCCTGCTTGGCCTTCATTTAAAAGGAATGCATGGGTGGAAGCGTGTCTGCATGTGTGATGTCTATGTGTGTAAACTTCCATCTCTCAGTTTCCCCATGTCGTTCCAATGTTCTCCCCTCTTTCATCCTTCTATTTTTTTTGTTTTAATTCCTCTCTTCCAAGGCATCTGATCCTGTGGACCTTCAGACATGTGAGAGGTGATGGTGAATTCCTCCCACCCAGGCTGCAGAGCTTTGAACTGAGCTCCTTCACACTGCGTGAAACAGAGTCAGCAAGGCTAAGCCGAGCTCTACAGGGCTGGATTATAGCTCAACATCTGTATCAGTAGCCATGCTGTAGGTTCTTGTGTCATAGAGAGCAATTTATTCAACTTTCTGTATGCTGCCGTAGTTTTGATCAGAGCTTTTTTATTTTGTGGTAAGTCTCAGGTCTGTCGGTGTGTACCTCAAGACTCCTTTGGCTCTCAGAAGTTTTTGCTTGTGACCCCTGGGTACAAAGCGATTTTCCATTGTGACTAGACCTGCAATAATTAGATGATTAGTCAGTGAGTCGATCGACAGAAAATTAATTGTCAACTATTTTGATAATTGATTAGTCATTTAAGTCATGCTTCTGGCAAAAATGCCCAAAATTTGATGGTTTAGCATCTTAAATTTGCTGCTTGTCCTCGTCTTAACATTGTAGTACATTGAATATTTTTAGTTTTTAGAATGTTGGTTTGACAAAACAAGACATCTGATAACATAACCTTTGGCTGCCGGACATTGTAATCACAATTGTTTCACAGTTTTCTGATGTATTACCAATTAATTGAGATTAATCGATAATGAAAATAGTTGTTAGTTGCAGCCCTATTTGTGACGCCTCCTCACACTGTGCATTGAGTCTATTGATAACAGGCAGCTCTGTTGCAGAGTGATTTCGTCCCTTGTTTGATTTATTTAATCTTTAGAGGCCTCATGAAAGTGAACTGTCACAACAAAGAAGCAATCATTAAATAAAATAATTTCATGTGTAACTAAATTTAGTTTTCCTTCATTCCTACCATGGTAATCATCTCATGACCCCTAAGATTCATGTCGAGACTCCCTATAGGGGTCCCCCAGACTGCTTTCTGGCAAGTCAAGTCTTCAAAAGCAAATTGCACGTCCAGGTCGAAGTCTTTTGGGTCTCTGAACGCTGATCAATGACATGACATTACATGGCAACTGAACATCCTTCTTTCAAAGTTGTGTCAATGTTGTTTTTTTACTTAGCTGAGAGGTCTTTTTAATATAAAGGCCTGATAATGAAATATTCACTGCACTGGTGTTTTATTTAGTTTTTTATTGTCCCAGGTATTTACCATGCAAAAACCAGACCCCCTTTGCCTCCTAGTCTGTCTAGCCTGAAGTCCTCATTTTCATGACCGAAGTCTCATTTGGATCCAGGTTTCAAGTCTCAGGTCTGCAGCTCTGGTTTTAATGGGTTTGGTTTGAAATACATGGCTGTGTTGGGCATGCAGTGCCCTGGATTCATTCATGTTTATGTTTCACTACTTGCTTTTCTTTAACTTGAAAACTACTTGCACCAGTAACAGGTAGGTGGACAAACAAAGCTCTTTAAGTAAGACCAGTTGCTTTTGTAATCGTATACGCGTATAGTGGAGTAGGTATACTTGTATTTACATTTTTAAAAAGTTTGTAAACTGCAAGTTTTTAAACAGTTTTTAAACTATGATGTAACACATACAAAGACATATGTTCCCATTAGCTGTCACGGTAAACTGCATATCCACATCCTTTGTGTCTTCGTTGGGTGATTTACCTGCCATATTTTTGCACACATGCCGGTTTGTGTATGTTAATGTGAGACTGTGGCTTTGATTTAAACTTGTGTGCATGCTAGAGATGATGTAGCAAAAATACCTACTACACAGTTCAATTGACAGCCACTGTTCAAAATACAGACTTAATTTGTGGCTATTTGCTCTACGACTGTATCATAAAATTGATACTGTAGCAAACGATAAGAAGTCCACCAACTTTCCACCAACCAATTTTGTTTCTCCTTCAAGCAGAGGATAGCCTAAAATATTTATGCCACACCATGCCAGGTCATGCTCACTGGCCCATAACACACTCAACTACCTCTGAGACGTCGCCCTCTTTTAGTGTCTGAGAATTTCAGTCCAAACTTTTATTGACCTACTTTCGAGGTGGTGCACAGATGATATATGGAGCAAGCCTTTTCGGAGAACAGGGCTAATCGAGTGATGGGGGCTATGAGGTGGGGGTGGGGGGGCAGCGTTACATACCTCAGTGTGTGTACAAGGAGTAGCCTTTCACCTCTTGCGCTCTGTGCTGCCTTTGTCTTTGCAGAGGAGGACATAAATCACCAGAAGTTCTGCATCAACAGTCACCAAAACCTCTACATGGAGAAAGAAAGAGGAGATATGTGGTGAGTTGAAAGGTAGAAGTTCTGCAAAGGCATTTTGTTCAGTTGCTTAATCAAGAGATTCATTCTGAAAGTGAGAGCCAATTCACAATCCCCAGTTCCTCCCCCCCTTATGCATGTGAGTGCTGATGTAGGATTTATGTTGAATCTACACCATGTTCAACTCACGAGTCTGGCAGGCAGCTAGGAGACTGGAGCGAGGAAGAGGCAAACACAAAGCCAGAGAGAGAAGAAGAAAAAACAATCCAATCCCTTTCTCAGGCTTACCTTTAATCATCTTAGCAGAAAGAAAACACAGACAGGGCTCATCAGGAAAAAGAATGTGTAAAAGTCCAACCTTTCACAGAAAAGTCTCTGGCATCATCTGCTGTTTTGTCACACAGAGGTGCGGAGTTAAAGAGTTTTCTCTTATGGTCTTGACCTCTAACCTTTTTCATCAGTATGTCAAAAGCAACTGACATTTGTCAACAGAAAGACAGGAGTGTGCTGTCTTTTTGATTTGCACAGACTGACTTATGTTATCTGATACTGCCTCCAGGATGTAAGAGTTTTAAAAAAAATGTAATACCATATAACATGTGATTCAGTATGATTCAGTATAGACAGTTTGTTTCAGAAAGCTTCTACTGAATACTGTTTCCATTTGTCTTGTTTTATCAATCAATCAAACTTTATTTGTATAGCAACTTTCATGCAGGTTTAAAGTGCTTTTCAAGTGACTGGCAAACTAGTAAGGCTGACAATAATACAGTAGAAAGATAAATAGTAAAACAGACAAGTAAAAGTAAAAAAAAATCAACACAAAATGATAAACAATATATAAAAGACAATAAAAACAATTAAAAAGAAACACTAAAGCTGAAAATTAAATAATATAGCAACAACAAAAAAATGTAAGGCATCCAAGTTAAAAGGGTTTTTGTTTAAAGATATCATCTCTTTCAGCTACTCTCAGATCCTCAGGCAGGACATTTCTGCCGCATTTAGTTTACTTAATGTTGCAACACCTCATTTAACATAAAATAATCTGCATTTAGATTTGTGATCTAGCTGCCCAACAGACATGATCCTTTGCACTTAAAACCCTTTTCAGACATGGAATTTGTAACATTGCTGGCTTCATCAAGCTGTTAAAGTGATGGCTTTTTTGTCATGCAGACTTTTATGTTTATGTTCCTTATGACTTCATTCTGATATGACATTTACAGAAAGAGACAATGCTTGCATGAGAGGAAGCAGAGAGAGCAGTCGGTTAAAAAAGTTATGATAGCAAGGACTGTTTTTTTTGTTCTTTCACAGGCTTCATCACTGATGGTTTTTAAAACGTATTTAGCTGTTGACGCCTTAATTAATGACCATCATGAGCGCTTCACTCAGGGAATCCACACCACAACTGTCAATTACATCATTTATACTCTCATTTAATTCCTATTTGCTCACATGCTGTATGTATGTAAAGCATTTCGCTGGGTATTCATTTATTCAACGGTTGGCATGGCTGAAATTTGAATATATATAGAAGGAATATATAAAGTCTGATTATTACTATTGTTGTAAGGTGGTTTTTAACTGCCAACAGATTTACATAAAGGGATGAATATCTGAAAGGGGAATTGGTGTAAATGGAAATGTTTTAAATCTCATCTGGAGCTTATCAAGATACGAGATACCTGAAATGACACGTGTAAATGGACCCATGGAAAGGTGGTCATGTAATGTAACACCCTTTGAACATTAAAGCATGTAATCACTCATCTTCAACCACAGCCGTCACTCTCAGAGCTGTGGATTACAAGTGATGATGGTTAGCAGCCATTACACACAACATACAGACACACACTCTACATGTTCCCTACAGCAACATGTCCCGACCGGTGTAGATCCTGTAGGCCAGGAGGTATAACATGCTGTCACTGTACCGTTGCATAAGAGTTTTCAGACTGGGGCAAAGCATTTTTTTACAAGCTGATTTACAAGTGTAAAAACATTATAAAACATGGAAATGAGTAGTCTGCAGAGTGAGACTTGGACAGACGAGTGACTCAGGAGCCCTTTAATCAATTTAAGACGTGAACAGGGATGGGACAGGTGTGAGCTGCTACCCAGGTGCACCTCCACAGGCCATGTAGCACCAGTAATCAGCAGTCAAGGGTGGTAATGACAGGGTGCTGTTGTCAGAAACACACATACACACACTCACACAGAAGTACAAACAGTTATAACACTGAGGGACTCTTGCACGCACATAGTCAAACTTATCACAACAGGCGTTTCGCTCTCTCAACCCTCTCACATTCTCCCTCCATCGGTCTCTCCCTGACGACCACTCAGACATGTTCACACCTCCACTCAGATCTTTCAGCTACTATCTCGCGGGTCAGCACATACGTAATAAACTCAAACAGCAGCTGTGCAGTTATATAACCAGCTCCCAACCTGTCTGCAAACCTGTTGACCTCCAGCCATTGGGGTCAGATCAAAGGTCAACCAACATTTCAAAACAAAGAATGAATGCAAAGAACATTGTTATTGATGATATGGGAAACCAGCAGAGTAACCTTGTTATTTGATGGTTTACTAAAGTCTAACTTTAATTAGGATCGTGAATTAAAAAAATTTGATTCGTTTTGTGTGTAAGAAACCATAAACTATAATGATACCGGGGCTATTAGACATATTTTTCTAATTCTTAAAAGAGAATAAAACTGCTTTTGGACATAGTTCTGAAAACAGAATCTAAGCTTCAAACCCAGAGAAGCGTTTCCCATGGCAATGATTGATTAACGTCTGAGGGTTGTTTCTAGGAGGTAACAAGGTAACTAAAACACAGTCCTTCAAGGTATTTGGCAGGTAGGTTTTTCCAAGAATCTTTGAGAACTTGCCACAGTCCTTTGTGGATTTAGGCTGTCTCAGTTGCTTCTCTCTCATGTAATCCCAGATTGAATCGATGATGTTATGATCAGGGGTCTGTGGGGGCCATACATCTGTTGCAGGACCCCTTGTTCTTCTTGTCTCTGAGGGTAGTTCTTTATGAATCTTGCTGTATGTTTGGGGTCATTGTTATGCTGCAGAATACATTTGGGACCAATCAGATGCATTTCTGATGGTATTGCATAATGAATAAGGATCTAAACATCTAAAGTGCCTAAAACTTTTGCACAGTACTGTATATACTGATTTATTGGCAAAAAGAGTTTCAGTTTTAGTTTGACTTTACCGTATGTATATTTGCAAACCGTCAAAGAGAAGATTAATGTGAGAGATTTACGAAAGGCTTCATAAATCAAAAGCAGTGTAAAGTCAACTTTCCACCTATTGACGGATGAAATGAACATTTGCCACCTGTGTATTCTTATCTTGAGCTCCTGTTAATCTGCAAGGCTGGGGGGTGGGGGGAAGCGGGGATGCAGCGTCTGTCACGGACCACAGGTATGTGAGGACATGCAGCTGTTGTCTTTCCCTGCTTTCCCTCAGTAGGGCGTGGTAATGGTGCTGGCACATTGTGTCCTCAGCTCAGAAAAAGAATGAAAATGGTGCACTAAAAAAAACACCCCATACTTAGCTCCAGTACTGAATACCTCATGACTAGCGGTGCACTTTTTTCCGCTCAAAATTTCCCTCATGGCAATGTCAGAAGTTTAGTGAAGCGAACAGAGAGCGGATCTGGCCTCTGGTCTAGCCAGGATGTCATTATGAGATACCACCGTCACCACATGCTATTTTTAACCTCGTCTCTTCCCAATTAGACCATGGTCACAGCCAGCAGGCCAGGCTGCATGTGTGTGTTTATGTACGTTTGTGTGACCCTGAAGGCGAGTTGGTTACATATCAGGGGGGAAACTGTCTAGCAGCTTGTCTCAGACACATCTCTTATGTGCCTGCTGATTACAGGGCCTGTCAGAGTTTATTCAGCAGCGGCACAGTGGAAAGCTTGTGTCCCTGAGATGTTGTGAGTTTATGAAACTCTCAGTTTAGAGGTACGACCACAGTGACCGTCCTCTGTGACCCTGCTTACTGTAAACACACACTAGGCTTAATCTTCTGGGCCTCCATAAACTGCAGAGCAAACAGGACCCCTGACCTAAGAGCTGTGCTGAGGAAATAATGAGTGGACCATAGTGGACATACTAAATACGTGTGAATCAAAAATACCAGACTTAGAATCATACCAGTGGTTTGGCATGTTTTGTCCTATTTACTACAAATCAAACCACGTGTTTTAAAATATTGAGTGAACTTTATCCACAGTTTCCAGCATTCGCTGGTTTCCATTCATTTTAATACAATGTAATAATCTTTGCAGGAAACGTGCTTGAGTTATGTAATCCTCCACAGAGAACTTCAATTGTGCATTCATTTTTGTCAAAGTTATGTCATCATACAGTCTTCACAACTGCATCACCACTTAATGATAATGAAACCTGACAGAAAATAACTGAAGCCTTTATATTTACTGTAATGGATTAAATAACCCAAGCAAAGCATTTGCTGATCAACTTTGGTACTGTACAGAAAGGAAAAGAAACTACTGACTAACTAGTAGTAGAAAAAATACATTCAAAACTTTAAAACCGTAAAGCATGCATTTGGAAAATGTAGTATAAGTAAGGTATATATTTATTTATATATTATTCAGTTTATATTGTGATATGTCAAATGTAGGCAAAATCACATTGTTAATAATCAAACTGATAGATAGAAGAGCTAATTCTTCACTTTGTGAACAGTAGTTTAACCAAAAAAAATCTTAACTCAAAGTCCATTCATAGGCTTTTTCCTGAGCTCTCAGCCACATCAACAACCCTTCACCTTCATCTGCTGAAGAAGACAACCAGATCTGTTTCTGATTTTTTCATCAAATCTGTTCTGCTGTTATGCAGTTTACATAAGACCAAACTCTGTGTAAATCAAATTATTAGTTTCTAATTAAGGCTTACTCAGAATTAATCTTTAATATTTGTACAACACTTCTGATTTGGTCCTTTAACAAACACAGGGATGAGTATAAAGGGTAGTAACTGAAACAAGACTTGAAATCATGTCATTTATACAGAAAATTACATATTTGAGTTATTTTGAAAAATGAGTAACGGCATGCGTAGTGGACATATTTGGGCCCGAGGGCTGCTCTTCACACACTGACAGGTCCTCAGCAGCCCTCAGTGTAGCTAACACTCATGCCAGATTGGCATCTTTGATCTTACATAACCTCCTTCAGTTTTGCTGCCACCACCTCCTCTCCAGAGCTCACAGAAGAAAAAAAGCTTTTGTCCCCGAACAAAGCCGAAAGACCGCATCTGTCAGCAACACTCATTTGTTTTGA
Organism: Thunnus albacares; assembly: GCF_914725855.1. Taxonomy (NCBI): domain Eukaryota; kingdom Metazoa; phylum Chordata; class Actinopteri; order Scombriformes; family Scombridae; genus Thunnus; species Thunnus albacares. Next base: position 23,934,952 of record NC_058112.1, read on the forward strand.
ATTCCTCTTTTTATTCTTTTGCATCGATACTGAGCATAACCCGGGCAGGCTTAATGACCGACAGGGCTGAGAAGAAAAGTCAGTTGCCAGGCAATTGTGTTTGCATAGACTGTGGGTTCCGCTCAAGGGAAGCTATGGGTGGCAAGAGGAGAAGAAGAGAGGTGAGAGGATGTGGGGAGGACAGTTGTGGCTTGGCACAAGCCTCTGTCAGTGAGCGTCGGCCCTCATTGGCTGGCTGATGGAGAAAATCATGCTATATAGTCCTGCATTGGAGGGTTTTTATAGAGTGAGAGTGAAAGAGGGAGAGAGTGATCATTATGGCTCCTGGAATAGCATAATTAGAGAGAAAGGCCTTGCTGTCTCAGTGTGTGTGTGTGTGTGTGTGTGTGTGTGTGTGTGTGTGTGTGTGTATGTGTGTGTGTGTGTGTGTTGAGTGTTGTTTTCCTCTTCCTAGTGTCCCAGGTACATTTGTGGTTTACTGCTACATTGCAAATGATATTTTTTTAGGAGATGGGTGGCCATTTCAAAAGTCTGTGCCAGTAACTGGATGACAAACAAGGGATGATTGGATGATTTGGTTTTCTTTTTATCTCCTCTGAATAAATACAGTATGACTGATAAAACTGCTCAACAAGCAGCTGCCTATTTAAGCAGCTACAGTAGCAGAGCTGGATTAACATTAGCATTCATTTGAAGTTGTGTTTCTGGCCACCTGGCAAATGTAAGTCCAGTATATATATACATATATATATATATTAGCTCTGTTTGGTCTCCACCAGCTCCTAAGGGAACTATCTGGCTCTTAAGGTGCTAAATGCTTTCAGGCAGTTGTAGTGACAAGAAATGTAGTAATTTGCAAACAAAGGGCAGTAAAGAGTGCGAACTAGCAGACAGGGAAGTAAACAATGCAGGTTTCAAAATAATTTAAAAATAGGGTTTGCAAATGTTTTATTAGGAAAGAAATGTATTCAACAGGTTTGGCAGGCCTCATGGATACACAAAACGTGTTTTGGTGAGTAATACTGAATGTTAATATAAATGCGTTTGTTTACAAGAAAGCACACACACACACACACACACACACACACACACACACACACACACACACACAGACAGTCTAAAAGTGATTAATATGTAAAAAAAAAAACCAAAACAAACACAAAAAAAAACTAATGATATAAGGGTCTTTAGGTTTGCTAAATTAGTGTTTTCCTCTGATTAAACGCAGGAAACATTTTATCAACAACTCTCAAACAAAAATAGATGGGCCTTGATTGGAATTGGTCCATTAGGTAAACACCAGACTGATGGTGTAGCCTAATCATCACATCTCAACAGGAGAATGTTGATTTGATAGCGCATGGTTAAACACACATCAAGGCTACGTTCAGGAAATAAGAAGTGAACACTTAGTACGGCTATGAACGGCAAATTGATTTTCCCTTCGGAACAAAAGCATAATCATCATACTGTTTTCCCAATTTAGTGCTCCACCATTTCCGTTAACAAAAAACAGATTAAAAGCTCACAACTACAAATGTGCCGACACAAATTCATGCACACACGTTAAATACTGTGAGCTACTTACATACATGTATGTACTGTTTGTGTTCACACTCCACACACACACACACACACACCATTTTCTCTCACATCAGCTTGACTTGATTAGCTGTTGCGGTGTGTGCAACTGCTCGGCTGATGAAAGACAAGGAGCTGGATCTGTCACTGCTGCACGGGCATTACAAGCACGACAGTTTACACAACAATGGAGCACTAAAGTTGGCCTTCATTAGAGGGATTAGAAGCCTAATCTAAAACACTGTTCAAGTCTCTCATCCCAAACCCTAAACACCCTCTCTAGGGGGGCCCTTCCCTCCTACACCAACCATAACATCTCAGACTTCAAACACTCCATCTGTAACCCCAACCTCTGGGTGCTATCCCCTCTCTCATCGACCCCTATCTCAGAGTGAGAGGTTGCAGAGGGTGATGGACCCCATGTGATGGCGCAGCTGTGGAATGATTTATTGCTGGGTTAATTGTTGGGTGAGAGGCAATTGTACCCACAGGCTGCTAGCACTGGTCTGATTATGGGTTCACCTGCTATCAGATTGTAGCATACAGTTCATTAGCTTCTTAATGGGGCTCATGCTTCCCTCCCTCCCCCCTGTCCCTAGACAACTGAGGGCCATGGAGGGAAAGGTTAGAGTCCAGGGAATAGAGGGTGTGCTGCGCTATTGCAGTAATTAAGGGTCATTTGTTTTTGAGGACTTCCTGTACTGAGAGGCCAGCACTGACCAGCTGCATGGTGTCTGTCCACCATAAAGCTGTGAAGAGAGAGACTGAGACTGTGACTCTATACAGTCTGTGATTAAGTCTCCTATACAGTACACTTAATAAAAAACAAACATATTTACTTATTTACCCAAAAAACAGACGGCTGCAGAAAAAGGACTCACTGTACATCACTACATCCAGACTACATACACATATATTACAGAAAAACTGGAGGGTATGAGATTAAATACATTTCTGTATGAAATGTATTGTTTTTTCAAATGATTTACAAGCACAAACTCAATTAAGTTCATCCAAAATACAAAAAAAAACATGTTTTCTCTCACCTCTGAACTTTATTCATATAGTACTTTTAAAAACAAATGTTACAAAGTGCTTCACAAGGCATCAAAAATGAAGCAAAAGCAAAGGAAAATAAACTAAACTATTAAGAGAGAGCAGCGCTAAAAAGAAATTGGTCTGAGCTGCAGTTTTGAGATATCTCTGCTGCCCAATATATTACAAAAAAATATGATTAAATAATTGTGTTTGTGCAACATTGTGTTTTTTCCAAAAACAATGTCACTGATAATAATAATAATAATAATAATAATAATAATAATAATAATAAGAAGAAGAAGAAGAAGAAGAAGAAGAAGAAGAAGAAGAAGAAGAAGAAGAAGAAGAAGAAGAATAAAATGTAAATTTGACAGTAACTCCAAAAGAATCATGGTATAAATTTTCAAGTAGCTGACCAAGTGCAATGAGAAAGAGCACTAGACAGATGGGTTTTTTTTGGGTTGTTTTTTTGAATTCATATATATATATATATACATAATTATAAAAGTAAAAAACAACTGGAAGTAGACAAGTGTATAAGAAATACTATAGTATAGTAAAGTACTAAAAAATTAAAGGGGCTCAAAATGTTGAGGTGTTTTTTGAGCTGAGTTTTCAGGCATTTGTTGAATGTACAAAGGGAGTCAGCAGACTGTATGGAGCTGGGTAGCTCATTCCACCATTGCAGAACCACAAATGAGAAGAGTCTGGAGTTTATCAATGCAACACTTTCCATAACACACTGCTTTACAGTAAGACAAAACAAGAAAAAAAAAACACAAACAGATAAACAACTAAAACGTAAAACAAATAAATGATGCCAAGACAACAGTTTCACCACAAGGTCGACTTAGTAGCTGTTCTGTGGCTTTTGGTCATATCACATGATCTTCGTCAGCAGATGGAGTTGTAAATTGTAGTTGTTGCTGAGCACTTTAAGCACTTCTTGTTGATTCTTGATCTTGGAAATAGCTGATCCACCTTATAATAGCTGTTCTGGAGCTTTTCACAAAATGTTGTAATTATGGCTAAAAATTCCATTCAGAAATTATGAATACATCTCTAGAGAGTGGGTTTTAAAGGTTATTAAAAGAATAAACAGAGTTTTCTTGTCTGACCTCCTTTGGCAAGTCCTGTCAAAGTCCAACCACAAAGGCTTTGGGTCTAAAACTGGATCTTGGATCATCCACGGAGCTCCTTAAAGTCAGTTTTCTATGGTTGACATTGTGTTGTGAGGATTATCCAAAGTAAAAGGAACACTTTCTGGAATGTGATGCTGCTGTTGAACTATTAAAGTGTAATTTTTCAATACTGTTAACTTGTTAACTACTGTCATTGTATTGAGGCAGAGGCATGTAAGAGAATAATAAAACAAAAACTATCTGCAAGGCTACTTGCTGTACCACTAGAAGTGAGTGATGTTTTTTGTAATTTGGGTGAATCGACCCTTTAACAGAAAGTAAGTAGGGCAGAACATTTTTAACCCAAATTTAGACTGATGGGGGAGAGAGCAGTGACAGGCCAGGATGGACTGAGGGGTGCAGAATTTGGTATAATCAGTCCTGGGGCATAAACCTAATGGACTATAATCTTCTGTTTCCTGATATTAACTACAATCAGCAATCAAACTGCAGGGCAATTCATGACCTTATAAAATAACATTTCAGAATGGAATCTGTAATGTTGTTTCTATTTTTTAAACTTCTGCCCGTTTTGAAATGGAATTAAAGAGTAAAAAAAAAACAGATTTGTGGTTACAGAAAAACAAATAGATAAAGAATCTACCTTCCCGTCATGTTCATTAGCCTAAAAGGGACTGAAGAAGAAATCAACTTTAATTTAGGTATTTAAAACATGAGAAACCTGGACCAGACCATGGAATCTAAGTGGGAGGTGCAGATGGAAGTTATCATGCACATGATGGAAAATCAACTGCCACATTTTTTAACAGTGTGATTGGATTGGTTTTGGCACAGGTCTCCCGACACCACCCTGGAATCTATACCTTTTTATTATTTCCCACAATGTGGCGGAAGCATATAGAAAAAGGTATTCCTCTGAAACAGTGTGAGCTGTGAAGTAATCACTCATATACATCCTTGTTAGCCCTGAATCTAGTTGACACTTGCTGGGCTTTTGCCCAAGCTAAAAATATGTCTTCTTTTCTTTCATCTATCCTCCCTTTCATTCTGCATGTGAGAGCTTTACTGGGTGCTGCTGGTCTGTGGCCTAACTGAGGCCTAAAGCCCCCCTCCTGTAAAGTAGTGGGACGCCAAACATCCACTGATTTACAGCTTGGAGCACACGCTATGCCTTTGCTCCTATGGGCTATAAAAGGCAAATGAGAGCGTGATGTCCAGATCCCGCTTGCTATATTAACCTACATTCTTTCCAATAGAGTAGAGTGGCTGCATGTACTGACTATAACCACATGGTGAAAAGAGGAAAACCTTCCAGGCCCCGAGAGCTCACGTGAAGGTCAGATGGAATCCGTGGGTTGGGATAATGGTCTGATAAAATCAGCTGCTGACCTGCTCTTGCATACTGTATATAGAGCAGTCAATAACATTCCTTTTCTGCTACACAACACTGGCTCCACAGCCTTGTCTAGCCTCAAATCATATTAAATATTTCCTCAGGTGTTCAAGCCAGGAACACCTGGAGAGTGACAAAAAGTCCAAAAGAGAAGAGCCAGTGAGATCCACATTCAGGACAAAATATAAACAAGGGTTTTTCCACAGTAGGAACCTTTGTAGGGCATCAAGGATCTTTTGAGGAACTCGGGAACTAAACCTGTGTTTCGACTGGAGGAACCAGGTGTTTTCAAACCTTTAGATAGTTTGCTCTGGTCCAAATCAGTGGATGTGTTGTCCCTTTGGTTCAGTTTCTTTTCACAGAGAGAAAAATCCAAGCGAACCAAAATGCATCACTACAAGCCATGTGAGAACGTTCATTGGTCAGATGTGTCTGGGGTGGGAGCAAGAACTTAAACACAGAAAGAAGGTCCTGAAGAAGGTCCTCTGGCCAAATATGATGTTCTTCGTTTCACTAGTCCAGGTCGGACCTGGATTAAGTCTCCAGCTAGCTCCTAGCAAGTGTTAAATTCGCTCATCCGTATCCCAGTATGCAAAGCACACTTGGCTACGAAAGCCGTTTAGCTCAAACTCACAAGGTATGCCAAGTAGTTGGGTTGGATCAAGGTTGGATCACGTTCCCACCACAAACAAACCACTCCAGAGTTCATTTGGGACTGGACCGAGACCACCTCCTCTAAAGTGTTCGGTACGGTTTTTATTTTTGTTCTGCGCCCAAGTACAATTACTGTGTTCAGACCTGCCCAAACAAATTGTACCAAGAGGGAAAATGAACCAGAGTCTGATTCAACTAGACTAAAAAGTGCAGGTCTGAAAACGCCCTCAGGTACTGTAGGCTAGTTCTAGGTGTTCAAAAAAGTCTCCACTTCAGGGATTGGACTTTCTGATAGATCAGGAAAGTGGTGGAAAAACAAATAGGAATGTCCAATAGAAACTTTTACTTCCTGAGTTTGGTTGCTCTGGTTCCATAGTTCCTGGAATTTTTTTTATCAAAAAGGGTTATAGGAGTCTTCAGCCATGCTAGCAGCTCTGTGAGGCTGTGTTTAGGCAAAGTGTCACCTTGAGTTAAATGCTAAAATCAGCATACTATCATTTTGAAGGTATCTCCTCATAAACAAATTCAACAAATTAAAAACCTGATCTGATGATGGTACACAAAATGTTGAGGCATCACCAAAGTTATGTCAATTCATCCTATGAGAGCAGTTCTCTCAAAACCTCATTGTGGCACTAGAGGAAAAGTCAGGAGATCATTAAAAATCATTAGGTTTCATCCTGTGGGGACCATGAATGTCTGCACAAAATTTCATTACAATTAAATTTCATTACAATTCATCCAAAAATTATTGAAATATTTTAGTTTGGAACAAATTGGTGGAACAACCGACTGACTAACATTATAGACATGCTGTGTGTCTAAAAATCGGTGGGACTGGGGGAAAACTTTAGCAATCTAAAATAACACTTAGGTGAGAATAAGAAAGTAGATGTTGCTTTCAGGTGGTTGTAATGCTTTGAAGCAATGCACAGCGACTGGTGTGAGCGGGCCCCCGTTGAAGATGCCGACAGGACCCTCAACTGCTTTTACCCCACCCGTTCCTCTCAGGATTAGCTTTGCTATGATTTAGCGCTGTTTCTCACTGGCCTCTGGAATGCGACGGATGACGGATCTATTTTCCTACATTGTTTCACCTGCTCTAAATGGAACCACATGCTGCACAGAACCGCCTCTCCTTTGTCTGTAATTGAAAGCACATGCACTGTGAAGCCAAGAGTAAAGCGGAGCCACCACAACCGACAGGGGCTCCCTCCCTCCCTCCCCGCTGGTCTGGGGGTGCCACATTTTGGTCCGGGCCAAGTGGGAGGCCACAGTTCAGAGCTGGAGAGCATTTATTGAACTAACTGACCTGGCATTACATGTCAAATTCAGTTCAATGGGACGACTGTATCGTGTGTCGTCCGACTCTTTCAAGCCCTCCAACTTAAATGTGAGTGACAGTTGAGAGTCTGCTGAGGAAGGAGGCCTTGACATTGAGTCTGACATGCTTTGAGAACACAGGCAGCACTGTACTGTTCATTCGTTACGGTCTGTGATGTCTGGACAGGACGGGCCATGGACGCGGAGCATAAGGATCACAAATTCTTACATCACTGCTTTGTACCAGAGAAAGATTGCATAAGGGAGGAATGTACGATATTTATTAACCTCATTGGTCATGTTAATTTAACATGTCAGTGATACAGGGAGAGGAATCATTCTGTGATATCCAGAGGGAGAGAAACAGAGCTCTCTATATTCAACATAGTGCAAGCTTTAGAGGCATGTTGATTTGTTTAAACGATATGCTAAATGTGATCATCAGTGAGGTAAAGAAGCTTTTCTCTTTACCCTCCAAGCCAATATGGAACATTAAATTAGAATTTAAGGCATTCACACTTATTTAATACCAATTAATGAAGGTAGGGGATATTTCTGTAAATATTTTTGTAAATTCTCCTGGCACCACAGCCCTTCTTTTCTTTTCTTTTTTTTCGGTGCAGGGGTAAAAGGCCAGATAAGTCATTACTGGGACTATCGGGCATGTAAAACACACATTTTCAGGGTTCAGCCTCATTATTGTGAAAACCATAAAGCGTTGTCCTTGATTGAGCCTGACACCAGCTGTAAACTCATCAGGGTAAGCTCTCGGGGGCCTCTAAGTGGCCTGACTGCCATGGAAAAGCTGGCAGGGTTTTTTCCACCAAAACAATGATTAGCACCCTGTTAGAGTTATTGGGCTAGATTAGCGACTCTGGCGCCAAAGATTAGTGCAACTCTCTGGCTTCACAAGTCAGTTGGAGACATTTGTGAGAGCTGCTGGCTGACTTTAACTATTTTATCCTTATGCAGACCTCAAAGCAGTTGCAGAGGCCGTGGGGGCAAGAGAAGGACAGGCTTCTCAATTTTCACGGATAAGAGGGAATGTAGACCGACATCAACCAAACACTGTGTTTGAGTGTCCTGCAGGATCTGTCTTGTTGGCTCCAGGGTTGAAGCTTTGGCTGTGCTGCTGTGACATCTACTGGTGGTAAGTGGAGTTACAGCTACAACTTCTAAAGCATTTATTGTTATAGATGCTGGGTTGCAGGTCAGTAGACATACAATTATATACAGGCAGGTTTACTGGTTTCCCTGAGAGAAATTATGGTGTTTGCTATGTGATTTAGATGAGACTGAAGACGAAATCCATTTTATGTTGTATTGCTCATTATATGATGATTTAAGGGCTATGCTATTTAGTAAAATGTCCTTAATTCCTAATGAATTTATCTGGATGATTTTTAAAAAACTTGACCTGTGTTTCAGGAAAGGAACCTTTTGTGTGGCTGGTTTTCATTATAGAGCAGGTACAGAGGACAAAGGTCTTTGTTTGCAGTGTAATGTTAGATGTTTTGTTCTTGTCTGTTTGACAAACATTTCATCACTATAACTCTATGTTGGTGTCTTGTACATGTGGGCTGGGCACTAGCTAACTAACTCACTAACTAGCTATACATTGACTTAATTCTCCACTAGGAAGCCACTTGGATACAATACACAAAAAGGTGTATGTTTATGTACCACCTTAAATGCATGTCTTTTGCTTTTTTTTAGCAGAGGTGGCAGCACGGGAGTTACGCTATCTTCTGTAAAGTGTCCTGAGTGTGGCATTAAATAACTGGTTGGTACTGTGGAGCCACTTAGCAGCCAAGAGTACAAAAGCAGTTTTTACATTAACTGGTTTCAGACCTCTGAATTGACGCCCACATCCTAGATATTTCCAGCATTTCAAAAACAAAAAAGGAAAACAACATGGCAATTCTGTCTGATTATCTCACGCGTCACTATGTTCACACTGAAAACTGACAAAAGTAAATGTATTCAAAAATGCACCAATGTCCTATGCACACCAAAAAAGATGCTTGATTTTTTTGTGTGTTTTTGATGTACACTATCGTCCGACAATGCAAGGCATAATAGACTTCGAGAAGCTGCTCACCACTAGAAACAACAACTTTAAAAAATGTAAAAAATTTAAACAAACAAATTGTGGCTGGTGTTGAAACAGTCTGAACACTTCAGATAACAAAAAGCTTTTGCTGTGTCTTTGTGAAGTGTAATTGGCAGCATCAGCACAAGTCTTGTATTGTTCCCTTCAAGTACAAAGTAGTAAAATGTATTGATTTCTTGTATCCTAACTACAAAACAGTATTTTATATTAAATAGTATAATATGTAGGCTAGTATTGAATTGGGACACAGCACAAATCTGTTGTAGCACCAGGGACCTGCAAACTGTATGAGCCATGATGTTGATTTAAAAAGCAAACAACCAAAAACAAGTTTTTAAAAAGTTCTTAGTCGAAATCTGACTTTTTATTTTATCATCATTTTTTATGGGAAGAGTGCCTTCTGATTGAGATGATGCAGAGACAGCAACAGAAAGGAGCAGATCAGGGGAAACGTCAATGTTGACTAAAAATTTCAGCAGGAGAAAGAGCAGCTGTGATGTTTTGGTGGGCCAGATGCACAGATGATGTGATTAAGGACGTGTTCTCGATCACGTAGCTCTTACAGTTCAAACACAGACAGATCTGTATCTGTGCATGATGCAAAAAGCACCACTCAAGTTCACTTCACCGGAGAATGGAGTGCCATGTTGTGGAAACAATAGTTTGTTTTTTTAAAAGACAAATATATGCCGATGGCTTAGTTTGCATTAACTGAACATGCTGTTAAGTCGGATATCTCTTTCTGCAATACAGTACTGCATTATATGTGTTGTTCATGTATATTGGAATTTGTATCGTTTGCATATGTGTAAACAAAAAATCCAAAAAATCTAAATATATAACAGGTCGTGGCTATGCAGTATGGACAACAAATATATAAATAAATATATTTTCTTTTGGTTTTATATGCTCAGATTTTCAAATAGCTCAGATGTCTGCACTAAAACAATTTAAATAGGTTGCAGGTTTTCATTGGGGGGGCAATGGGTGTTAGCAATAAAAATAAAACCCTCAATGTTCTCAGTTAACAGCAGGCACATGTAAATTAAAATTTATAGCATTTGGGCCATTAGTTATCACAATACAAACCTACATCCTAATATGGATTGTGAATTGCTCACCAATAAAAACAAACAAAAAGCATGAACCCTGACCGAAGCAGTCGTTTACTTAAAGGGAAACTCTGGTATTTTTTAACCTGGCCCCTATTTTCACATCTTTTTGTGTCTAAGTGACTAATGGGGACAACAATTTTTGAAACTGGTGCAGTATTGAGCGAGAACGCTACAGCCCGCAGCCATGAAATGGACTGCAATGTAATTCTTTGGGGCAACTGTGCCCAGTCAATGTACATCCACTAAAAGTACTTGACTTTGCCACTGACAGACTCAGATTGTTAGTGTCTGACAACATAATACAAAGAACCATACAGAGAAATAAAACATTTTTCTTTACCTTTTCCTTGATCCGGTCTGTTTGTTATTGTGTCTAACCAAGTCTCGCTCAAGGAGAAGTCTCAAGTCTGGAATCCCGTGAGAGTTGAGTTGTTACAGGAGGGCAGGTAAATTATCAGCTAATTATTCAGCCATGACTTTGAAAATCTTTTAGATAACACTAAGCTACGCTTTCTGTACTCCAACACAAGAAACTTGTCCTGGCACTCCTCTCTCCAACCCTCACTCACGTTTCCATCGCGGTCTTCCAGCCAAAAATGCACATTACTGGGGTTGGACATAAAGAAAAATGTGACGTGCAGACTTGTCCAATATGGATTTAATTCCAAGCAATTCTGGGCTGGAGCTGGAGACAGAAATCTTTGACATATAACTATCTGTGTGGCTAGATACCACTACAAGTAAGTTAGTATAGTTTCTTTGTAATTTAGATGAAACAACCCTTTAACTGAACTTGTGCCACACATTCATTTGAGATGATGATACATCTCATACAAAGTTATAGGATCACCATCCTGTTTTTTTTATATGTGCATATACCATATAGCCTGGATATAGTAATATAAGTCCATTCTCTACAGTCGACTCTCCCTTGGTGACTTATTAAGGAAGCTCTGTATTATCTTGCTCAGTATGACATGAACACCTTATATTTCTGTGTCCTTAGTTACTGTACCTACTGCATAATATGAGGGGCATTCACTGGAGAGAAAGGACAGAGTTAACACAACGTCTTCCCACTACCTCCTGCTCCACCTACCCTCTCCCTCCCATGCACTCCCAACGCAGTCAATTACCGAGATGGAGCTGTGATTGATCATGCGGCAGGCGGCCAGCACAAAGGCCCTTAGTTCAATAATGACAAATGTTTTCCTCAGCGAACCTCACTTGATTTTGTCAGACAGTCTGTCTGTAACACCGCTAAGATCACATGTAATCCCTCAAGTTTCAAGCTTATTGATTACAAAGGGCAAATACATTCAACAAAAGACCACAATAATCAATAACCACAGCTGTGCGCAGACAATATAAAAGTCTTTAATCATAAATAATTGAATCAGGTGATCGTGGATGAGTTACACAGAGGCAGTCGAGTTTTTTTTTTTTTCCTCTTCATGTCACCATCTTTGATTAATTAGTGAGTGTTGAAAAGTGATGAAAAGTGTGTTAAAGAAAGAAAGAAAGAAAGTAAGAAAGAAAGACTGTAAAATATGATTTCCAGTGTGGAACATCATACAGCAGTTGACAACATAAAGAGACACTGGTGTGTTTTTTTAATGACCACATCCAAGTCTTTTCCAGTGTGTAAATAATTAAAACAATTCACAGCTGCTTTGACTTCAAGTGGTTCCCATAATTTTTAACATCAATGTGCCACAAAACCTGAAAGATCTCACACTTCCAAACATTAAACAGAGAGTATGTCATTTCTTCACGCACACACCACCCCCTACTACATTCAAACAACACACTGTGCTGCACAGGTTTACAGCTATCCTACCATTTGCCACAGCAACATTTTAACATAGAGGACTTCACTTCAGACTGTGTTATTCATCCACATTCTGCCCCCTTGTCCCTGTTAGATTAATTGAATAGGGCAAAGGCAATGACATTCATCATATACAGGGGGAACAACTATAAAGGGCAAAGCGAGGCTGATAAAAGAGGGAGCGACAGGCGGCACGACACGCTGTAAAAGCCAAAGGCCTCTGGTAGGGACTGACACAGGGACACTGAGACAGCAGCGGGGAGGAAATGTAGACATCAAGGAAAAGGGACACCAAAACTATTCTGATATTCTGATCAAATTGGTGCTATAGTGCTGTAAGCGCACTGCAGCTCTTTTTATAATATGCTGTAAAATACACACATTACATAAAGCAGCTCTTTGTATCCGCAGTATATTATACCTCTACCACAGGTGAACACTGTAAACGCTGCGACAATGTGAGCTGACAAAAGGCTCGCAATTAAAGACACTACACAAAATCCCTTGATATTAACGTGACTGATAATCGGCGACACAGCTTGGCAGGTGGTGGGCATCATTCTGAGTTGCACCCACAAGAAAACATGAACAGTAAACAGTAAGCTTGTGTCTAGTCTACTTTTATGCAACTGGTCAGGCGAGGCAGTGGTCTAGGCTACATACACAGGCGTAGAAAACGTTTTGTATAGCACGGAAAAAGCATCTCTTGAATCTCAAGTGTTCAAAGTTGGCCTATTTCCACCCTCCTCCAGGGTCCTGGTGAGTGGAGGATGTTGTACATTCATTAGAGGAGAGAACTGTCAAGAGCCTGGCTGACAAATGACCTTGGCCCCTAATGCCCGTCCAGCTGTAATGTGTTTTTTTTTTTTTCTTGCTTGTTTTTTTTGCTTTTTGTTTTTTGTTGTCTGGGGACACTGTTGTGTTGGATTTTTTTTTTTGTTAAAGGATAACGCTGGTGATTTTCTATATTCTTCTTATTGTCAACCCTGCTATAACTTATTCTGCTGTGTCACACAGCTCCAGTGTTGTCCAAAAATGATTTAAAACAATTATGTACACAGGTAATGTAGTTCATATGTATTTTGAGTAAATCACACATACTGTACATCATCCTGCTGCTTTAAATACTTACTAGAGCACCAAATGTGCTCTCATTGTTTTTAAAGATTTACATCTTCAGCAGGAACAAATGGCTTTGGGGCTGAGTGCCACAGACTGGGTAGGGAAGTCAGAAAATATTGAGACAAACTAAAAAAAAGTTGAGCTTGAAGGTTCATCTTGACCTTTAAAATTTGATAAAACCTTATAATAGTTTACTGTAAGTCCCCTTATTTAGCATTCATAAGCAGTACATAAACATTGAATAGTTTGTAATACACTATAATGCAGTTATAAAGACATATAAGTACATTTTAAGTGTTTATCAATGTGGTGTATTTGTCAGCAATTATGACTATGAAGACATTTTATATCATTACAAGTGTGTTTTACTATGTTGTCATTCATTATCTGTTTCTGAGGAGCTATAGTTGTTGACTAATGTTTTAATAAACACTTATATGTACTAACAACTGCATTATAGTGTGTTATAAGCCATTTATTAATTGTTTATATACTGCTAATGAATGCTGAATCGGGGGACTTAAAAATAAAGTGTTACCAAAATGAGTATACAATCATATGATGGGTCATGTGATAACAACCAAAACATTTCCCTGAAAGCTGGTTTGTTTCAGTATTTTCATGGGATTGGTTGACAATAAGAAAAAATACAGAATAACAGCCTTTTCCTTTGAGGATTACATACAGTAGAACAATTAAGAGTGATACATAAAGTATAAAATAGATTGTTATAAAATCAGTGCAGGGGTCATTAAACGGAAAGAAAAACAAGTGAGAGGAAAGACAACTCAACACTTCTGTCTCTCTTAGTGTGTTTTCTTTGCTCATGATTATTTTGCAACTGAATGTAATTCAATGACATGTTTTTGTTTGTTTGTTTGTTTGTTTTTTACTGTTACACACTCAATCACAATTATGTTGTAAGATATGAACCCGATTGAACAGACTGTGTTGACAGTTCTGCATTTTGGAAACCTTGATAGAGACTGTATGAGCTATGTGAATAACCCAGAAGCACTGAAGTCAGAGCTCTTCAGGGGGAAAATAACATGCTGCAGAGACAGCACGCGTAAGAGAGAGAGAGAGAGAGTCAGACAGACAGAGAGAGAGAGAGAGAGACAGAGAGAGATTTCTGTATCATGAGTCATATGATGTTACATAATCAGTCTGGGGCAGAAGTTAAGTGACAACACCAGGTACGACCTGGCTGATGCACCCAGGAGACTGCAGGATTACAACAACTCGTGGTCTCTATCACCATTAGACCGATCATTAAAATCAGTGTCATTTTCAGAGAGTTATGTAGCAGCAGCAGGTCCCTGATTGAAATCAACGCTATTTTCAATAACACCGAGATGTACTTTGATGTATTAACAGGAATGTGTTTGCTATAGGGGAGCTTTGATTTCTCTCTGACTCGCTCTCTCCGCCACACAGTGAATCATTGATGTCATCTTAGAGAAACAACTGAACAGTGGTTATTATTGCAGAGGGCTATTGGGAATGTGTGTGAGTCCCAGGCAGTTATTTAGTTGGCTGGTCCCCTGTCTCCTCCTGAGAAAGAGAACGTTTCAGTGCCGCGACCAAGAGGCCAAGATGGCTGTCACATTGCCCGCCGCCGCCGCCGCCCATGGCTGCCAGTCCCAAGGTGGGTGCTTGTCTGCTTCGATGCCCATTTCTCTTTCTTTTTTTTTTGCAAAGTGAAGGGTTATTATTATGATTATGGATGCCGTAAGCAGACCTCGACGGTGTGTCCCTGCGTCACTGTGCCACCCATGACTCCATGAGGCTGCGTCCTCGGAGCCTCAGCAAGCTGTCCACATCCTCGTTCAATGAAAGCCTGAGAGATTATTCGGTGTATGGTGAGCACATGCTTTCTGCTTATAATGTGAGTGTCTGAATATGCAGGATCCTGCAGAGACAAAGAATAAAGTCATTGGCTTTCATTTGTAGCAGATTCTGTTCGTTTTAAAAGAGGAAATCAACATGTGATGTCATATAAAAACGCAGAGCAAGCGGTGTTATTTCTTAAGAGTACCTGTGTTGTGTTCCCTTCAATAGCTGCTAGTCTGCAAGAGGAGAAAAGCTGAATCAGATATTTATGGGACAATTATTTAACAAATTTCTAGTTCATGTGCTCCTGTCTTAATGTCAACACCAACCCTCTACCCAGCAGTTTGAACTCGGAGACCTCCGTGGAAAAAAGAGTTAATTGTTGTGCCAGAGGATACGAAAAAGCAATCGATTCTCTATTTAACCTTTATGACCACAAGGACAAACATGACAGGTTGGAAAGCCTTCAAAGCTGCAAAATACGACAGTGAGGTAGCAGTTTATATTAGCAGCAGTAGCACATTATTGGTTTAGGTCACAGATTGTAACACCATCACTCTGTCAGAAACATAAATAAATAAAAACTATAGGCTAGACCGAATGAGAGAATGAATAAGTAACCATGAAACACTTGAAAAGAGAAACAGCCCTTTTAGGATTACTGAGGTACATGTTGATTAAAAAAAACCTACAATATTTTTTCCTGTCAACTAAATGGTTTGTTATCATAAAGGGAATGCTTCTCATTAACATTCAGTGAAAATAAAGGTCAAATAAAAACAAAGATGCTTCAGGCGACATGTGGCGTCATGGGGTGGCGGCTCAGCCATCAGGGATTATTTTTCTCTACGCCCTGAGCTGTTTGACTTCAAGACGCTCATCAATGTCAGAGGTATCATCTTAATATAACCTACAGTCTTCCACACTAGTGTGCCCTTCATTTTCACATGAAAGAGATTTATTTTCATGAATATGGGATGTGCAGCGTTATAGATGTTTACCTTTATGTGTGGACTTGGACTGACTCTCAGCCACAGTGGTCAGGTCTGCTGGTAGACCTACATATACGCCACCATAGTTCCTGAGAAGAAAGGAGAGAATTTTTCTTCTTCAAAACAATTTAAAGAGCAAGTATGGTCTGATTTTTTTTTAATGTTTTAGAAATAAGCATTATAATTACACAGTCTATGGTTTTAATGTGATATCTGTGGATAAAGGCCCAATACCTCTGCATTAAACATACAAACACAGACCTCCAACAGCTGTTATATTAAAATGCTTGTTACATGTAGATAAAAAAAGATTTTCCCAAATTTAGAAAGCATGGGGATTTGATGATTTCACAGTCTAACCATTCACGTTAAAACTGCAAGTTTCAAAGTAAATGGTACGAGTTACTCCCAATTAGCATAATTGCTAATACTGATAATATGCTCATTTAAAATAACCATTAAAGAATTTAGATCAGACATCTGTAAAATTTATTCATAACTAAAGTTAGTCCCTTCTAATGAATTCAGGCATTTTTCACAGCAGACGTTTAGACTTGTCATAATAGGATACGCACTGGTGTTACTAATAACATTAACGATGTCTCTGTTTAGTGTCCCAGTAAGCAATGACAGTGTGACAGTGAGCCAGCATGCACAATAACAGCATCCTGAAACTGAGGCAGCTAAAAGGAATTTAGCCATGGTTCATTTTACCGTTTACACCTGTGCTTTTCCTACAGTGACACGTCAAAAAAGTCTTAGTGATATTCACATTTCATAGTCGATATACCATAAAGCAAAGAACAGTATTCTGCAACTACATACTGCAAAAGTGCATTGAAAATTAACAGCACCAAACAAAACTAAAATGTAAATAATGAAAGTAGAAAATAATGTAGAGAACATTAGCAAAAAATACCTTCTTTTCTCATCTTCTGCCGAGGGATCTTCTGTCCTGATTGAGAGAAGAAGCACAGGTCAGGTCACCTCTTATGGGCACACAGGACAACAAACAAACAAACAAACATACAACACTAATGAGAGGCATTACACAAATAATGGACAATGGAAGTGCAGTTGCTTAGCTGGTATGCTGCATTAGCCCATTTGGGAATTCTGTGAACTTCACTCCACTGGATGACTTGCCTGATGATCAGATTGATCTGCCATTTCAGGTCTAGAGCTAAGCTACTGAACAACCGTTTCCCAATGACCTCAGTTTTGTTTTGTTGTTGTTGTTGTACGTATTAAGTCTGAAGGGCTAACCTGAAGCTGTACTACCTACTGTAATTCCCTGTGTATTACTTTTCTAGCATTGCAAGCAAAATAATGACATAAATTTCACTTTTGTAGTGTATTACTCCATTAATCTTATGTTTCATATAATATTTGTTTGTGTGTGTGTGTGTGTGTGAGAGAGAGAGAGGTATTTTGCTGTGTAGTACAGTCCTCGGAAGCTGTGATTAGCTTAACTGAGTTAGTGTGCTGCTGTCAGCTCTCCAGGGTCCTGTGCTGGTTGCTCAGATGGTTATCAAGGAGCATACACACATGTATGTGCACACAAACTGATTCCAGGAAATGCTGTTGCCCCTCCCTAAGCTTTGATAAATGCTAACTGTAGATGGGGAAGGACAACCTGTTCTCTGAATGACACTTCACAGAAAAACACGAGTCTGAATTTAAACTTTTTGACAGACTTTGTAGTGCAGGTCAAGATGGAAAAGAACAAAAAAAAAACTCAATACAGTATAGATTAAAAAATAGGTATTGATTTTGTAAGAATGGATGATGCACAAAGACTGAGTTGGCTGTTCATGTATGAAGCACATAAACTAGCCAGTTACTTGGAGAAAGAGAAAAAAAGCCCTTGGGATTTTTTGTTTGTTAGTTTTTTTCTTTTCTTTTCACCTTTCTGGATTTTTTTGTATAAGTGTTACCAGAAAATGCATGTTTTGTAAAATAGTGATGGCGCTGGGCCAGATGTTTGACATGACAGAGATATAGAAATGGATTTAAAACTAAAACTGCAGCATGTGATCCAAAAGAAAAGGAATTAAAGTAATGCTTTGATATTACTTTTTTATAATTTTTGGTTTTGCATTGTGCTGTGCTCACTGAGTCTTCATTGAAAGTCCAATTCAACATCACAGACATACCAAAAATCTTTACTCACCACACATTATATATCTCATTATCAATTGTTAATGTTATATAAAATGTGCAGAAACTCCAACGGCTCATTGTACACACTGTTGCAGCAAAATAAAGGATCAAATCTTTGGCAAGCACTGCTCCAATACACACACACATATATATATATATATTAATAAAAACATAAAAGTATAATCTTTACTATATTCACATTTGTGAGAAATCTACATTTTAAAGCTGTTAAAAAATCAAAAAGACAAACACAAAACCCATTAACCTCTGAGTAAATACAAGTATTTAAGAATTAGTTGGCATCACAGAAATGTAAAGGTCAAAGATACATTTGAGCCAAATTAATGTACTTAATAAGTTTATGAAACTTGATGAGTTTGTCTTTTTCTGCTGGTCAACTTATTATTACTAAAATATAGGAAAACATATGTCTGCTTTATTTGTTTACAGCTATAACTCATAAGAACAAAGTGATGGCAGGTTTTGAATTTTAGTTTGCATCACAGATTGTAACCTTTAACTAAAATGCTTTTAGATTAATAAAAAAAATCATATTTACATTTGTAAAACAACAGTGCAGGCGGTGTGGAAATAAATACATGACAGAAACACATCCTGTGTGAATACTGAATGTGTGCAGTTACATAAAGCTCTTTTATAAGGCGATCTTATGTGATCTGAATGTGTGAAGCCCGGGGGCCACGAATGATGAGCTTCATAAATACTTTAAATAGCCTGAAAATGACGGATGTACTTACACATCTTTGGAGGCTTCTGCTGGCCCTGGAAACAGATGAAAAGACAATTTATCTTCATTAAACTACTGAAGGAGGTGTTTTTCCTTACAATCAATTAATCTCAGTGTGTTTACACAAACTCATGAACCATACAAAAATTTCTTTCAAGGCCATCATTCAACATCCACATGAACCACAGGCACGCACAAATGAAGACAACTAACCCCCCTTCATATAATACATCACACCTCAACACACCTCTTATCTGACTGACTATCTGCTCACTATTTCAGAACATGTCACAGAAATCAATTAGTTTAACGGTCAGCACTTAAAATGTCACCGGGAACACTCTGTTAATTGCTCAGAGTGACAAAACTGAAGGCGTAGACCTTCGACTGGCGGCAATTTAGGGAGATGTGGCTGTGGCAGCATCGGAGGACACTTTATCAGACCACCTTGGGGATTTCCATAGACCCCCTCCTGGTTCTGATCAAGACACAGACATGTGAGGCTTTGGCAAGTATCATCTGTACAGTAGACCACCCGTATTTGCTGAGGCTGTGCACCCAGCAGAAATGACAAAATCTCAAACAGTACTTTGTGTTTTTTCATACCTGTCTGTTCAGGCCTATGTTTACATTCTACTCATTTTTAACAGCAAATACATTTTGAAAGGAACATGATACAGCCTATATTATGTTTCTGTTCATCAGCATAATGATGAAATGTTTTTAATGAACGTACTGTATATGCCAACTCACAAAATGTTCATACTGAACATATTTCCAAAATGTTCTCCCACAACATATTTCATCAGTTTTCCCTAAAATACCCGCTCATGGAGAGTAAAGCATCATTAATGTTTTTTATGGTTATGCTTAAGTGCTCAAAGCATTTGTTTAAGGTTGGTTTAAGATTGTGGTCTTGATTAAATGCTGAAAAAGTGACAGTGAGTTGAGGCGCAAGACTGAATATATAATATACTATCAACATTTTATCACCATCTTTCCCTAGCCTGAACCAAAGTGCTTTTGCTGTCTAAACCCACACACACAGACACAGGACTCTGGGTGTTGTGTCAAAGTCTGTTTCCTTGTTGATGTGTGTTTCCCCTGCTTAACCTGCACCCAACCAGTCATCGTTGCAATGCCTAACCCTAACCTAATCCCAACCGCAGAGGTGGAATTATGGGAAACACAATACTAACAGGAGGAAAACACTATTCGAGGGGGGAACAGACTTCAATACAAGACCTACTGCTGGTGTCAGTCAGTCTGTCTGAAGTCCTTCGCTCTGTACGCCCTCCATCCACCCAGACCACTGGTGCCAACTGTAAGAAGAAATACTGACTAAAGGATGGGCCAAATACTGTACACCTTGTGTTAACTTGGATGCGAGACTCATATGTGTAGACGTAAATACAAGAACTAATTAAATACATTTACTCCAGTGTAGTTTTGATTTACTGTCACTTTACTTTTTGAGACGTTTTACTTTTCCTTGGCTACATTTCAGTGTGAAATATTTTACCTTTTACTCCACAACTTTCATCTGGTACCAGTGGCTTGTATTTTGCAGACATTAAGAGTGAGTGTCCACACACTGGGTTGTAGTTCCCAAAGTCTCTGTATCACTGACTGAAAAAGGCAACGTTTCAACCCAAACTTTTTGCGCCATGCAGACCGGATGGGGTCGAAATGTGTTGCCTATTTTTTTTTTTTTTTTTTTTTGAGCTACAATCCAGTGTGTGGAAACTCTGCTTTTTTCCTTCATTTCATTTGCTGTCGTGCACCTGATCTAAAAATATAGTATGGGATGTGCACACACTATCTCTTTACACTATAAACTACCTGTTGGTATGGAAGTACTTCCTTAGGTTGAAGAGGATGACCGTTTGTGGTCCAAATGTGTAGTATGAAAGAAGAATTGTGAATAAGATAGCAGTTTATGTTTTTTTAATCTTTTTGTGCAGATTATTTTTAATGCATGATTTATACAGTATGTTTGTGTAATATTTTGGGGTATTGCCCCGTTTATTCTAGACATTTTGAGTGCTTGAGTTTGGTGTGTATCCACTGATTGATTTTAATATATAGCCTACTCACAATCCCTAAACAACTGACTTTTCTAATTATCCCAACTTGCCTCTGAAGGTAACGGAGGACATTTTGTATACTGATGTAAGGCATACAGTGTGAAATGCCTTGACTCCGAATGACACCCATTGAGCTCATCCCAATAGCTCATTCTTCGCTGAACCACTGAAATGAGATCATAATACATTCAGTTGGAGAATAATCTAACTTCCCTCTTGAATGTCATTGACAACAGCGGGTGGAAACAAAGCTACATTCTGCTCCCAAATAGGTTTTCATGCCATACCCCAAAGTATGAGTGTAGAAATGTACCTTGAAACAAAGGCCACAAGAATTACATATAATAATAGAAAACAGAAGAATTACACTGTTCAACCAATCAAACTTTATTTATATAGCACCTTTCAAACAAATATACAAGCCATTGACAAAATGTAGGATGTTAAAAATGGATTTAGAAACAAATGAAATACTACACAAAATAGATTAGTTAAACAGTAAAATGTTAATAAAATAAAATAGAATAAAATAAATCATAATGATCAAGCGTAAAATGTTGATAAAACAAAAGAGAATAAAATAAATAATGATGGTAAATAAAATATGTATAAATAATGAAACCATAAAATCATAAAACACTATATAAAAGCCAGACTAAATAGATGGGATTTTAGTTTACATTTAAAAATATCTATATTTTCACCAGACTACCTCTCTGATCAACTGGAGGCTGTTCCAGCAGCGTGACGGCTGAAAGCAGCATCAGTGAAGGTTTTTGTTCTGCTTTGTGGAACAGCTAAACCAGAAGAACTGGAAGATCTGAGGGGCCTTCCTGCTTTATACAACACCAAAAGCATTTCTGAGAGGTAGTCTGGTGCAAGGCCATGTAATGCCTTATAAACTAATAAAATAATTTAAAAATCAATACGAACACGTAACCAGACTTTAAGATAAGAATAATGTGTGCTCTCCTCACAGTCTTAGTCAGCATTCCTGCTGTAATTTTGAATCAATTGTTGCTGATTTACTGTTACTACATTACACAGAAATTTCATCCTTGTAAAAGAAATTGAGGGCTGTTCACAGTGAATGTCACAGTGAGTCTGCTGACTTGACAATAGGGGCCTATTCAGTGGCCTGACAAAAGCTCATTCATATCCAAGGGTGCACATCTGTGTGCATAAGACTAGGGATGAGCAATGTGATATAGAGTGTGCACTGAGGCGGTCATTTGAGTTTGGTACAGACCACAGCTTGAAATTGAAAAGTACTTGCGTGACTCAACCACAAAGCTGATGATGATATGAAGAAGATGATACTTAGATCTACCTCCCCCTCAATTTTCAAAATTAGGCCAATGTAACTTGATTACAAAACTGTCTCCAAGATATTAAAGACTGCTTAACTCATAATTTGCTTCAGTCAAATGAGGACAAGACAGAGATCCTACTCTTTGCCAGAAGCTCAATTACCTTTCTGCCTACATCAGACCACATGCTAAGAACCTGGGTGTTACATTTGACGGCGATCTAAGTTTCAACAGGAATATAAATCCCGTTGCCAGCTTCTTCCAACTCAGAACCATCTCCAAAATTAGGCATTTCCTATTACCCTGTGACCTAGAAAGAGTCATTCATGCACTAATATCATCCAGGCTGGACTACTGTAACTCCCTCTACCAAGGCATCTCTTAAACTACCATTTCCTGTTTACAATTAATTCAAAACACTGCTGCCTGGTTATTAACAAGGTCGAAGAAATGAGACCACATCACCCCTATCCTTGCATCCTTACACTGGCTCCCTGTTCGTTTCAGGATAAACTTCAAAATTCTTCTAATTGTTTATAAATCTCTCCATGGTCTCACCCCTACATATATCTCAGAACTTCTCAGCACCAGCAGACGCCTCAGATCCTCCCACTGTGGCAAGTTGGCTGTGCCCTGTTCATGGAAAAAAAAAAAAAGCCGGGGACAGGGCTTTTTCTGTAGTGGCTCCTCAGCTCTGGAATATCCTGCCGGAGGTCATTAGACAGGCTGAGTCTGTTGATGCTTTTAAGATGCACATTAAGACCCACTTTTATTCTCTAGATTTTAATTGTGTTTAAACTGTTTTTTATTTCCATCGGATTCCTTGGATTTCAAATTGTGTTTAAACTTGTTTATATTTTAATCTTGCTTCATTTCCACAACATCTGTTATGCACACATACATCTTAATGCTTGTATGTACGTCTGTCTTTGTGAAGCTCTTTGGTGCAAAACCTGTTTGCTTTTTAAAGTGCTATATAAATGAAATAAACTTGAAACTTGAAAGCTTGAAAGCTCAATGACTTTGGTTATGGTTATGATTTGGGGATTGCCTGGAAGCAAACAATTTAAAAATACACTTTGACATAAAACTACAAATGTGTACAGACACCCAGAGGGTGCTGCTATCTAAACTCTACAGTAAATAACAGAATGGGAAAATGTGTCCTTTGACTCTAGCCTGGTATCAGCTGGCATGGACAAATGAGTGCAGTCACTGGTCCACATTTGTCAGTGTGACAGGATGTCACACGTCCTTGACATTGTGGTGAACGCTGACCTCCAAGAGGGAGCAGAAAAATGGATAAGGCCTGCCGCATAGAAATAAACACAGACAAACAAACCTCAGCAAACTCAGACACCATTGATATTGTTAGAAGACAGAGTAACCCCAAAGTGGATCAAACTCAGAGCAAAGACAACACTGGGTGGCTTTTCCCAGTCGCTGTCTGTGACTCTGTTAAACAAGGAACATGCCTGGTGAACGCTGATTAGGTACCTGCAAGCACACACACACACACATTTACACAAGCACAAACACACACAATACTGCTTTAATGGACAGTGGCGGTGAGGTAATCCTGCAGATACTTCAATATAATTATTACCTCACTTTGACTGTGGTGCCCAGAGATTTGCTCGATATAATTTAAAACAGGTATTGTACCTGCCTACACACAGAGAGACGTGCTGTTAGAAGACAACTCAAAATAAAGCAGAATATCTGGACAAGTGTTGGTAAAACCATGCGATACAGCATTTTTTTCATTCAAATGTGTCCTCCAGGCTTTATGAATGAAACCTGGCCATTGATGGAGTATTTTCAAAGCCTCCCGTTTACAGGCACAACCAGCCATCAGTAGGGAGACAAAGACGCGTGAATGTCACTGAAACTGCTTGTCTTTCATTCTCAAAATCCATGGAAACCAGAGCAAACACAACCAGAGGAGGGGGGAAAAATATATAAAAACGAAAGGCAATGGTGTCCTAGTGAAGGCTTGCTTTTGTAT
The DNA here is from genome assembly GCF_914725855.1 of Thunnus albacares. Classification (NCBI taxonomy): domain Eukaryota; kingdom Metazoa; phylum Chordata; class Actinopteri; order Scombriformes; family Scombridae; genus Thunnus; species Thunnus albacares. The sequence continues at coordinate 23,959,405 of NC_058112.1, forward strand.
CAGTGTAGTCGTTAACATTATAATAACAGTGTCAGTGTCATTATCAAAGCTTGGAGTTGGTGCATTCCTCAGGCTACTCTGGTGACTCAACTGCTGCTGGTAAGAGTGGAATATGGGAGACCCTCCATGATCGACCCACCACCCGTAGCTTTAGGAGACCACCGCACGCATACACATGCAGGTACACAAACACACACTACAGAGCGGGAGCATTCACACGGCGAAATGCTGAACATAAGGGGAAAAAATTATTATAGTTGCAGTCATTTTGAGACACAAATGATGATACTGTGCTGTCTATGTATACATGGATGAAATCACTGAAAGCACCTATAAGACACACACACACATACACACACACACACGGATATTGCACACATCTGAGGACATACACTGAATGCAAGGGTAACCCTGACACACTTCATTTATATTCAAAACACCCTCTCCCCTTGGTGCAGATATACAGTGACAACTCTCTCTCTCTCTCTCTCTCTCACACACACACACACACACACACACACACACATATATACAGATATTCCTCAAACACTCACCCCCTCCTGAGGTGCTGGTGGCTGAGGAATTGCCACAACCCATTTTGCATCGATGCAGCCACCGTCCAAGCAGAACAGAGACGTTTAACAAGAAGAAGAGAGAAGAGGAAAGAAGGGAGACCAGAGACACATTGGAAGAGGAGGAGAAACGTGACTGACGGAGAGATGAAAGAGAGAGAGAGAGAGAGAGAAAGAGGGAAGGTCAAAGAAATGTCTCCCACTGTTACACAGGGATTTCCTTTGGTCGTGTCCCCCTTTCCCCTCAATCTTGCGTCTGTCCTCTATGAAACGCAATAGAGAGCCGAGAGTGAAGTGAAAGCATGGAGAGAGAGGCTTTTATACACACACACACTCAAAGAGGGAGAGAGAGTGAGAGAGAAAGATGCTATGCCCTCACATGATTTGCTCTTTTCCTTTACCCTGACATGGTTGCCCGGGAAACCGGGGGAAAGGAGGCGGAGGGTAGGGTGAAACTCAACCAATAGGGAGCTTCCTTTTCATATAAAGAAGGGGGGGAAAATTAAATGCTTTTAAGGGGCATCAATATATCAGCCTGTGTGTGTGACATCCTGTAAAATTCCCAAATTGTCTTTGTGTGCTAAAACATAGAGGACTTTATTCATCACACTCACACGGACACAGCCAGCTTGTCTGAGCGCTTGACAATCAATGAGAGTGAGAAGCTGGAAAAGCCTTGAAAAGTCTTTTCATGAAACCACAAGGGTCACGCTTAGGTCACTTATAGCCCCCAATAAATCTTATCTCTTTTACTCTTTTCAGTCACGCTACTGTGTGCTCTGACTAGACTAGCGCAGTCATATGAGTGGAGTTTAGACTGCAGGATGAATTACATTAGCACTCCCCACCAGTGAAATTAATTCTCACACTCAGTCAGCTGTGTTATCTTATGATGTTATAGTGTATGTGTGGCTGAGAGTCGAGATTTTTTTTTAAATTCTAATGAGAAGTGACAAACATCTTAACAAAGCCTCCTGACATCAGAGATTTCTCCTCCATATTTTCGTGCTAGACAGGCTAATCATAGTTTCCACAGGTTTCATAAAGGGTCTCACTAGCACAACATGCAGTTTATGAAATCATGAAATTCAACAAAAAGCCTTGGAAGGTCTTGTATAAAAGCAGATTTCCTAAAAATGTTTGAGATTAGATACTGTTCGATCCATCCTTAAGTCAGTTAAGGTAACATACTGACTGAGGTGCTGAGGGAAGATTACTCTGCTGCCACAGCAGAGACTGAGGTTCAGCTCCCAGCCACGGTGCTTTCAGTTTGGTCCTATTAAACACAATTAGAGGTGTTGGTGGGTGAGAAGCACTTTTTACACTTCTGTGGGTGTCAACAGCAACAAAAAGGTGGAAGTAAAGAAGGAATTGGCTGTTACAACTTGGGAGAAAGAGCAAAGTACCTTTTGTTTTCTCTATGGATGGCAATGTCTATCGGCTTGTAGCTTGTAGCCCTACCACTTTGGTCCAGAAATATCTCAGCAACTACAGTATCAGATGAATTGCCATAAAAAAAAAAATCAATGGTGCCCAGAGGATGCATCCTAAAGGCTTCGGTGATCTTTTGATTCTTCCTCTAGCACCATCATGAACACAAAAATTCATCTTGTCCAATACTTTGGTTTATGCCTAAATACCTGCAAAACTAATGCCATTATAAAAATAGTAAATTATTCCTGCTAAACATCAGCATGTTAACATTATCAATGTGAGCACATTAGCATGCTGATTTATCTTTAAACACAGCTGTGTAAAGTAAAGTACAGCCTGAGCATGGCTGTAGACTACAGTTTTATGTTTTTTTAGTGTTGTCTGATGTTTCATGTTTTGATTAAAGGTTCGTTTGTCCTTACTTTTACCTTTGAAGGTACAAATGGGAAGTGTACAATGATCGACTTGCACAAAAGGGTAATTTAATGTACTTAATGAACTGTCCTAGTCACAAGCTTTTCCTCTCTAAAAGGTACAACTCTGCTCCGCTTTCTCATGAGAATGTAGTCCTTGTTCAGCTGAATCACAGCTTTGTTCAACTCAGGTAGTTCCACTGGCATTAAGCATCTCTTTTTATAGGCCAGACTTAGCTGAGCCAGCAAACACAATTAATTATCAGTCAGTACCGAAATGCCTTGTCTGATTTACAGCCGCAACTTAACCAATTAAACCACGCTAATCCGCTGGAGAGGAAAAGATGTGCTCCTGCTCAGGCTGCCTTGGAGCTTGATGAGGAGGTGCTGCTTGTCATGGCTTGCCTACTTTATCAAGACATACACTGCAAGATATGACCATCTTCAATCAATCATACTTTATTTATATAGCACCTTCCATACAGATTAGTGCAATTCAAAGTGTTTTACAGATGACTGACAAGCCGATAACTAGACAAAATCAATTTTAGGTTACTGCACACAAAAAAGGTAAATATGTGATAAAACCAATAAAATAGATTAAAATAAAATAAGAACCAGGAAAAACAGATTAACAAGTCAATCAATTAGACTATTATTGAGTCCTAAAATGTCTTGGATCAAGTTTTGTGTTTTTTTGTGTTTTGTTTTGCTTTGTTTTTGTGTTTTGTTTTGTTTTGTTTTGTTTTGTTTTGTTTTTTTTTTAAAAAAAGACAAGATCAATTTTACATTTTGGGTTTTACCAGCTTTCACTCTTTATAAATTATCTGCCTCAGGAAAATGTTTAAAATAAAATTAATAAGTATATAACTATAACTATTACATGGAAGTTAGACCAATGAGATGATGTTATAAGCTATGACGTTTTGTCTGATAAATGTATGTATTTACTGTAGATTTCGATGTAGTTCTGTGATCTAATGTAAGTAACATTCCCATCTACTCTTTTATTGCCTAAAAATATTGACACAACATGATACAATCAGTCTATCCAATCCAGTGCATCGCTCAGTGCTCTGGTCTACAATAAGCTTTCACTATTAAGGATCTTTATTCAATGATACAATTATTTAGACCATATTTTGTTTGTTTATTTCTTTATTTTTCAAATTCACTGATTAAACATAATCAGTTCTTACAACTAATACACAGATGTTATGCACACAAATGATGCCACTTAAAAAAAACAAAAACTCAATTTAATTTTGCAAATGTTCCCAAAGCAAGAAGACCAAAGAATTAAATATAATCTGATACCAACAGACTGTTTACTTACTAGCTTTTACACCAAAATGATGTTAGAAATACTATAAGAGAGCAATATGAAGCCACTAGACAATCAGTGAGGTTTATGTCAGTGTTATGTCACCTAGTCATAGTGAATTCAATCAGTCTAAAAAGTTGAATCTGTGTTCTTTTCTACATTCAAATACAAACTGAACTGTCCAGATGACTGCAAGACTGCATGTGGATATTTTCTTAAGGCAAACAGTTTCATTATAACAGTAACAGTTTCTTTAATACATTCATTTCATTTTTACACTCTTGTATATGTGATCTTACACTCTGGTTTCATACCTCTCAGCATTCAGTCATGTTTTATGTATGTCTTGATAAATACATGTTCATACTATAACAGGTTCTTGTAAGGCATACAGTATGGTGGTGGTAGAGTGTGTGTAAATTAGATCCAATTACATGAAAATAAATAAGGGAACATGACACCAGACAGCGTGGTCAGTCAGGCTATCTGACATTTTGAGAGCATAACAGCATGGTGACTGGCTTTATCATCCAGGATGGGATCAGTCGAGGAAGGGATTTTTTCCCCCCAGATGTTTGCACCCTCTGCAGGAAGTGTGGAGTATTTAGACAGCCAGAAGCTCTGACAGTACATCACATGCTCTGCTTGTAATTTGGCAATTATGACTGAGGCAAAACAAGACGACAGCTGGAGGACGATTACTTCCAGGACTTAGTAAGCAGATCTAATCTCTAGGCATGTGGTGCTTGTCAACTATGTGTATTATGACTATTTAAATGCCAAATAATTCCTGCCTTATGGCAAACACGTTAATGGTCATCATCCAACCTTGTACATTGTGCATTTGCAGCTTTTCTCTGTTTTAAGTCAAGTAAATTGAATTTGGCTTTGGACTGTTGGTCAAACAAAACAAGCAGTTTTGATCTGGTCAATACTGTATATTGAAAAAATAATCAACAGTGCTTATAGCCCTAAATACATGTATTAGTCTGCATTGGTTGCCAAATAAAATTACATGGGCATTAGTTATAAAAGCAAAAGCACACAGCTGAACATCTTCTGTTAAGGAAAAGGTGTTACGGGACGAGTCTGAAATGTTAAAGTAACCCATAATGGATGCATCTGTTTTATGGCAATTATATTTGAAAGAGTGTCTCTTTGTCAAATGATTTTCAGACACATCTCACTGTCAGAAATTTGAGGCTGTCATTTCAGGTCATTTCAACATTTTATACATAAAATATAAGATGAACTTATAAATATAATATTAAAAAAATATGACAATGGCATGAGCCAACCTGTCTCCATAATCATTATTTTTTTTCTTTGGTACATTAGCTACATTTTACTGATAATACTTCTATACTTTTACTGCATACATTTTGAATGAAGACAGTTTACTTGTAGTACTTTTACATTGTGGCAGTGCTATTTTTGCTTTGGTTAAAAAAGAAAAAAAAAACTGAATCATCAGTCTGTTCAAACTTTGGTCAAATGAAAATTTAAAGTACCAGTATTTATTGGGGAATCAGTTATTTTTAAAATATTTTTTTTAAAGACAGCCAAATGGCAATTATCTCATTTTGAACTCTGCAAGTCTTCTTGTGACCACATGGGGTCACTGTTTACACTAAAATGGGAAAACGTTAAACGTAGCCTCTCATCTATCACTGCCAACTGCCTGTCTCGATATTAAACTCAGAACATATTCAGAACATAAACAAATTTCATACAAACTCATACAAATAGCTAGTTGAGATTAAAATTACTGCTTTTTGTTGTGCTCTCTCGTGGTCACTAGTTCCTCTTAACGTCTAAAAGGATGAGGTCAGCCTGGGCCCGCCTCCAACTCCTACGTGTACCCCTCACCCGCGCACAGACCTCTGGGAAACTGAGTCCATGCACTAAATAATTCAAGCCCTCATTCCCCTTATCCTCCATCGCTAACAAGATGCCGGCCGTACATCACAAACTGCTCCTGGAGGACGCCTTACAGGACAGTCCTCAGGTAGGCCTGTGCGGGTTTTTATCACATTTAAAAACACAACTGCCACATAAAAAGGCGTTACGAGCTGTGAAGTTGGCGTCGAAGCCCAGACAGGATCCTATTCCCGTTGTAGGCTGTTTCCACTGGTCGATGACAGCTCTCAATTGTCACATTGTTATGGGAATGAAATGCACTGTCTGGAGTGGCTGCACCTTCCTGCTGTAAACAATGTCCAAGTGTGTATAGCTAGTCATAATTATCGGCGTGTGTGTGTGTCCCTGTTGTAGTTACATTGCTATCGCTAGTCACAGGGCTTTCCCCTCTCTGCTAGAGGTAATATTGTGGTGTAACGTAACATTCATATCAATTTTGAAGACGTCACGACCATATGGCTCAAACAGAATCACTCTGCTGCCTGCGACGTTTTTATTTTCCCATGTCGTATGGAGTTAGACCCATTTCTAGAGCCAAACTGGGCCTGATTCACAGGATGTGGGAGGGGTTTCCATTATCGGACTTCATTGGAATTAGTCAATAGTCTGCAACAGGGCAGCAGTGGTAGCTGTCAGTGGTTAATACCTTGTTGTTTGATGCTTGCAGGTCTTAAAAGCAGCATGGAAGTTGTACATCAAGCCCTAGGCCTCATGCATGGTTATCAGTGATGGTGGTGTGAAATTGAAGACAGTGAGGAGTCTGTTATTATGCATAATAGAGTCTGTATTTTCTGCTGTCTGTTGCCTCACCCTTTCTCTAAACAGGGCTGACCTCTTTGATGGTTCTGCTTAAGTGCAACCCATGCTGGAGGCTCATTTCTCTATTTACATTTTTGGCTTTCCAATGCAATTTAGTCCATTCAAGAAATAGGTCTGGTGTTTTCCCACAGTAAAATGTTAACACATCCTGTATTCTAGGGCTGGTATTATATATGATCATTTCTTTTTGTTCTGAATCCCTCTGGCAAAAGGCTGCTGGAGTGAACTGTAAACAGATATAAGCCGATGGGTGTGTTCCTACTTGCCATATCTGCCCTGCCTTGCTGCACCTGTTTATGTGCGAAAAAAACGAAACTACACCCAAACAGGATTTTCCCAGTTCAGCCAGCCTGCAGTAAAATCATTATACCTTAAGTTTCAATTCAAAGCTGCACTTCAATATGCCCGTGAATTCTGAAGCCACTCTGATTTCTTCCACTCACCCTCTCCACTTTCAGCAATGTTCCTATTGGTCTCTTTTATGGGTTACAGGTGCCAACCAAACCTGATTCAAATTATGTTTCTTGTTAGCGTAGGTACCATACTGGTGATGTTCAGTATACTGTTGCCCCACAAATTGAATAACAGGAACATTTAAGACAATAACTAGAGCATGACCAGCTCCACTTTAATTGTCCTTATGACCCAATAAACACACCCACTTCTTTTTATCACTTACGGTTAAAACTAATTCGGAAACTCTTTTGAAGACCAGTATTTATGATAAGGATTGCAACTAATGATTATGTTCATCAATAAATTAAATTAAATTCAATCTGACAATAATTTTCATGATTATTCCATTAATAGATTCATTTTTTATCAATAATATGTCGGAAAATAGTCTGATGTCTGAGGGAATTTCTTCAAATTTGGCACAAACGTCCACTTGGACTCAAGGATGACCTGATTAGATTTTGGTGGTCAAAGGTCACTGTGACCTCACAAAACACGTTTTTGGCAATAACTCAGGAATCCATACACTAATTATAACAAAGTTTCACACAAAGTATTTCTAGTTTCTTAAAAAATTACTCAGAACGATAAATCGATCATCAAAATAGTTGTAAATGAATTTAATAGTTGGCATCTAATCGGTTAATCAACAAAATGTTGCAACTCTAAATCGAATATCAAAATAGGTGTTGAATAATTTTCTGTTAATCAATTAATTCATTCATTTTCATCTCTATTTACAATGATCTAACTATTGTCTATCTTAATTTCATTCATGATAAGTGTGTGTAAATGTTTTGTCCTACAGACTCGCTCCTTGCTCAGTGTGTTTGAGGAAGATGTTGGTATGCTCACAGACTACACCAACCAGCTGCTACAATCGATGCAGCGTGTATTTGGAGCTCAGGTACCAGACTAACACACACACACACACACACACACACACACACACACACACACACAAACACACACACACACACTATTCCCATTGCTGTGTGTGGCTCTGTGAAACAGCCATGTGTTTTCAAACATGGAACACAATGAGAAATATTTTATGTTTCATTTCATCATTGAATCATAATTTTATTTGCCTGACAAAGTTGATTTCCAAGTGATCATTAGCATTATTAAACTATTGTTTTGATGTGCACGGAACAAAAGATGGTGCTAGAGTCTCGGATATTTGGATACAAGAATATTACACACTCATACATACATTCTCACGGGCAAACTGATGAATGAAGCTCTTGTAGAAACAGCTGGAAAACCTTTCAGCATGGAAGTTCAGTCTTGACCTTTGGAAGTGTGTGTGTGTGTATGTGTGTGTGTGTTTGTGTGTGTGTGTGTGTGTGTGTGGCAAAGTAATCTAAGCTCAAAGGTCCAATTAGTGAGCTGAGAATCTTTGTTAACCAGCTTTGCAACGTAAAAGGTGCCTTTATACCATGTTCTGTTATTTACTCCTTATGTATAGTTTTCAGTGCTTTAAGTATAGTTTTGAAAAATGTGGACAATGTCTCATTGACAAACATGCTCAGATGTTGCAGTCACAGTACACATTATGTTTCTCATGTTCTCCTGAAGACTAAAACAGCTTATGTAACTTGACTTTAAGACCTTTTCCTATGTTTTTTTTTCCTATCTTTATTCAAGAGCGTGGTCTTTCAATTTGAGAGCATAATTTATTGATTTCACCTTCAGATTTTGTAATTCATTCCTTCAAACCCTGTCCTTGCACTCAAATTGCCCCTGCTTGCACTTAAATTTGCTTGGCTTCTGCTCAATCTGTATTCTTGCACTCAGATATATTGTTGCTTGCACAAATTTCCTGCTCCAGCTTCAGCCCTTCTCCTCGCAATCAGGCTGCTTCTGTGCATTCGTGAAACCTCTGCTCTTAGATTTTTTTGTGCAATGACCCTGTCAAAATTCCCCAGCCAACAGAATGCCAGGTGTAGTGTTGACCAATGAAATGATCCCTGCCTCCTTGCGGGCGCATTCGCTTTACTTCTAGAGCATCCCGTACAGGCGGTTACTCTTTAACCAGGCTCATCCACTCCCACCCTCCAGGGCTTCATTAAATGTACGTCCGTTGCTTTCTTTATGAATTTTGAATAAAAGAACAGTTAATAAATATACCAGTGTCCATACTTTTTCTTTTGCAGCCTTTGACACTGTTGAACACACAATTCTCCTGGATCGCTTGCAACACTGCACTGGGTCGGCTTCTCTGGATCCGCCCTTGATTGGTTCCACTTTTACATTTCAAACAGACAATTTACTGTTTTCATCGGCAGCTCATCCTTCACACCTGCAAATATTTCATGTGGGGTTCCACAGGGTTCAGTCTTAGGCCCTCTTCTTTTCTGTTACGCAGATGATACTTAAATCTACCTCCCCCTCAATTCCCAAAATCAGGCTAATATAACTAAATTACAAAACTGTCTCCAAGACATTAAAGACTGATTGGATCATAACTTCCTTCAGTTAAATGAGGACAAGACAGAGATCATACTCTTCGACCCGCCCACATCATACCACTGTTATTACCCATAACCTCAATCACCTCTCCACCTACATCAGACCTCTACCTAGGCATCTCTCAGGCTACCATTTCCCGGTTGCAACTTATCCAAAACACTGCTGCCCGATTATTAACAACGTCCAAGAAACGAGACCATGTCACCCCTATCCTTGCATCCTTACACTGGCTCCACGTTCATTACAGGATAAATGTCAAAATTCTTCTAATTGTCTGTAAATCTCTCCATGGTCTCACCCCTACTTATATCTCAGAAATTCTCAACCTTTACAGCACTGCCAGACCCCTCAGATCCTCCCACCGTGGCATGTTGGCTGTGCCCCGTCTGTGGAAAAAAACGGATGGGGACAGGGCTTTTTCAGCTCTGGAATAGCCTGCCAGTGGCCATTACTCAGGCTGAGTCTGTTGATGCTTTTAAGATGCACCTGATGACTCTCTTTTATTCTCTGGCTTTTAACTGTGTTTAATCTTAATTTGTGCTTAAACGTGTTTCTATTTTACTCTTGCTCTATTTTTCACAATTATCTGTTACGCACGTATATGTCTTGATGCTTGTATGTGTATACATAAGCCTGTCTTTGTGAAACACTTTGGTGCAAAACCTATTTGCTTTTAAAGTGCTATATAAATAAAATAAACTTGAAACTCAAAACTGTAGTAGCTACATATAGTAGTAGCTGAGAAAAAAACGTCATCTTCATGACCCAGGAGTGAGAGTCTAGCGGATCAAGGGCCTCAAGTAAGTTTTTAATTTTAAAGGACCAGTGTGTAAGGTTTAGTGGCATCTAGCAAAACCAAGCGACAACCTCCGAGGCTGAAAAATGAAGCCAATGCGGAAGTGCCAAAAACCTGCATTCTAGCTAATGGCCATCAGGGGGCGACTCCACTGGCTGCAAAAAGAAGTCCAATTATATGGAAGTCTATGAGAAAATGTTTTAACGGTTTTAGGCCTGTTTTTCGCAGGCAAAAATTAGCATTAGCATTAGTACCGTAACCATAGGTTGTAAATGCACCTTAGCGCTATGGTCAGCTCCACCCTCTTATCCAAATATGGTCACTTCTGGCTCCAAAACTCAAACATGGTGACGGCCAAATCCAAGGTGACGATGGTCAAATCGCTACACTCAAGGCTTCAAAACGGCAGTTCGCAAAACAATAGGTGACGTCACAGTGACTATGTCCATATTTTTTACAGTCAATGAGCAGAGTGGACTTGGCATAAATGGAATATGGACAAACCAAACACTGGCTTCAGAGAGGGCTCGTATATGCTCGAGTTTCACGGTCACCATAGGTTCTCCTACGCACTTGGAAGGGGCGGGTGAGGGTAGGGGTATTCAGTTGGTTGTACTCTGCAACCTCACTGCTGGATGCCTGGACAGCACTGGTCCTTTAATAGTGCTATTACCTCATTCACTATGAATCGAATATATCCATTGATAATATGCTTAGCCCATACAGGACACTCTAAGAAGATTTCATTCGTCAACACTACACCTAGCATTCTATTGGTTGGGGAATTTTGGCAGGGTTGTTGCACAAAAAATCTGAAAGCAGACATTTCATGAGTGCAAGCATACAGTTTGAGAAGAAGCAGAGCAAATCTTAAGTGCAAGCAGGGGCTATTTGAGTACGAGGGCAGGGTTTTAGGGAATGAATTACAAAATCTGAAAAGAAGAAGTCATGCTCTCAAATTGACAGACCATGCTCATATTTTCCAAATCAATCATAATCCACTGGTACAGTAGAGTTCGTATTTATATGACCTATCACCTTGTGCTTTTTCAGAGGAATTTTCATTTGAACTCTGATTCACCTCATATTTCTTCACTCCCTTTTATTCTTTCATGATATAGAGAAGTAGAAGAGAGAAAGACGTATGAAGAAGCTTCAGACTTGGAAGAAAAATCTCCAGTAATCCAGTTTGTTAACTTTCCCTTTTTTTCCTCTATCTTTCCCCCCTTCAGAGTGAGATGGGATTGGCAACAGAGCAGCTCTCACAGCAACTTCTGGATTATGAGAAGAAAGTAAGTCATGATGGTGACTCAATGTCACAAGTATTTGCATAGTCAATTTGGGTCAAATATCTCAGGTTACTTTGTTAACGTTGTTGAACACTGCCTAAATAGTTTGTTGAGACACACCATCTGTTTATTATCGTACTTATCAGTTTGTTTTTTTCCATGGATGCAAATGTGCATGTGTCTACCACACGTCATCTTTGCAAGAGTGTTTTGTGAAATCTCTGTATGAAAGAACCTCAAAGTAGAAGTGCCTCCCTGTTGGCAACCTATCAAAGGGTAGGGTATTGTTTAATGTAGCTAACAAGAACTAAAAAATAGAATAGATGCTGAAGTCAACATAGCAGGTTTATTAAATCATGCTGTAGGATCTGTGGATCAGCTGCTTTTGTTGGAACACATTTATTATAGAGTCAATGTTGGATTGAAAAAAAAAAAATCTGCAATGTACTGTAATGGATGCACTTGTCTTATGTTTAGTCTGAATGACAAAGTTAATCTTGAATCTCTTTTAGCTCTTTTTAACAAAACTTAAAACTCAGCATCTTAGCATTGAGTTTATTAGCATTTTTGGCATCATTTCATGAAGAGATGTGCCAGAGTTCCTGGCAGAACAGGGTATTTTTAAATTCGTAGCTCCTAGTAGAGGCTAAATCTATGCTACATTATGCAGTGTCATGGTTTAAACTTGTCCCCCTCCCTTCTTTTTCTATCTAGAATTTTGCCCTTGGAAAAGGTGATGAAGAGGTAATCACTACGCTGCAGAACTTCGCCAAAACTGTAGGGGAGGTGAGGCTTGTGTTTGCATTTTCCTTGTTTATGGTGTACTGGCACTCAGAGCAGAAGAGAGGGTTGACAAAATACTATACAGTCAGTAGTTGTTTTTCTATCACATTACAAAGCATATTGCACCTTCGCTCCTCATGCACAACGGTGAAAATGGCCTCAAATGAAAGACCTGAGTATTTTCCTCCCTGTAAGACCGGAACCGGTTGTATACTGAGGCTAAGAGGGGAACAGTGAGGTGGATATGATGCCTATCACACTGGATGAATGGATGGAGGAAGGCAGCAGTGGGAGGAAGAATGGATGGATGAAGGAAGGGTGTGTAGGCTCAGGTATATAGACAAAACAGATGGGCCTGTCACTTTCAGCCATGGGGGTCCACGGGCCTGCCCAGTCAGCACTCAGCAGGATTCAGGACACACACATGCACATACACACATATGCTCAGAGGACACAGGTTGATTGTTTGTTTGACCTTACCTCATCGTGTACACAGGAGAACTCATTTCACAGCGAGAATTAGGCCTGCTCCCGCACCTAATCCTGTGAACTTTAGCACTTGCTAAATCACTCGGATCAAACTGGATGTCAGCTTGTAAGATGATGGAGTGTAATTTGTTCATGAGCATTAAGAAGTATTGCAGGTTATACTTGTATGTATGATATATGCACTGCACCCCAGGAGAGCCGTCTGTTCAACTCCTGAAATTTACGGCCTCATCCAAGACAGAGAGGAGTCTGCATACAGACAAACGAGAGGTGGAACGGCTGGCCCTGTGGTGCAGTCACAACAACCTGGAGCTGAACACGCTCAAAACTGTGGAGATGACAGTGGACTTCAGGAGGAGCCCCCCCATCACTGCCCCCCCACCCCCATCGCAGGTTTCTGGGATCTAGAATCTCCCAGGAGCTGAAGTGGGAGTCCAGCATTGACACAGTCATTAAAAAGGCCCAGCAGAGGATGTACTTCCTGCATAAGCTCAAGAAATACAACCTGCCTCAGGAGCTGCTGATCCAGTTCTACACTGCAGTCATCGAGTCTTTTCTCTGCTCATCCATCACTGTCTTGTTTGGATCGGCCACTGAATGGGACTGGAACAGACTACAACGGACCGTCGGGTCTGCAGAAAAGTTTATCGGTGCGGACTTGCCCCCTCATCCAGGATCTGTACACCTCCAAAGTAGCAGGCGGGAAAAACGGGGAGGGAATATCACTGTACACCCCCTCACAGTATTGACATAACCTGTTCCAACTTCTCCCCTCTGGAAGGCACAGAGACACTGTACAAAAACCACCAGACACAGGAACAGTTTCTTCCTCCTCGCTGTCACATTTACAGTTAACTCACTGTGGCACTGTGTAACCCTGGAACACTATGATACACACTGTACCTACAGATTATATACATATTTTTTAGACTAAAACACAGAAACAGAAACAAGTTCACCTGTATATAGTCGTTCTTGGTGCATATATCCAAAGATTGTTGTGTTCCTTGTATGTGTAAACATACTTGGCCAATAAAGATGATTCTGATTCTGATTTTGATATGCAGTCTTGTTTCCAATATCAGAATAAACAGCAGGGTTTATTATTGTCTTCATGAAAATCATTGTTCTACAATATGGGCTTTTTATGATGTAGGGGAGCCATTGTCTGCAGTTATGAGTACGTTTCTTTGAAAATCATACTCACCAGCTTACTGCAGGGAAAAACTGGCAGCAAATGTCACTGTAGTACATATTAAAATGAATTGAAATCCCTCAAGATGTTTGGCGAGGGTACATCTTGGGTTTGTGTCCTTCTGCAGCGCTTGATATTTTTGTGTAATCTGTTTTGTGTCTCTGTGTCGTCCAGCTGAACTCGCTCCACTCTGAGCTAGCCAACCAGATGGCTGACAGCATGGTCTTCCCCTTGATCCAGTTCCGAGAGAAAGACCTCACAGGTAGGGAAACACACACACACACACACACACAAATACACACACTCACACTACAAAAACTCATTATTACAGATCATTTTTATCATTATTTGGCAGAAATTATTCATCTGTTTGCTGTAATTGTGTTAAGTATATTGAATTAAAGAGCATATTTTTCTCAATATAAAAAAAACAACAAACACATTCAGTTTGTGTTCATCACTCAGTAAATCTAAAATATAGTGGATTCAGTCTGTACAACATTTTAAAAAGCAATAATGTGTTTTCTAAGATGTGGATCTGTTGTAGATATTGTAACAAAACTCAATATATTTACTATACTGTATGTAATTTTGCAGAAATAAGCACACTGAAAGAAATATTTGGCATTGCTACCGATGGTAAGTACAAATCTTCACAAATTTCAGAATTGGGTTACAAAAATTAGGGGGTTGCAGTTACTCTCTGATCCTCATGTCCACTCTCTCCTCGCCTGCAGAGCACGAGGCAGCTATGGTCAAGTACAGCCGATTGCCCAAGAAGAAAGAGAATGAGAAGGTACCGCTGAGTGATCGGGAAGTGCTTTCTCATTCCCACTGATGGAGCTTTTTTTCCCCCATTGATCACAGGCTGTAATAGGCCTTATTGTGCAGTAATGTTCTGGCAATGGGAGTGTTTTATAAGCATTTGAAATAGAAATAAATGCTATTAAATATTCATCTACTGGCAGGCCCCGCTGTTGTAGTAAGATTGTAGCAACAATATGCACCATAATGGCTGCAAAGATAAGATTCCTCTGCTATTCGCTTCTATTGAATGTGCTGGCATGTCTGCTTGGACGTACAAGATAATGTGACTGTGTTGTTTATTTGTATGTGTGCGAGTGTGAGAGTACGACAAGTGTTTGCATATTTATGAGTGTGTGTATGTGTATGTGTGTGTGCAGAGCTTTATAGTGAGTTTATGCTGGACATGTTTAACCCTCTTCTGTCTGGTTAGCTGAAGTCAGACTTGGTGAAGGAGGTGGCCTACACCAGAAGGAAGCAGCACCAGGCCTCACTGCAGTATTACTGCGCCCTCAATGCCCTGCAGTACCGCAAGAGAGTAGCTATGCTCGAACCCATGCTAGGCTACACACAGGCACAGGTATTTACTGTAGCTACTGCTGACCTACAAACTGGGCAAAGACCTCATTAACATATGAGTATTCAAATTCAGTATTTAAACTAAGAGATCGGATTTCCAGATTTCCGGATTTTTGAAAAGGAACTTATTTAGTTAACAAAGTACGCTCAATGTACAACGTGTCCCTGCAGTAGAAACTTTATTCTTGTAACCAAAGGCCTAAGCCTGTAAGCACATGACAAAGTGACTATTTTCAGTTTCTAGAAATGTCTATTGCTTAAAAATGCCAACTGTAACTGAAATAAGACACCATATGAATATATGACCCTCTGTAATCTCTCATATCTTAGATCAGCTTCTTCAAGAAAGGCATCGAGCTGGTGTCAAAGAAGATGGATAACTTTCTCTCCTCTGTGTCCAACATGACGCAAAAGTAAAGACTATCTTCATAATCATTCATCTCATGCATTTCATGAACAATAGCTTTGGTATGAAAAATAGAAAGCACTCTGGCTTGTTGTGTATGATCTTTAACAGGAACAACCTCATTTGTTTTCTATAATTCCATATTTTTCGTCAGCCTTTCTGTGATTTTACAGATTATTGCTTCATTTTAAGCATCCATAGCTGAGAATCCTTTATTTCAATGCTCAATATGTTTCAGTTTCTGCCTATATAGACTTTGCCTATATTCGAATTTTTGTTTTGTCTAGTATCCAGGCCCAGCTGGATGCGGAGGCGGAGGTCATGCGTGTGTCCCAGAGGGAGTTTCTGTCTGTGGATGACACTGTCTATATGCCAGATAAGGACATCGAGCCTGTCAATCGCACGCTTATCCAGAAAGCTGGCTACCTCAACATTAGGAAGTAAGATTAATTACACTCATTACGGCTCTATCTTGAATCCAAGGACACTTCCTTTGTGTTCCTAGCTTGTTGATATGTTAAGCGGTGTCATGAAAGAATATAAATTGAATAGTTGAGGAACAAGCTTTGAATCTGTCCTCATTTTACATATGTGACATTTCATTGTTTTGTTTGTTTAGGAATCCAATCTGGTGCAATAGATGGAGCAATCAATATATAGCAGCTAGCATAGATTCTGAATGTCTAAAAATGACCTAACACAATTGAGAAATGCATTTTGCTTCTCTTGCTAAAGTTGCTCAAAATATGCATGAGCACAGTAAACAATCAGTCTGTCACAGCAGACAGGGCGGGTCAGGTAACATGTTGACAGTGTGCGCTGTCAGCTTATTGCAGATTGGATGTATGAGAAGGGAAACTTCCTTAATGGCTTCAGGGTGTAGAACTGCAGCGTAGACCACAATGTGATTTAGTGAAATGTCAGAGCTGTCAAACTCTGTCTCTCCCTCATATATACATCCAAAGTCTTTGACAAATGTCTGTGACACCAGAGAAAAGGTTTCCACAGAATGCCATTTTGTTTAATGACACACACTGCCAGCAGCCTCAAACGCTTGTCAAATGGAGCTGAGTCCAGAGAACATTTGCTATTTCGAATGGTTTCTCAACATAAGGGTCTGAATCACCCACCACAGCATGAGGCATTCGCTTCGATATTCATCAAAATTAATTTATTTGGGGATATTTTTTTTTAAACAGAAAGATGAAGGCTCACAGATGAGCAGTTCCAATGAGTCGCACACACGTAGCTTCGCTATGAGTGGTGTGAAATGACTCAGAGTTAAATTGCATTGTAGTTTATGTATAATTATAGCTTAAACATAACAATTGTGCAAGGAGACAACTGGAAAAAATGATCCTCTTCAAATAGAAATGAAAATCATCATTACAAACCGAAAAGGAATTGATGGCAACTTATTCACTTACTTGTGAAAGAGAATTTATGTTGGTGTGAAAAAAAAAAGTTGAAAATAAGTAGAAAATAGGGGATGTTGGTCTGGAAGAATAATGACTGATATGATCTTTTTTTTCAGTAAAAAATTCAGTAAACTAAAAAGCTATGGAAAATGCTGGGAAATTTGGATCTTTAAGCAATATTATCCAACAGCCAATCACTGATTCCCACCCGACATTATCCAGCTTTACTCATCTTATTTGACTTACTCATGTTATTTCAACACTTGCTGAGACAACGGCACTTCCTGCACACTCAGTAATGTGTTCATCCAACATTACTGCGTAATAATATATAAAACTTTCCTTCATTCTTGTTGATAATTTAAAGTAGCAACACTATTCAGTGACCCCTTGTGCCCTGTGTATTAGGGCATTGTCAATTAGGGCATTGTCATCTTGGAAGAGACCACTCCCATCAGGATAGAAAGGTTTCATCATAGGATAAAGGTGATGACTCAGAACAACTTTGTATTGATTTGCAGTGACCCTAAGGGGACAAGTGGACCCAAACCATGCCTGCAAAATGCCCCCCCAAAGCATAACAGAGCCACCAGATCCACTCACTGTAGGGACCAGTTTTTCCTTTAATTTGTCACCTGTTTATTACTTCTAGTTATCTGTTACCTTGTTTCCTGCTCTGCTGTAACATGTGAACTTCCCCTCTGAGGATCAATAAAGTCTCATCTTATCTTACACATGTCAAAACAAACTGAGTATATAGCTACAGTATATAATGCGACTGATTTCATATCAAAAATGAATGAGTTTTGCCAGACTTGCATGAAAATTTCTAGCTATTTTTTTTAGTCTTATACTCAGTAGACTTTTGGATGAAATATAAGTCAATGGAGTCACAAGGAAACAGTTCTGATTAAAAAAAAAAAGAGTAATATTGTCATAACCTGCAGCAGAAATAGAAAAAATAGAAAGCCCCCCCTTGAAGATCCAAACCACTGAATTTAGAAAATAGCATGATATCATTTAAGGGGAACTGATGGACATGAGGCAATTTTATTTCAGTTCAGGATCTGGTTAATAAGTTTAATAACTATATTAACATGTTTTCTTTTTAAGGTATGTCTGTCTATTTTTGTCTAAATATTCTTTATTACTAAACTTGTTGGAGGAGAAGAACTTAAAAGATACTTCTTGCATATCCTCATTTGTTCAGTTCATTTGTAAGACTGATGGTAGGCAGGAAGTCCTGACACATCCAGCTGTAAATGCTTAACATTCTTATTCTTCATGTTGGCCTCCTCGCTCATTAAAATTTCCATTACTCCACTGGTGGCAGAAAAATCACTTTGCTTATTAAAATCTCACCGCAACACTTACCTTGATACGTTTTCTGCTCCTTCTTGTCTTTGCTCCAGTAAAACAGGCCTAGTGACCACAGCCTGGGACCGACTGTACTTCTTCACCCAGGGAGGGAACCTCATGTGTCAGCCGCGGGGGGCGGTGGCGGGGGGCATGGTGCTGGACTTGGACAACAGCTCCGTCATGGCGGTGGAATGTGAAGACAGACGCTACTGTTTTCAGATAACCTCCCCCTCAGGAAAGACGTATGTCCTCTTCACTGCGTATGAGACTAATATACAAACACCAGTAAGACATTCATAACTTTCTCTGTTGTCGCTGATGATTGATTCTAGGTCAATGATTCTACAAGCTGAGAGCAAAAAGGAATATGAAGAAGTAAGTGTGAAAGCAGCCATTGAAGCAGCTGTGTTTGATCTTTATTGTTTTACATCTTCATACCCAGAGATATCTGTTGGTACAAGTATCAGTCATAGAACAATGGAGGAGCTGTCAAGATTCATTTGTTTAGTTTTCATATCTGGTTTTGTGCTTGGACACATCTGACTGGCCTGTCACAGCTGGTATCAGTCAGTTGATTTCAGGCGGTTCGTGTCTGAGCGAGAGGAAGTCCTAATGTGAATCTCTGTATTTCCTTCTCAGTGGATTTGCACAGTGAACAACATCTCCAGACAGATCTACCTGACTGACAACCCAGAGGTAATGCACACTCCCACACACCAGACATCTACAGCACGGATGAAACTTAAAGAAACCCTAACTCTCTATCATTAATCTTGGTAGTTAGACCTTCACTGGTGTTGCTGTGATTTGATCAGGCAGTGAGACATCATTTGTTTTTACACCACTTTAATCAGCACTTAATAAGGGACACTTATTCTCTGTTTGAGACGAATAAAAACAGTCACATGGAACTCCGTCTTTCTCTGAAGTGTTTTTCAGCGAACTGTCTCACAGCTGTTGTTGCCATTACCTCTTTTCAATCCCAGAATCCTGCGTGTTTGCAGGAGGGTTGGCTCTAAGAAAATGTTTATTCTCCAGAGCTAAGCCTGACTCCTCGCCAGCTTTGTGTTACAAACAGACGCGCTGTGTCTGAAATCGCTCTCTCTTTCACTTATTTATTTTGCCTACATGATAAACACTCAGTAGTGTACTGTAGAGTAAATAATTACAGATTTCACCACCTATCATCATGTAGAGTGTAGTGTCATGCATCTGTAAATTACGCATCAGTCATTTGAGGTGTGGGATTGTTAAAAAGGTGTGTACCTGCACATATAATAGAAAACTGTGGTTTTCAGGCCATCTTGAGAATTAATGAGAATGCTGCAGAGGATTCAGACACAAGGTTATTGCAAATGTAGTGTAGTAAGTAGCAAAAGGAGAATGATTGCAGACAGGGAATCTGGTGGTTGTGAAAAAGTTATCACAGCTTTCGCCTTATTTTCTCTCCAAGTGTGCATGTGCGTGCAAAGCTGCATGGATTCACCCTCATTTGTATACAAAAACATAAACAGTCATCCGCGTTCTGTAGCAACTCCTTTGCATCAATTTTCTTCTTAATTAACCTGTGTTAATTGTTTAATTTAAACAAGAATCGAACATCCAAGATGTTGTTGCCACTAATTAGATTGAAACAAGACAGGAAGACTCATTTTGGACCTCAGACTTCACTAATTTTCTTCATGTGAGGAAACTTGTAAATCAGGAAAACTGTAGCTGTTTTTGAAGGATTAATGCTGGTGATCAGACACACGGAGGAAACACGAGGTTGAGATCATGCATACAACCGGTGAGAGACAAGAGATGAGGTTTTTATAATGAATCATACACTGATGCAGAGATTCTGCGATGTACGTGTTTTTTGTTGTCAGGCTGTGGCCATCCGACTGAACCAAACTGCTATCCAGGCCGTCACCCCCATCACCAGTTTTGAGAAGAGACAAGAAGGCTCGCCCAACCCTGACAGGTCAGACATGTTGCACTCATGAAAGTTTAAGATGTAGAGTTTAACATTTACAAAGCCTGAGATGATACTGTCATTTTGACTTGTACGCAATATGGTTTTGGCTAATTATGCCAGTATTTACTGTGAAATACTGGTTTTTCTTTACATCTTTGGAACAAAGGGAACAACATGTGTTCCTTTACATGTACAGTATTTGTTATTGGTGTATGAAGTGTTTTTGATATGATGTCAGTTCATCAAATATAAACCTATGATTACTGAGGGTGATGATCATTGAACTGAAAAGTCAGTGTGGTTTTTGTCTCTTTGATATTGGTACATGAAACTCTTTGTTCTGAGTTCTCCACTTAAGGAATACAAGGAATACGTTTTATGGGAGAATTGGGCGAATTGGTCATTTGTCAGCTCATCTTAAACATGATGTGAATGAAAAAGTGATCCATGTACTACCAATAGCTTGTTTAATTCAGTACTCTATACTTATGATTCATCTTAAACTATTGACTAATTAACATTATTCAAAATAAGATCATATAACCTGTTGTTTTATAAATGTAACAAAACATATTGAAACAGCTATATTCCTGCTACTGTTTCAGGTGGTAGTCTCACATATATCACATATTCATTATCTCTTACTGCTGCTGCAAAATCCAGCAACTGTAAAAGCAAAGTTTGTCCAGTTCAAAGTCACATTTGGCTGCAGTTCATTTAAAATGCTACAAGGATCTTATTTTCTGATTTTGGAGACAAACTATTACTCTGCAGATTCCTAATGCCAACACCTCCTAATGTGATTTAATCTTTCTTATTGTTGTCTTGCTAATTTCCAATGTTCATGTATGTTTACAGCTATTCCTAAATCTGTATCATCGTGTGTTATAGACAAATAGTTCTCCCATTATCCTTGTTGCTGCTCAGATTTTTTTTTTAGAGGTCCTTCAAAGGGCAGAGCTTTTCCTGCCACTTGTTTGAAATAAATGGTCAGTTCCTTGACGTAACTGTCTCTAATTGAACTGAAGTATGCGACTGGGTCCACATTTGTACATTGAAAGCCTCATAGGTCACTGCATTTGTTCCTCTTGTCCATACTGGCTGTGAAGAGAATCTTCCTAATGCAATTCCAATCTAAGTGATGGGAGACAAAACCCACAGTCCATGCTCTGTGCTAAAATGCATTCTCAAGTTTATCCAAAACCAATATAAGGATTCAACAGTCTGAGTTAGTCTAATTAAGTGGGTATCTTCTAAAAGATCTTTCTAGTATGTCTTTTTAGTATGAATTGTCCTCTGTTGGACTATAGATTTTGTCCCTAACAACAACCACGAATGACTTCAATTAACACAATGGCATCTGAGTATTGTTTTTAGATAAACTTGAGAAAATGTGAACCTGTCTTTTCAGTAGAGCAGTCGATGTTTTTTTTACTTGGTTTATTCCTTGAAACTCATCATTCTGTCCATCTCATCCATGTAGAGCAAAGCCAGGAGGTATCCATGCTGCCAGCAGCGGTTCCCAGAAGACGGGGGCTGCTCCGGAACCAGAGGATCTGATAGCCCCCGGAACGCCCATTCAATTTGACATCATGCTGCCAGCCTCCGAGTTTCAGGACCAGAACAGGGCCGGGGGGAGGTAAGAAGACAACTGGGGCAGGAAGTTTGTGTGGATGCATGTTTCTGAGAAATGGAATGAGGTCCTCATGGGTGATCATGCTAATTTCCTGAAAGTTGGCCACATATTGATTTATTATATCATTTATTATATTACTTCCAGGAAGCGGAACGCTTCTTAACGGCTCAATGTAGGGGTTTAATTGTTTTTTTTTTTCTGGTGTGTGTGCTTGCTTCCTGACAGACGCACAAATCCATTTGGAGAAACGGACGATGACTGTTCCACAGAAAGTGACGGTAATCATTTTCCTCTTCTAAATGCAATGTAATGGTCTTCTTTTGCCCTTTCAAGCACTATCTGACTTCAGTTTAAACTCTTGTGTGTTTGTGTACATTGAGTTCGCTCTCCCGCATGCAGTCCTTGTGTGTTAATGCTGCTGATGCGTGTGTACGTGGGTGATGTTTGTGTGCTTCCGCAGACTCCCTCCTGCAGCAGGTATTCGCCGTGCGCTTCCTGGGCTCTATGGCGGTGCGCTGTGGCAACAATCAGGAGGTGATCTATGAGGCCATGAGGCAGGTGCTGGCTGCACGAGCCATCCACAACATCTTCAGGACTACAGAGTCCCACCTCATGGTCACCAGCAGTAGCCTCAGGTAAACTTTATTACATATTTATGAAGTGTTGCGTAAACCACCTTTGAGGACAGGATGGCATTCAGAAACAAATGAGGAGCACCAGTGTATAAAGACGGTGGTGCATTTTGACATTTTCTGGGCGTTGTAGGCGGAAAATACTCAAACAAAGGCTTCAATTAATGTTTTCTGGTATTTGGTGATGGCATCCAGCTATGAGTTTGCCAGCTGCATAATAGAAGACTATGAAGAGCAAGGACCTATGAGCAAAAACCTTCACCAAAGCAACTGTGACAAAGAACTATTATATTCCATTTGGGCTATCCAAAGAAAACAAGTGATGTCTGTTGTATAACCCATGATTGATTTTCACACTTGTAGAAAAGTTTCCACTTTTGTGAAAAATATCTAAGAGACACATCTGCTCAGATGCAAGTCACGTACTTGTGATTGTCCCAGAAAATTGTTACGTAAAACTTGCTCTTAGCTAAAGACTATCAGAAAGAGACAAAAGCATGCCAACAAAAACAGACTGAAAAATCCAAAGTCAAGCCTGAAGTCTGTGTTGTTTTTATTATTCCTGTAAATGTCTTCATTGTGTCCTAATAGGTTGATTGACCCTCAGACTCAAGTTACGAGAATTAGTGTAAGTATCACAAGATCACAAGAAGTCAGTATTTACTTTTCAGCTTTTTCTCTTTGTTTCTATGAAGTTCAGTCATATTTTTTTTTTAATTTTTACCCCCCCCTCATATCTCTCAACACTCCTCATGTTACAGTTCCAGCTTGGAGAGGTGTGTCAATTTGCAGCCCACCAAGAGAACGGGAGGCTGATGGGATTTGTGGTTGAGGGCAGTGATTGGAGTGATGGAGACGAAGAAGGAGAGCCCTCGTTCAGCGCCTTCGTCTTTGAGAGCAATACAGAGGGCGAAAAGGTTTATACACCGAACACTGACGTTTTGTAAAAAAATGGGCATCATGTTAACTGATTTAAAGTGTATATTGAATGATCCTTAAAGTTTAATCTTTTTGTATTTATTCACAGATATGCTACACTATAAGCTTGGCAAAGGATATTACAGAAGCCAAGAAGGTAATTTCATTATAGAAACATTGAAAACAGTTGCATTTAAAGTCAAAACCCACAAGGCTTTGTGATACAGCAGTTGATTTTATTAGCATAAAAAAAGAGCACAAAGTATAACACAAATAATAGGGACTTATTTTTTGTAGCGTCATTGTCACAGTAAGTGATTTCTTTCTCGAGAGCAAATGTTACCTGATGATCAGTTCACTCGTCATGCTGAGTAATACTCAGCCCTTGAAAAGTTTTATAATATGAGAGACTTACAATTTTTTGATAGACTGTTTTATGAACTGGGGGTCACAGTTTAAAAGATGAGCGCATGCATGCACCACGGAGACGGGAGGGGAAATCGAATGGCAGATGTCATTGACCTGCATTAAGGGAAGTGTAAGATCCAGCGTGGAACTTGACTCATACTAGAGACTGAAAGTAGGAAATATCTCAGCCTCTGCTGCTTCAGTTTTGACTAGAATTTTTAAAAGCTTTCACAAGTCCCCCAACATTGCAGAAGTGCAATACTAAATCCTCCTTAAGTTATTGACACTTCATTTTAGGCTTTAATCTTTGTGTAGATACATATTAAGTAGTAAGTATTAAGTAAATCTCTTGGACCTTTTAGGTTTTACAACACTGAATCACAGTAGTTTTTCAGTGGCTCATGTCGCAGTGAAAACCAACATCTCTATAAATTTGAGATATTAATGAAGATTAGTAGGGACACAACCACTAGAGGGAGTTGGTCAACACTTTCCCTCCCAGTATAGCAAGTCCACATAGGTGACAGAGTGTATATTCAAAATTAATTCACAGTTTGATCAATTTACACAAAAGATCAAGTAGATTCTTATTCAGCTGCATTCAAGAGGTTTTTTTTTCCAGTCCACATGTCGCAGTGTCCTTGGGCAACATAGTGAACCCCAAATTGCTCCTGATGGCTGTGCCGTGTGCGTGTGTGAATGATTAGATCCTCCTGATGAGCAGGTTGGCACCTTGCATGGCAGCCGCTGCCATCAGCGTATGAATGTGTGTGTGAATGTGGCTTGTAGTGTAAAAGCACTTTGAGTGGTTGGAAGACTAGAAAGGCACTATGTAAGTGCAGTCCATTTACCATTTTTTCCTTTTTACAAGGACCCTGAGGCTCTGGCCCAGCTGATGAAGAACATGCCTCTAACCAACGACGGCAAGTTCCTTCTGCTAGAGCCTGAGACGAGTGACATGAGCGATGGAGGCGGACAAGAAGACCTGGAGTCTGAGGCCTAGCCCCAGTCAAGACAAAAAAACAAAAAACAAAAAAAAAACAACCAAGACAAGGGCCACATTCCGACTTTTGCCCAGGAGAGAAGGCTTTCCCGGGATGAACA
The DNA here is from genome assembly GCF_914725855.1 of Thunnus albacares. Lineage (NCBI taxonomy): Eukaryota > Metazoa > Chordata > Actinopteri > Scombriformes > Scombridae > Thunnus > Thunnus albacares. Next base: position 23,984,594 of record NC_058112.1, read on the forward strand.
TCTCATCATGACCCCTAGCCCTAACTCTGGTACTGTAACACCCATATTAGAGAGTGTAGTTAACTTTCACTGACCCTGTTTTACTGGAGCTCTAGTTTTGTTGCTGTAATGAAAGAAAGCAGAGCGCTTTGGCAGGGGGTTGCCTGGACCAAAAAGCACATCTCCTGGGCACTCCATTAGATCCACTTTTTCCAAAGTCACATTGTAGCATGGGTCTTTGGATTTGGTACTAAGTTTTGTCTTTTTCTTACACATCAAAAGGGACACTATGTAGGTATTGATTGTGTTTCATTGTCTTCTAATATCCCTGGCAATCTAACAGAAGGTGGTGAATCATTTGCTTCAGATTAGGTTTACATTCATTTTTAGGTTTACATAGTTTGAAGTTTATTCCTTTTGTTTTACATGTTAACTTGTATGTAAGGCTCTTACTGTATGCAAATACTTTGGGATTTATTTCTTGATTATTCATGTACATGTTGCACTCCCGAAGTTTATATCGGTTTAATAACATTTTGAAGGCTACGGAATGCGCTATTTGAGAAACTTAAAGGATTTAACACTTTATAGATAATGAAGGACGTACAAAAATAGGTTAAAATCATGTCAGTTTCTTTTTATCTGCAGGGACTGTTGCATAGCTTGTTATTATCTTTACTCTGTGTCAGAATACGTGTCTTGAAGCAGTGGACACAGTTGGCGTGAGTGATTAGGCGAAACATTTTTGCTCCCTCTCTGCAGTGTTGTTGCACAGACTTAGCATCCTGACTATCTTAAGCACTATACTGAATTAATGTCATGTTTTACATAATTCTTTGGTACCTTGTTTCTTAAGATGATCTGTATGTCAGGTCCTCCTTGAGCAGCCCAAATATTCTGTAGTGAAATTAAAAAAACTACTTTGCACTCAGTATCTTAAAAGCCTATGTAAATATGGTCTGTTCTAGTGTCTATATGATGTTTAATCAGTCGGCTGCATTAAAAGCTTTCAGAGTCAATATGCGAGGACTGATGCGGTGCATGATTAAATAATGGCGTTCTCTCTCATTCCCTTCTCAGAAGATTAAAACCTCTACACTGAGCACTGAGCTGTAAAACTAAAAGAAAATCCACTGCAATGGTACAGTAACACATGAAGCCAAGACCACAGTGGGGTATTATGTACTCATTCAAAAGCAATTTGTTCTTTGTTCATACGTATGAATGCTAATCAAAACTGAAGAACTAAAGGAAAAAGTTGATTGATCCGTGAAATTCTACCCTTCCCATGAGATCCTAGTGCAGGTTTGTTTAGTTTCAGCCCGTTTGAGCTGTAACACTAATCTTCAAGGACAGTGGAAACCTGTGACGGACTGTGCGAATGTGACATGTTTTTGTACTGTGTTATACTTGTGAGGTCAAAGCCGCTGACTTGACGTTGATCGTGAAAGTTACATTGTATTGACCGCTGCGTCTGCTTGCTTTTTATACACTACATCAAAGTGTGGATATTTCATTCAGGACTACCTGCTGTACTGGTAAAATAATTAGTAATGATCATGTTGGATTACTCACATTGTGATCGAAGGAATTAAATCATAACCGTTTTATCTTTTCGTTGCCTGATGTAAATGCGTATTGGCAGGTCTTCTGATGCTATAAAGAAAATATTGTCAATCCAATAGACTTGTAGCCTCCTTCCTCTGGTGCTGGTTGAGATGCTTCAATCACACCGTCAATCAAACTACAGAAAGCATACAAAAGCGCTTAGTACATTAGCCTATAAAAGACGAGTTTGATGACCTACACAAGCTGGTGCCTGCATTGTTCTTTTGATTGATGGCTCAGTTGCTGAAAAGAAGCAAATCCTTTCACGCAGCCTTCTGCAGCCCCGTTATACTTCTCACAGCTGTGCTGCATCGTCTTGATATATTTTTGCTTTTTAAGTAATGCACCGTCAGGTGAAATCTGGGAACTCAAGATGTTGAAAATACATTTCAGTAATATAGCAAGGACTGCGTTTTCTCCCTCTTGTCTTTTTGTAAATGGTTGAAGTTGACAGAATCCACTACCCATAAGGCTTTGCACTTCATTTCTCCTAGTTTTCTAAAATCCAATGTTAACATGCAATGTTTAATAAATATCAGTAATTTTTTCTTACTCATGTAAATGTTGTGTTTCCTTTACATCACAAAAAGAACTTTTAAGATCAACAACCAGTGAATAGAGCATTTATTAAACAAAGCTTTTTTTATATTTACAGATAATTGACTTAATTTATATGCAGCCCATAGGCTAGCACTTAAAATCTACATAGCGGGAGGCACACCTGAGCATGGGAGACATTACATGAAGCATCAGCTTCATCTCAATCACAAACTTTGGCAGCGTACAATTTTAAAGGCAGAGTCTCATGAATCAAGCAAACAGACATGTGGTTCAAATCCTGCACATTGATGCAAGCTGATTAACTGGTTTCAAGGTCAAATCCATGCCCTAACATACAGCACAGGTGAGGTTTTAAATGTATTTTGGACATTGAAATGAAGACCAGAAAGAACCTGGTTTATTATTATGTATGTCTGATAAACACATAAAGGTAACATACTATGGTTCATGGGGTGAGTATCCTTAATATGTCAAATCGTGACACTTAGCTCATGTACACTACACACAGCGGCTCACAGCTCAGGAGTCTTTGTAGTAGTTGTTGAAGTTAATGCGAAGAAGGAAATCCTCTAAATGAGGCTGGTAGCCTCTGTTCACCAGCTTGGTCACCACTGAGAAAAGAAAAAAAGGAGACTTTGTTAATTCTTTCTTTCCTCCAACACCTGAACCTCACTGACAGAAAACATCACTGGAGCAAATGAAAGTAATATTGACGTATAGAAACAAGTTCAGGAAAGGACATGTGGAGCAGAAACAAGGTCACACAATTACATGGCTGAGCAGCAGACAACACTGAGACTAATAAAAAGAAAATTCATATTAATAGAAAATAAATAACCGAGTTGGTAAACACAGCACGGAGAGAAAATACTTCACTGGCAGATGAGTAGGTTATTGAGTGTCACATGTCACGGGTCTATATGATTCTCAGGGATTTGAGCTGATATCTTATTATCAGAGGTCTGAGGGTCCTTTAATGAAGGAGATGTAATTCACCCACTTAGCTCCACCTGGTTGGTGAATCTTAGCATTTGACTTTTTTCTAAAGTCATAACCTCTAATCTATAACCAGATCCTTTACCTTACTTCAAGTTCAGCTCAGAAATCCTTTCTTTTCTCTTCTCTCATTACATCAAAAAAAAAAAAAAAAACTCAGATATTTATTTCAGAGAAAATTATCTGTCACAACCACCACATCTGGCTGGATGACTTAATACCTTACAATTAGAGAAGATTTGATACGTTTAAAAAGAAAATCAATCTCTCTCAATTTGATAGAATACAGCTTGAAACTCAACAAGCTACATTTTATACCTTTGTAATATTTCACAGTAGTATATAAATATGAGTGAAACATATAAAAGGAACTTCAGTTAAAGGGTGGGATTATCTAGGCTCTTTGTTGCCTTTTTCTTTTTTTTCCCAACAGTTTATTTTTTATTACTATTGCTTTGTTTTTCATTTAATGATTGAACACATCCTTTGGCTTTATAATTGTTCAACTTAACAACTGAGTCATTTTTTATCTGGATGTGAAGCAAACTCTTCAGTAAAAATCTGTTTGAGAATAATCACAACAACAAGGGATGTGAACTGCTTCACTGTTTCACAGAAGTCTGAATTCTCATCACATTAGTGAAACATTATTCGGAGTCCTTACCTTTGAAAAGGAAGTGAGAATAATACTTGAAGGTGTTGTACGACTGCTGCATGGCAATGAAGCTGGGGTGCACTGCCTCCCCCTGATGGCTGTCCCATGGCTGTGCGATCAGCTGGGCGCGAAACTTCAAGATCAGGCTGAAGATGCTGTGGATGATGTTCATGACCGGAGCTGCTTTCTCTGTCAGCAAGCCCCTGGGGGAGGCGAGAGAGGAGGAGGAGAGTGCAGAGTTAAAGAATAATGACAGGGAACTCTGAAATGACTTTTCAGACGAGCTGGAATTCTACACAGAAAAGTGTGATACGTACAACTCCTCCTAATGAGATTAAATCATTCATCGGGTTCAAAAGTTAGCCTCAGATTCAGCTGGAATTTTAATTAGGTTGTTACGAGGAGGTAGAATTAATTTTATATGAAATTATGGGTGCTGAGTGCACCTCTTCAGCTTGCTGTGGTTGTGCAGAGCCTGAAGAAACTACTTCACTCCTTAGAATTTTCCACATTTTGAGGTGTTGCGGTCTGAAATCCTGTTGGTTTAAATGAGATTTTGGTAATCTATATATTGTATAAGCTCCAAACACTTTGAAGGATCACCTTTGGCAACACTTGTAAGTATTGAGTTTCATCTGTTTATGAGAGTTTCGAGTTGTATCGAGAGTTGTATACTCAAACAATTAGAATTTTGATTAATTTATTAATCATTTGATCTATAAAAGTCAGAAAACAGTGGAAAATGCCAGTCATAATTAGCCAGACGGACCCGCACTGACATATAATCAATACTGTTCATTATGTACTCAATTTACTATCATAGGCAACTAAGAAAGAAGCAAATATTCACATTTCAGCAGCTGAAACCAGTGAATTTGGGGTATTTATTGAATAAAATTATCAAAAGTTTACTACCCCATGACTATTTTATCTTCAGAAAACAAAAACATAAACCCGAAAATTGGACCTGAGCCTAAATGAACCCAAAGGAAACGGGAGCTGTTAACTGGATATATTTTTGTTCAGGTGCAGTGGTTTCAGTTCACACAAGACAAGAAAAGTAGAGCATATACCTCAAATCAGGGTCTTTTGCATGTGTCTGAACAGATCTCCTACCTTCAGATTTTCATATGTATATATATTCTTAAAGTATTTCAATACTTTACAAAACATATTCACAGTTTGGGTTATAATATATTCATGGAGCCCAGTCACAAAATTCTCAGTTAATGCATTTTAATTCATGCAGCAGTACCAAAAAAGTCAGTCAGGAAAGTGAATATTTAGATGAAAGCATTATATTGCTGTTTGATATTCACATGCACAGTTCCAGCCCTCACCTGAAGATGGCCCTGTTGAGGTAGTCTGCATGCGTGCGGTGGATGGCATCCAGGTCACTGGCAGTAGCCAGCTTGGCTGTGAACTCGCTCCAGGACACTTGCAGGATCTGGTTGGCGATGTATCCCTGTATTACCTTGACAAAGTGCTGCATCTCATGTCGGTAGAGCTGCAGCTGATGGAACTGCACCGAGCGACCTGCACCTTTCACCAGCGCTGAGACAAACAAACGTGAACATTATTCAATATGCAAACATTTGCCGGTTAAAGCTTCTCTCAACTCAGAGGATTCGCTGCTTTTCTGTATTATAGGACAGTAAATTCAATAATTCTGGGCCTTATTTTTTACTACTGATCTGACAAAAAAAAGCAACTGGAGCTCACTTTTGGGGGCCCTGGGAATTTCTGACAGGCTTTTTTTAAATTTACTTTTAGACAAAACTAAATGCACATGAATCATTACTGAAAATAACAGGTGGATGAAGCTACAGTTATTCAGACAGACCTTGGTTAACTGTGTGGTTTTTACTTCGAGTGCAGTCATGTTAATCCTGCTTTTGGTCAAAAAAAGCATTCTGACTCCTGTATTAAGTAATCATCCACATTTCCCATCAATCAGTAATATTAATATTATAATGACGTTTACATCCCTCTAATACTTTAAAAAGGGACAGTGCATTTTTTTTTTTTTTTTTTTAGAATGTTTTCATCACTTTACCTTGCTGACAGACAGCCCTTTCCTTTGGTACATTTTCTCAACCGTAAAACTTACAAATTCCTGCGAATGCCACGCACTGTATTACGCTGCAGCAGCACTTTCGGCAGCAGCACCCAAACAGCTGATCTGCAGCGTAATACAGTGCGTGGCATGTGTAGCAATGCAGAAGTTCAACAGTTGAGAAAATGTAGTGCCAAGGTAAAGTGCTAAAAATATTCTAAATACAGCACACTTTAACTGATATTGATTTTTTTAAGTGGGTCTTTTTTAGGCAATATACTACCCTGGTACTCCAGCCCACCAAATCTACTGCAGGTAATACACTGACTATGGATAAGTACCTCTTACAACCCCACTTAAAAAAAAAACGAACTATCCCTTTAATAATTAGTTTTTTCCCATCAGGATATCCATTTATGTAGTCTGCACACATGCTTTCACTGATCAATACTATCTAACCCAGTGAAGCACATTGTTCTTCAACAATCCCACTGGCACAAGATGTGCTTTGTATAAATAAAACATAAAGGAATCGCAACATTGCCCTCTATGAATATTTTATAAACAGTGAGGTAAGGTGGAGTCCGAGTCTTCTCACCTGTTCTCTTGAGGTGGAACCAGACATCACGGAGGCTCCACACCATGTGTTTGAGTTGCAACAGGAACGAGAACAGACGGTTGTACTTGTTCATGCAGCTGTCTGTGATGATGATGTTCAACGGCCAGTCCACCTGGGAGATGACACGACACGGAAAGAGACAGAAACATCAAAGCAAAAAAAAAAAGAGAGAGAGAAACACAAGTGTGTGAGAGTGAGTGTGAAAGAGAGTGAAGGAAAGTGGAACGAGTTGGGAAAAACAGGTAAAGAGAGAGTGACGGATGAGGCAAGGGGAAGGGAAGGGAGAAAGGTGTGAGTGCAGAGGCGTTGATAAAGGAGGTGAGAGGATTGTGAAGAGACGACAGAGTCGCGAGAGATGGGGGGGGTAGAAACGGAAGAGGAACGGGGGAAAAGATATATGGAGAGAGAAAGATAAAGACAGGGAAAGAGGGAGAGAGGAGAGAGGAGATAGAGGAAAGGTGCAAGATGGAGATTCAGCAGAAAAGGGAAGAGTCATGAAGAACACAGGAGGGAACAAGAAGAGAGGACAATGTGTGCAGCATTAGTCACCGTGCATGTCATCCACGAGACCCAACTCCAATCAATCTACGAGGTCCAACCATTTAAGTGTGTGATAAGCTCATTTTGAACACCCAGAGCAGTTTGTCAAGACATGACAGGTTGTCACACTCAAGCTGCCACTCACGCTGTGACAAGCACACACGCTGTTACTCACTCCGGTAAAACACACCGCCTCACCTTGTAGCGTAGCTCTAGACAGTTGAGAGAATCGGGGGCGTGAGGGTGGAAGGTCTCTGGGAGGAAGCGCAAGGCGAAGGTGAAGTTGCCAGCCAAGGGGGTGTCTCCATGTAAGCTGTACTGCAGGGCCTTACTGAGGATGGAGTTCAGGACCAGAGGGGTCAGCAGCTCGCCGGGAGTCTGGCCGCTGCCCAGCTGTGTGGATGAGACATGGGTTATAAACATAGATATCACAGCCTTCCTGAACCTCCACACCTCCTAGTTTTAAACTGTGCTCAATTTGGCAGCTTTTCATTCCAAATAAACCCTACGGATAGCTGATTACCTCCCTTTCCAGTTGAAGGTGTGTTAATGAGTAAAATCAGCTGGTGCGGTGTTTGGGTGGAACAAAAACTTTTTGTCTCATGGGCCTCGAGAGACAAACATGCATGAATGTTTCTGCAGAAAAACACCAAGGTGTTAGCGAAGGTTTCCCCTTGTTATTTTACACTGGGAGGCTCGGGCTTGAAATGATAAACAGCCTAGGAACCTGAAAGTGACGCATCATGTGCTGCAAAACAGCCACATAGAGCAACCAGATTTAAAATACTTTTAGTGTGATTGATATGCTTAAACCTGCATAAGTGATTTTTTTTGGCCATTTGGAGACAGCACAACAAGCTGTATGAAGTATGAAGTTAATATGGCAAACATAACGATACAGCAATTGGTTATTTACGCATCCAACAGATACAGAGCAACATTAGCATTGATTTGGATTTTTAAATCCAATATTCACTCCTCCTTTTAGCTCTGTTTTACTCTCCACCATCTCCTGAGAGAAATATCTGGCTCTTTAGCTGCTAAATACAGTATGTTAAGTATGTTCACCAGCTAGTTGCTAACTTTATCTGTGTGCCATTTGGTGTTGGTCAGGTAGCGTACAGTGTTTTTTCAGTGTTTTGGCTGAAAAAACGCTGTGAGTGGTGAGTGTAAACAGTTAAAACGCAGGCCATAAAACATCAATAACTTAAAAAAGCACTGAAACGGTTCATAGAGCTGAGAAGAACTGCAGAGTCAGGTGATACTGGGTTCGTCACATCGTCTGACACCTCTCACGTTAGACATTTAATCATACATATTGATTATAGTAGCTTTAAAAATGCTCAGTTTTGCTTGTACGTTTCACACCAGCAGCCCTTTTGTGAGAATCTATGAGTGATATAACAACACAATACACACAGGCTCTGGAATACTAAATTACATTCTGCAGAAGAAAATGTGAACCCTCACAAAAGGTGTGAGAATTACTTTGACTTTCTCCTGAAATCTGCACTCCACCTGTGGCACATGCATTTTAAAACTACCTCTGTGTACTCAGGGGACGAGTGTTTGTGCACACCAACACTTGAGAGCTTTATTCAATGTGTTCTTAGTAGTGTATGCATACAGTCAGTGAGTTTCTAAGGTTACCCATACTTGCTCTAAGTCGGGCTGCATAGGCTAAAGTCTCGTGCTAAATACACTAAATGCTTCAACAACAAAGAAAAAAAAAGACATTGTTTACAAAGTATTGCATTCAAGGACATCTGGTCATGTTCTAAGATGTCCTCACTTATCTTCTCCAAGAATGCTAGAACTGCAGAAAAACACAATATATTATCCGAAATTGATAGTGTAGAGATGATAACAACACTTCTGAAAGAGCGTCACCTTTTCAAACAGTAGATCACTGAGGGACTGTGCGAACTCGCCATCCTCCATCAGCAGGAAGTGGCGCAGCGCCTCAAAGTGTCTTTCCACCCCTAACTCCACAAAGAAGTAATCCACCACCGCCTTGTTCACCAAGGACACACTGGGGATGGAAGGTGGAGGAGAGTGACCAAGAGAAAGAAAGAAAACTTTTGACACAAGAATCAGGACTGAAAATGATGTTGACTTGCAAATTTGAAACAGGTTGCGGGGATGATAGACATTAGTTCTGGAGACAGCTTGGGGAATATACTGCTGTTTTTTTTTTCCCACTTTTTGGACGACTACCTCCATTCCATTACCTTAAATTATTCCTGAGCAATTCACGTTTATATAACAGTGGGATTTAGGGAAGGTTTTCTTTAACTGAGAAGCCAGCAGAGAAGAGATAAAAATAGAGTTGAAACTCTTTGGCAAACTCCACTGCGTCGTCTGAGCATGGGATAAAAATGTGTTAATAAAAATTTAGAGCTATGAATTCCATCGCCACATACAGTGCACCCCCCTCTGTGTGCAGAAAGGGATGAGAAAGCCATTTCTTTACACACAAAGACTAAACTGCAAAGTGTGCGAAAACATTGTAGGTGAAGACTGACAAGCTTGTCTGGAGATTTGATGGAATTTCAAACAGAAAAAGGGGTCCTACAAAGATGGAAGGTAATAAGAATTTAAATTATTCCTCTAGAGCACAATATGAACTCAACCACAATTTCAGTAGCAGAAAAAATTACAAGAGATCAATGAAAAACCTCACACCTGCATTTTCTCTTAACATAGTTTGGCTTCATGAGTTAAATAAGCAGATGACATACTTGTGAACAGTAAACAAGTAATGTGCTTAAAAATGTGATGGTTTTAATCCCTCTCCGACACAAAACCATTTCCTCCCGCAGCTTTCCTTTAGTCAGATACTCACTGTGTGATGAGCGGGGTAGTGACAGAGTTTTTTATCAGAACTGGCAGTGAAACCATCTCGCTGAGCTGGACAGGAGTGGTGTCTGTGGCTGTGCTGAGTGTGGGGTCCATAGGAAGGCCCCAGGGGCCGCGAGTTACCTGCTTCAGCAGCTGACACTCTGGGGATGAAGCTGTGTGAGAGGAGGATGACACGTCGCTGAATAAATATCACACATTAGAAAACTGTGCCATTTTAAATAGTGCAAAGAAAAAAATGGTAGGTTGTAGTGGAATAAAACAGAAACTGATGTTAAATGAATATCAAAGTAATATTTTTGCCAGAATGGATAATGCAAGAAAGGTTTACTTTAAGATTAATTATACATACATGGAGATGAAAGTTGGAGGAACATTTTACACTATATACAAATAAAATCTGATTTATCACAACCATAAACTAAGGCCTTAAAATGATCTTAGAGTTGAAACAACACCTCTCTAATACAAAAATAGAACATTAAGACTTCACAAAGGTAGTATTTACTGTAAGGTGATTTAATTAAACAGCATTGTATTATAAGTTATTCCAGTTATTTTGTGTACCTTCTGTATTTATAGTAATTCTCCCTAAATAATCAGGGCTCCTGACTGATCAGTGGTGTGGAAGATGTACTCAGCTGAATAGTTTCTGATAGATTTAATGGAGACCCAGGAAACCGGCATGAATAACAGTAGCATGACTGAACTACAAACGCAGAGTGAGGAAGACAGGATATTACTTCAACGAGCCATGATGCATACCACCCTAACATTAACCAGACTTAATACCTTTATGAAATATCACTACTTTTAATGCAACCCTCTCAGCCTGCTGAGGGAGTACATTTTAACAGCCTCTGTATATGCATCATCTCGAACATGTGGTGTAGAATTTGCATTTCTTTACAATTTGATCTGATGATTTGGTGTATTTCAAAAGACATTTCCATTCTGATGAAGTCATTTCAGAGACATATGGGATCAAACAGGCTGTATATACTGTGCAACGCTCACCCTTGAGAATGTACATATGCTCCTATTCATCAATAAAATAAAAATAAAAGTAAAACTGAAGTCTGTTGTCAGGACATCAGGCCCATAAACCAGCCTGTTTCATTAATATAAGAAGAGGTTAAGCTTCGTTTTAAGTTCTCCGCCAAAATCAAGAAAAAGCAGCAGTTTGTGCACAATTTTTTATGCCATTTCTTAAATCATGACATACATGAGAACAATAGCATCAATTTTGAGAGATGACAATTTTCCACTTAATTCGATTTCTGTTGAAATATTTTTGTTTATTTAAGTTTTGATGCAAACACAATTTGATTTGGCTGTGCTGTGAAATGACTCCATGTCAATACTTACAATACAGCTTCAAATATATACATTTTTTTTAAATCAGATTTTAAATTTGGAGTTCCTCAAGGTTTTTTTTTGGGTCCCCTTCTATTTTCTAATCCCAGGGCTCTGTTTAACCCCGTCTGTTATTATTGTTATGCTAATGGAATCCACTTATCTTTAAATGTAGACACCTGTGAAGTTATCTCTTGTCTTTGCAGAACAGTCTGGCTGACATAAACAAAAGGTTGTCTATAAACCTCCAACTGAACAAGGACAAATCTAAACTAAAATTGTTTTATTTGGGACACTGTGTGAATAAGAAACACGTTATTTTTTGGCCCTGACTTAAATGTAAAAGAATGTATAGTACAAAGGGTTTAATTTGGATTTTATTCAATGAGAAATACTTTTTTTCTAAGAATTTCATTTCATTTCAATTTCTAACACACCATCTAGCCACCATTGTATCCAGGGTTGTGACCTTACTACATAAATCCCCCTTAGTGCGTAAAAAATGCTTATATCTTGAAAATCACATTGCCTACATATGTATGTGCCAAAAAAAATAACAAAAAAACATTAATCTTTGTCATATGTTGTCAACTGACCCATGACGTTGTAGCAGTCTTCATAGTGTTCCACCTGGTACTGGCAAGACAAAGCAAAGAGGTATTCCTGCTCAGACTTTTCTCCAGGGGACAAACCAAAGCTGGCTGCCCAGGACCCCATGGCCTCAGCCAGCTGTTCACCAGGGCTCTCCGACTTGGAACCTGAAGAGGGATGTAGAATTACTTTTTCAGTGACATCGTAATTTGTAAATCACTATTCTTAACGCCAATGGGTCAGATCAAAAAGCTAACATATTTATCCTTCAAAATCTGAGAAAATCTCTTCAAATGTTTTAAGGCAAAGGCAGACTCAGTTCAGTGATAGTGTACGTGCAAATATCACTTTAAGTTTATTGACTTGGACTACATTTGCATCAAAGATGATAACATCTTACATGATTTTGAGCTTACTAAGTGGTATTGCATGGTGCCTCACAACTGCTGCATGTGTATTTGTGTGTCAATTAGTATTGTTCAATACCTTTACTTTCTTCATTATCCTCTGTTTTCTGCTGATCTCCTCTGCCTTTGCCCTTCACCATGCATCCAACTCCAAGTGAAGAATCTGATGAGTGGCCATAAGCGCTGCCTCGCGGCACAGAGTGTTGTGGCTCCATCCCTGACACCACACATCCCACCCCCAGTGTCGAATCAGAGGAGTGGCCGTACGCGCTGCCTGGTAGCGGTGATGGAAGTGGATCAGTTTTGGACACTACACATCCGAGGCCTAAACTTGAGTCTGAGGAATGGCCATGTGCATTGCTGGGAGGAGGAGAATGTTTTGGTCCTGAAACCACACATCCACCTCCTAATTTTGAGTCTGAGGAGTGACCATAAGAGCTTCCAGGTAAAGGGACCAAAGCTGGTTCAGTTCCAGACACCACACACCCTGATTGAAGGATGCAATCTGAGGCATGTCCATGCTTGCTCCAGCGAGGTCTTGCTTCAGGTATGTTGGACACAAACTCGCCCACCTTTATATTAGAATCAGAGGAGTGACCATGGATACTGGGAGCAGTAAGTGGTGCGACAAATTCTGAAACGTTTTCCCCTACTTTGATGTGGGAATCTGACATGTGACCGTGAATGCTGGGGGAGGGTAGAGGGGCAACGACATCTGAAACATGCTCACCCACTTTAATGTGGGCATCTGAAGCATGACCGTGGATGTTTGGAGTTGGAAGAGGAGCAACAAAGTCTGAAACGTTTTCTCCAACTTTAATGTGAGCATCAGACGAGTGACCGTGAACACTGGTGGAAGGTAGAGGGGCATCAACTTCTGAAACGTGTTCTCCGATCTTGATGTGTGAATCTGACGTGTGACCATGGATGTTCGGGGTTGGCAGGGGGGCAGCTACCTCTGATACATACTGTCCGACATTAATGTGAGCATCAGAGGAATGTCCATGGACGCTGGATGAAGGTTGAGGGGCAACAACATCTGAAACCATCTCCCCAACCTTTAGGTGTGCATTGGAGACATGACTTTGAATGTCTGGCAAAGAGAGAGGACCGAGAACTTTATCTTGAGCATCTAAGCTGTGGTCTTGAGTGTTTGACATTAGTGTTTCAATACCACCATTGTCAGAAAGACCTGCCACTACTTTGTGATCACCATTATCCTTGCCACCTTGCTCTGGTATGGTGGAAGAAGCAGTATCAACCACATCATGTTCTTTTGTAGGCTCAGCAGTTTTATTCTCATCTTTATTTACCTCTACTTTACTTTCCAAAATCCCTATTTCAGTCTCCTGTTCCGGCACAGGTGCAACTTTTTCTTGCTTGTTGTCTGTCATCGAGCCACTCCCATCTACTAGTTGCACTGAGGCTTGAGAGGGATGACCATAAACACTGGCTTTCGATGTAGCCAGTTGGGGTTCCTCTGGGGTGTACTGGCCAAGGGGAAAGCTGGATTTGGAGGCTTGACCAAAGGGGCTGGCTTTGGGTACACTACTCTGGATTTGTGACATATTCTCTCCAATGGGGATGTGAGAAAAAGAGGGATGGTTTTGGATCAAGTCAGGCTGAACTGCAGGTCCCCAGCGAGGTCTGGGTTGAACTGAGGCTTGGCCAGTGATACCCTCAAGTGGACTAAAGGGGGCACTGAAGTCATAGTCTACCAGCTGTGCTGTAGGACAGGCTTCAGGTAGGTCAGAGCCAATCTCCTGTAGGGCTGCGTCCACCTGCTGACTGTCGGGATTCGGTGACTTGGCCAGGAAGTCATTGATGTCGATGTCTTCAGAAATTAAGGCAGGGTCTACAGCAAGAGGGGTGAGGGTAGGGGAAGACGGGTCACGTGGTGGCAATGCAGCTTCAGGTTCTTGAATCTCCGCTGGCTGCTGTTCAGATGACCCTTGAGTGAGAGTTTCCTGTAAAGAGAAGTTACTAATTTTAGGATGTGTATCGCACATACTTTAGAAGAGCATAATAATGGGAAAAATAGGGGACTTATGTTCAAGAACCAGTGTGTTGTAATACCGGTGTTGATTGTGGTACAGGCTGTTTTTTTGCTGGCAATACTTCCATGGGAGGTCTCTCCTGGCCAAAGGGATATTTCTCTAACATTGCCTGGTAAGAAGTCACAACAGCTTTGGTTAAATAAAAAACTTTCAACAAACCAAAATAATAAAATCTATCCATTCATCTTTACCTTGTCCTCTGTGTGTATTTTTCCTCTCATTTATTACAAACCTGCATCTGCTGCTTGTCATGTTTGAAGAACTGAGCACGTGCATCATCCAGTCTCATTCGCTGCACTCTCCACATGGCCCGTCTCTCTCTGCGAGCTGCTTCCTCTGACAGATGGCTGTACTGAGCAATCAGCTCCTTCCTACAATTTCAGTGTAGTAACACACAAGTAAGTCATTTAGCCGTGGGTTTTATCCGGAGAAACTTACGGTTAATGCTCAAGTAACAAAGAGTTAAATGTCATGCATCTACAGATTGAACACACAGCTGTTGAGGATTAAATGCGCCATCTCTTGTGCCTTCCATAAGTGCTGGCTGCCGTCCAAACAGCCGACTACTCATTTAAGTCCAGCCAGCTACTTTATTATATTAATGTTTGATTCTAATGAAATAGTTTTGCATAAGTGGTTGCGATTCACTAGTGTACAATTATGACCACTAGTTTCCACTTTAAAACAATGCAAGCATGATGATAGAGAAACATGCCAATCTGTCTGTATCAGTCCCGCCCCCACATTCTGTATACGAATGTGTGCATGCGCTCAGCTCAGAGGTTGTGTCCAAGGGGGGTTCTGAGCAAAACGTATTGCTGTGTCTAAAGGTGTTACCGGTGATACACAGTGTTCAGGCATACACCGATTACATGACTTGCCCACTGCCCACACGTTAATCAAAAGAAAAAAAAAAAAAATAATAATAATTTGTAACAACGGACGCTACAATTATAAACTGAAAGTGTCTGCTCTGTGCCTCGCTGCAGCAGCAGCAGCAGAGTCTCAGCACAGAGTGGCGGAGTGAGACGTCTGTCCTCCCTCCCGCTCTCTGCTGTAAACACACGTAGCTGTTAGCAAGCGGCTGCTCTCATGTCTCCCCGGGTTTCAGTGCTTGTTTTCGGCAGAAACTCTCTCGTTCTCTGCCTGCTCAGCCTGCTCTCCGATGGTAGGCAGCTTAGTTGCACCCTCACTCTCTCTCTCTCTCTCTCTCTCAACCACTAGCTATGCACTAAGTTGTTCCTTAACGCAGCTACGCTACCAACAGTTTCCCAGACAATGACACAGAGGTTGACTCATGTTTCGGAACAGCACTGCATGGAGGCTCCCAAATTCTATTGATTCCCAAATTAATGGATATTTGCCATTATTTTTGGCACTAAAAAAAATATTTTTTTGGCCTGGTGGGGGTTGTCTTTAGCCTGGCGGCCCGCCATCACACCAGTACAATTATAGGGGAAACACTGAAGTGATTCACAAGTTCGTTATTTTAGAGTTATTTCTGGCATAGGTTTATTTTATTAATAATTTATTTAACCAATACTTAGGCTCGATAAGTCATGGGATTAAAAACACATCCCCCCTTAAAATAATCTTCTTTATTTTTGTTGAACAAGATTGCATTTATGTTTCTAGTAAAACGATACACTAACCAAACATTGTGGCATGTCTTGATAAACCTTACAGTGGAGGTATCAATACATAAATAAAGAATAATAAATAAGGTCCAATGATTCTTAATTACAAGAGTTCTGATCAGTCAGGAAAAGGCTTGGTTTTAAATATTAACAGCTACATACAGACTGTGTGGGTTAAAATGCACGAGAAGCCTGATTCTCCTTTACAGTAATTCACTACATGTTTACAATCGGGTAGACAAACTCATTAAAATATACAATAATTAAGATCAGTGTATATGATGGAATAATGGCATTAGAATGTGCCAGAGGCCACCAAATTTGGGCTTTCATGGCCAATATTTTTCTCGGGGGGGGGGGGGGGGGGGGGGCATGCACCCAGGCCCCCCTTGGTTGCTACTTTTCCCATTGGCTGGCTACTTCCCTGCATCTCTCAATGATGAGATTGTCCTTTTGTCCAACAGTCCATTCAGCCATCGGGTAGCTTAGCTCTAATTGGCTTCATATTAGTACTTGACTTAGATAAGGACAGCAAAATTTTCCAACATGAAGCTTATTATCTTCCTAAACACAAATTGACTTATATCATTTTTGCAGTCACGTCTGATATTCTGCGACATACTAGAAATAGTATGTCTTATTTGAATACTGAGTAATTTATAATTAAATGTGAGTGCAAATCATCCGGCAATCAATGTTCTCCCTACTTGCGCTTTCAAGTGCATATGCTTATGAAGGACTGATAAGCATATTGGCCTGCCATATGCCTCTGTGTGTATATGTGCTTTCAAGCTTTTGAGCAAATTCCTTAACCAGTCTCCATTAATGTTTATCATCTATAACTGATTAATCAGTCAAAGCCTGTAGAATATGAAATCCATGTTTTTCTCAATGAAAGCCTTACTGTCACGAATGACAGCATATTCCAAATAATTAGATATCTAAATCTTTGCAATGGATGATACTGCAAGGGAGGAACAATAAGAGAAGCCACAGTGGGCGCTTACTTCAGCTTTGCTGAACTCTGACCTCGATGCATCATCAAACTAAGAAACGACTTTTGTCCGTCATATGGAAAACCACTCATACCATGCTTGTATTACATTTGTTCACGCTGCTGCATTTCACATTTATCCCCACTGTTTGGAAATTTGGCACAAGTCCAGCTGCTGAAAACACACACGCAGATGGAACTGATGTCCCATAGTCAGTTAATAAACTCAAGATAAAATTTATTTGCACAATGATTCATCAATCATCAATAAAACATTAACATCTCTAATAGCGTCTATAAAAGCAGTCAGACCTGGCTCTCTGCTCCAGTTGCTCCTCCAGGGCTTGTAGTCTCTTCTCTCTGTCCCTCAGCTCTCTGGCAAAGCTGAAGTCATCCTCCTCCTGCTTCTTCTTGGCTGCACTTCGCCACTGGTGCCACACACACACACGCACACGCACATATATTATATTATTGTATAGAGCTTCAAAAACTGGTCATACAGGCTATGAGTGAAGTGTATGAATTCAAATTTGCTTACATTATCTTCTCTCTAAAATGATAACCATCAAAATATGAGAAATATTGTTTATTCTCTCTTCCTCTAACACACTTTTTGTACTCTCTTATAGTCACATGCTCACTATCTTACTTTCTCACTCAAGTACACAGTTTTAAATCTGTTAGTCTTATTCACACACAACTTTTTTATCTCTCTCTCACACACACATACACACACACACACACACACACACATTACTACCTCTTGCTCCTGCTCCAGGTGCTGTTTCAGCTCCTCAAAACGCTCCCTCTTCTTGGCCTCCTCAGCCAGACGTTGTGACACCTGGCGCCCTACAGGAGGCGAGAGAGATAACAGTGGGCTGCTTACCCCCCTACACCGAAAAGTGCATAACAGCTCTGTCTCTTTCACACAGGCGCACACACAAAACACCATCACCATCTGCCTCACACAAACGCACTTGAAAATGAAAACGCCGAGGTGCAGATAGAGCATCAGGCCAGACGCATCTCCCACCCCCCCCATTCCCAACCCCAAACTTTGTCACACGTGTTTTGAAGTAATAAATTATATGAGGAGTTTGCTAAACTGCGCTGGGGATGATTAGATTTCAGAGCCCGTAGTACTGGAAGTCATTCAAAGCATTCCTCACTGCGATTGCCCCTGCATCTCTGCTGCTCTCCTGAGAGGAATGAATGCAGCTGAAGGAAACGCTCGCAGTCAAGAGTCAACAAGCGAGTGTGGCTTATACTCAGAGCTGAGCCATTTGTTAAAGGTATACTCAGTGGGATGGGGGATGTGCATGTACATCAAGCACATAAAATTATACTTGCAGTGTCTAAGTGTGTATGTGTGTGTTTGAGTGCAACACTAACCGCGGATGCTCTCCAGGGTTTTGGCTGCTGACTCTCTGACCTGATTGATCAGCTCCTGGCGTGCCTGCTCTGTTCGCAGGGCCTAACAATAGACAGACAAGAAATCATCATTAACAAAGATCTATCCGTCTGCCCTGTAACTCACCTCTCCTCCCCCCACCTGTGCAGTCACTACAGCCAGCAAGCACACACGATACGGGCCATACAAACCAGGGTGTTACACTGAATCATGCAGCGTGCGAGCTTCAGACTTCACCTACATCATTTTAATGACTTGCTGCTGAAATTCTCAGTACTTGAGGGCAGTGTCACAATCATTGATCATGTTATGTAAAAAAAAAAAAAAAAAAAAAAAAAAGAAAGAAACCTCTCTCTTTATCTTAAGGGACAATACATGTGTAATGACTCAGTAAGTTCTTAAATCTTCATGTTAATTTGACCATTGCTCATCAGAAACAAATTCAGGGGGAAAAAAAAAGAAAGACACATCACAGATATGTAAGATGCTATCGCTGGGAAGAATATTAGCGTGTATGTGTCTCCGTACTTGCTCCTCCCTGCTGATGGCGCTGTGCTTAGCGATCCTCTCCATGCGTCCGCGGTAAACTGCACAGTCCCTCTCAATCTCCTCCACCTCCTGCAGGGAGAAGGTAACGGCGATGCGAGGCATCGGCAGCTCCGACCAGCAGATGTAGTGCTGTGGACATAGTTTATTATAAATTATTACCAGAGCAGGGCTTCTGCACAGTTAAACTTAAGACTTTTAAATAACACATACAATGCAATTTAATTCCATAATCCTACTAATCCTAATAACTGTCTCTTTTGGGTGACATCAAGTGTTTTAAACACAGACCCCAAAGTTCCTTTCATAACAAAAATATGCACAGTCACCCATGGAGGAGAGCGATGTGGCTTGCAGTGTCTAGTCTGCCAGAAATGTATTATTTATTTTATTTACTTGTTTATTTATAGGGGACAGTGCACATTAATCAACATTGACATTTTAATAGCATCACAGTAAATGTGCTGGGGTTAGCTCAACAACTAATTTGCACCCGTAGTCCCGACTCAACTTAAAATTGACAAATGGATAAAACACTTCATACACAGCAGAATCACAATCAAAATGAGAGGGGGGAAAAAAACTGGAGAAAATGCATCACGAGTCTTTGTCCTAACAATCTTAAACAAAGTTATAAAACACTAGAAAAAATGTAGAGTTCATCAATTATAAAATAATAATTCATGAGTACTTATCTGAGTAGATTTTAACCATAATTTAAGTTTGATTTAAAATCCTGTATGCAGCACAGTTCCTTATTTCCATAGGTAGAGTATTCAAGAGATTTGCTGCTCTCACAGAAGAAAATGAATTTGCTGCATCTACAGTATATGGGACCATGGAGGTGCTGCCCGTAAGTTTAACAAAGCGGCTTAAAGGCTGATACCACACATATTCTTTAATATAAGACAAGTCCATATACCGGATAAAACTTTCCATACTAAATAAACTGTACTTCTGAATAATGACAGTGGTGATAATAATTGGGTTTGTTTTAGAGTACCTTGAGTGTTTTGTTTATAAAGTGATGTATAACTCATTTGTACAGCTACATCAAAACATAAACCAGTATAGTAAACCAGCAATGCACTGTTTCACATTTAATTTTTCTTGGTTGTCACTAGTTATATCAAACCGATGTGAGAGCAGTTTGCATATTAGCAACCATCTCGTCACTTTTGCATTTTTCAATCCATAATTTCCCATGTGTTCATAGACACCTTGCAGTTTAACAGACCAACACAAATGGAAATTAGAACAGAGAGAAACATTGTAGTTACAGAATGCCAATTAGTTAGGTGCATGAGCCCTGCAGTTTAGGTCAGGAAGGTCGAGTCATGAAAAATATCATGTCCCGGTGAATCGGCAGGCGAGTTACAGAGAAGTGAGAAAATTACAAGTACTTCAAAACGTCAACACTTCACTGAAGCTTAGTATTCATCTGGCATGCAGAGTTTATGAGAGTTTATGCTGTCATCATGCTGGTAGGAGTCCGTTCATGATCAAAGATAGCTCACAGGGTAACTCATGAGAATACTACGACAATATATATCTTTGCACACAACACCAACGCCATCATGATACAGGCAATTCTGAGATATGCAAACGCACTGCAAGACATTAATCTATAATACATCTTGATAAATATATTTAGAGTCAAACTGGAAAAAGACTGAAGTGACAGGAAGCAGAAAAGCTCAGAGTTCAAATGTTTGCAATAAACAATAGAAAAGTCACAACGTATCACAACACTGATGCTAGTGTATTGATAAAGTTTTGCAAGAGACCGTGTCCCCATATGCCTGAATATTGATTATTTGTCCCATCCCTTACAGGCAGTATGGATTTCCAAATGGAGAGAATCATTGCCGTTAAGTAGTTGGCAGGTGGATAATTGTGGATTTTGCAGATGTCAGAGCTGATCTGTGAATCTCTAAAGTGAATATACTGAATGGCTCTTAACAGCAGGGAAAACAGATCTAATATGGCAGGGTAATCTTAAGGATTAACATTTTATATGCTTAAATGTATTCACTGCAAACAACAGTCAAAACTGTCTTTGTACTGAATAAATTAAGAATACAATTTAGGTTATATCTAGCAATATTTTTATTCAACATTCAGCTGCATTAAATCCCCCCATCTGCATTTATGGATGTGTTAAATGTGTAAAACAAACCTGCGGGCAGCAGATTTTGAGGAGGTTGATGGTCTTTCCGCAGACGTACACATCATTGGCGATATGTCTCAGGAAGATGGGTACACAATCCTCCACATCTTTTGAGATCAGAGTGTAGCCTTGAACCCAGAAGTGTTTGTCTGTAAAGATTAAAAGAGTCCCATTACATGCTGTCATACAATTTAGACCAAGTAATTTTACTGGTCCATTATGCCTCTGATAACAGAACAACACTCTCATGACTGCAGTGCAGAAAGTAATAGTGGCAGAGTAATACTCAGCCTGCAACGAGCGTCAAACTTTTCCTTATTAGTATGACTTACGGGGCATAGCAAAACTCTGGCTGCTTGAATTAACACTTGGAAATTGTTAGCGCTTAGCTCAGTGATCCTAAGCAAAAAGCAAAAGAGAACATGAATGCACTGAGCTTCCAGAGCTCTTTACAGAAAGCCTGTGGCTTGCCAAGAAAGCAGAGCCACTGATTGCTTCCCTGGCCGACGGACTTCGAGGAGAACAATGACATTTGTGTGTCCTCCAAAAAGCGGGAGCGAGGAGTGCATAGGTTCAGTGCAGGAGTTGATGAGGTGTAGCCGATGAGCAAATGAACCTCTCAGCCAGACAAAGCCGAGGTGATGGTCTGACCTTGAATGGGGTGTTGCATGACATACAATATTTGGACAGGCTATAATGATTCATATAAAATCATATTTATGGAGTGCTGTCAAAATGAAACGGCTATAGTGTATACTAGTCTGGAGAAGAAGATGTCATCAAGATGAAATCAGTTAATAAACAATTTCCTAATTCATGCACATCTTCTTTTCTTCATTTCTAAACAACAATCAAAATATGATATATAAAATGTAATACATTTTACTCATAAAAATTACACTATTATACTATTGTCCATGTCATGCACCTGTCAGTGGAGGCTGAATCAACCAGCTATATTATTATTTTCTCTTCATTTTTATGTTTTCTGACTAGATTTCTATCAAACTTTAGAATTCATTAAATCTTGTCTTGACAATGAAAAGCTATTATAGAGATGAAATAGGACATGGCATTGAAGAGCAGTATGAGCAAAAGCAATGCAATCAACATACACAAAGTGAATCTTCCAGTTCCCGTGGAGTCCTGTGTATTAATCTGCCATGCAAGCCTCGTCTCCACTCTTCTGCTCTCCTTTAGGAGCCAAGTCCTTAATTGGACTTAAACTAATTTATTCAGCTAGTCCAGATTTGTCATGGGCAATTACAAGAAGAGAATTTGTAAGAAAAAAAAACTGATACATTCGAAAAAAAACGTTTTGTTTTAGCTAGCACAGTGTACCAACTGCAAGTATAAAGAAAGATGATTCATTTGTGTTTGTCCCCGTGGCTCGCTGAGCGGAGATGGCTCTGGTCCCCACAGCTGTGGTACAGTAGCTGATTCTGTTTCCCGCTGATTATCATCCAATAACTTCATGACATCCTTTATAGACACAAGGACAAATCCAACTAGGCAATAAAGGCTGTAATGAAATCTGTTTTTTTCTGCTAGACAATCTGTCTGGCAGGAGTTTTCATTTTCAGAACCTGCTGACTGAAACCAAAGTGTTCATGTGATGGCATGATGTTTGTGTGTGTGTGTGTGTGTGTGTGTGTGTGGTCTCACCTCTGAAGCTGAGGTAGTCTTCATTTACTTGTATCATGAATTCTCCATAAACATCTCGAAACACACCACTATACACCCAGTCAGACACGAATCTAAATGAAGAACAGTAAAAATATTCAGACACAATCCTGACAGTCCCTGGAGAAAAAAAATCAATATAGCAAGTATTACAGTCATGTCCTTGGGTTATATCATCATGTTTTGAAGACACACATCTGTACGAAGAGCGCAGTAACTGACCGTGTATAAGGTTCACAGCTGCTCTTCAGCAGTGACAGCAGGACGGGATAGTTCTCGTTGCTGCAGTTATTCTGTGCTTCGTTGTACAGGTAGGACAGCAGTTTAACACCCTGAGGAAAGCCACATGACATTGAGCTGACGTCCCATCTGATAGGTTAAACACAGCCATGATTGATGACATATTGTAGTTTGCAGATAAAAGAGCACTCACCACAGGGAAGGTAGCCTGGCCTGCACCCACAGGCCCATCTACACAGCACAGTTCTGACAGGTACCTTAGATTAAAAGAAAGCAAGGATTTTTTTGATCTGATGATATTTGCATCAAGGTCCTCTCTGTCAAAACACAACTTTGCTGTTGACTGGGTAAGGCTGAGGCTTAAAAGAGTGAAATTAACACTAGACCATCGGCCAACTCCCTGAAAAATGTGTTTGACCTCACCTGAGCTGCCGGCCCACTTTGCGGAAGAGGAAGCCGATAGTCAGCAGGCTGAGGGTGTGCGGAGTGCTGAGAACACAAGCTCTGTAGTAATGCAGATACTTCCTCAGACCACCTGTAAAAGCCTTAAAGAGAGAAACTATTTGTTAATTTTCAGTTTACCTTGTTTATAGTTTGCTAAATGCCCAAATAATGTTCCGCCCTGGTGTTGAATATTGTTCTGATATTGTCGTGCACTGCCCGTAACCCTTGTGTATTTCAACTCTTTTCTTACATTATCATATTTATACTTTAGATTGTTATGTGTGTGAATTAATTAGTTGTGTTTTTGTCTTTGCAAACTCATTTGCTTCAAATTGCCCCTTGAGGAAATGAGGGCCACAACACTGGTAACAACAATAACTGTCCCATTCAGAATACAAGTGGCAAAGAGAGAGGCAAAATGTGCAGGCTAAACGGAATTAATGATGATTATACAGATGTACCTGAAAGACTAGGCCCTTCTTGTCTGCATTCTGCAGAGAAAAGCGACTAAGCCTCAAGTAGTAGGTGCCATATTGGGCCAGCTCCCCCAGGAGACGAGACACACTCTCGGCAGAGGCTCCTGACACGCAGACGCCGGGTCTGACATCAAACTGAACACTCTGGGAAGGAGATTACATATTTACACATGGTGGACAAAACATAACAAATAACTGTAGAGACTAATAATATCCAATTCCAATAAAACAGCCCTGCAGCAAAGACTGTCTTTGTAAAGCTTATAATATTGAATTTTGTTGAGACTGTCAGAGAGTCACCTCCATGGTGACTTCTGAAAGTATGGTTTGTGGTGTTATTATATTAGATTGCATTACATAGTCAGGTGTTTGTTATGTTGTTCTTCCCATGGCTGTTTTATGAGATACAGTGGTGGTGGACAGCAACCTTCTGGGGAGAGGAACAACAATAACCTAAACAATATTTCTGCAATTCAGTGGAAGTCTACCACAAACCATATCCTCAAAAAATTACCTTCGAGAGTCTCAACAAAACATCTAACATGATAAGCTTCATAGAAGTTGTATCTGACTGTATCTGCCCAACTAGAAATGCATTAGTTTATATTATATTGTACAGATGTTCAAGGTAGTGTCTATCTCCTGTATCGGCCTACATATCATGATAAAAGTCGGTTAGATAGGGAACATAAGGGGCTAAGAGAGTAAACAAGAGAGTTAGGATTCACTTTACATTGTAAAAAACAACTCTAATCTTCTGCAGATATAAAAACTTAACAGGAACCAATAAACCAACAGAAGATCTATCCTTTGATTTGTTGTTCAGCATTAGGAATCATTTAATTTATTTTCTAATGTTTTAATGTATAATGTCAGGCGACTGACTTGAGTGTTTGCTCAACATTGTCACTTTTTTCTCTAATTTTCCTTTCGCAGTTGTTAATGGGTTGTTTATATCACACTTGGACAAATTATCCATTGATTCTTCTCTCTGTGTGTTTCTTAATAATTGAATGCTCTCACAGTGCTTTTATCACTTTCGTCTGACAGACCCCTAAAAAACAAATCAATTGTATATCATTACATTTTAGAGACTAATAAATGAAGATGAAATGCACCTGGTTCAGAGGGAAGGTCGTGGATGCCACTCCGATCAGCATGTTGAGGAGGTCAGATACAAGTTGTGTCTGAGAGTCTAGGGGCAGTGGGAGGAGAGGAGAGGGTGTACTAGTGCTGACCACCCTAATCTCCCCCTCCCATAGTCGATAAAGCTTGTCAAATGCCTCCCTGCCTCCTTCTGTTAGATAGAGAGACTCTCTTTTCCCTGGTGGGCTAGTGAGAGAAACAGGGTGGAATTAGGTGCTGAGCTACACAGATATGGTGTAAACCTGAAAACATAAATAACTATAAGCAGGCTCCTCCAATATACTGTTACACTGTGAACAGGTTTTAAAACAAGAATGTCCAATTATATGTCATTTCTAAGCGAGGTAGCCTTGAGTTGTTTCTTTAGATTAAGTAAGTTTTTAGGTGACAGTAATAAATTAATTTCATGCTTTCAAACTTTCTACAGAACAACTGACGTGACTCACCAGCCAACAGATTCCCAGCAGCGCCGTCTTCCAGGCTCAAATGTCCGGAGGGCCTCCCATAAATCAAGTTCTGGACTGGGACTGGGCTCTGACTGAGAGTCTGGGGTCAGATTGGAAGATGACTGGAAGCCTTCATCCTCAGACTGGTCTAAACAGGGAGGCACCTGCACAGAGACATGATGATATGATGATAAAACAAGTCAAACTAAACAACATGTTTGATACTAGACTAAGCCATAGTTTCATACCCTGATAGCCAGCCCAGTTACATCAATATTACTGGGAACAGGAGGCAGGTCCAGTCTTATGTCTATGTCTGAGGTACGCGTGTGCTGCAGTGCTCCAAACAGTGTCATCCTGGTCTCCTTCTCAAATCTTTCTTCTGCATCCATTTTAGTCCTCAGAGTGAGCAGCCCTGTGCCTGGTGGGGCATCCATCAACCTCTGAGTCCCACACAAACTCTCCAAAGTCCCCCATTCCTCCCCGCACACTAGTCCCCATGCCCGCGCCTCTAGCCTCTGCAGCTCCTCGCTCTGGTAGCTCCAGGGTTGAGGCCTTCGCAGCACAGGCCTCTCTCGTCTCATGTAGTCCCTGCTGAAAGAGGTCGGGGGTGGAGGTGAAGAGCCAGCTAGGTGCACCAGGAGCTCCAGGACTGAGTCTACTTCCTTCAGGCCAGAAGATGCTCCCTCCGGCAGCCTCTCCAGCTGCTCCTCCAGCTTCTCTGCTTCCTCTCGGCACCCTGCCACCCGCAAGTCAAAGCATATCATCAGGACTTTGTTTCTGGGTGGCGTATTAGCCATGGCACTTGGTCCTGAGACAGATGCTTTGGTGCCATCTTGAAATAGCTTGGACAGCAGAGCACCATAGGCACGCTTCTTTAGGGCTTTGCGGAAACCCTCTCTGGAGACTCCTCCCAGGGCACGGCGCTTCCATGACACCCCAGATAGACTGCAGTCACACAAGGCACCCAGCAGCTCAGTGATGCTGCTGCTATCACAGCTGGGCTTTATGGTATTGTTGGGGTTTGAATACATGGTGGCACTGTTGCCTCAGCCTGTATGAGGGAAACAAAATGGGTTGAAGCATTATGTTTTTCTCTGTCACTTACATAAACAACCAATTTTAGAATCTGGGATGCACAGTGCACGGCTAGTGTATTGGTAAACGTTCAGATACACATGAGACAATAAACATTACAGAAACAAGACGAACTTACAGAGCAACCAACATTTCTAAAACAGAGGTAACCTTTTGTTGCGCATCGTTAGTTATTGTACACTAAAAATTAACTAAGGTAAGCCAATATATACATCTTGCAACAGAGCCAGCTGATTACTAGCTAAGGCAACGTTCGGCATTTAGCTAAATTCGCTAACGTTTACTATAACGTTATCATAGCTGCATATCCAATTAGCAAACCCAATTATGTCCCGAGCTGAAAATATGCTTATTGATATTATTATTTAGCCTCACGATGTGGTGTGTTATCAACTCACTCAGCTGACAGAGTCAATCCAGCAACCACCTCCAATGCATGCTAACGTTTGTTGTTAACAAGCTACTCCCGGATCAATTCCTGTTTAGTTTAAGTGCCGAGCAAACAGAACCCACTAGGCGGACTCTCTAAACAGTTCCAAAGGTGTCTTAATTATTCCGTGCTTTCTTTTCCCTGCATATTAATACCAGTTAATATGCTGTGATGATAGCGCCAGCTAAAATCTAGCTAGTCGCTTCATTCATCTTCCATCATCCGCCGCGAGCCTACAACAAATTTGGAATCTGCCCCCTTGAATGTGATTGGACAACAGAATGACTCGCCTTCGATGATTGGCTAAAGTTGTTGCAGAGGCCACGCTGATTGGTCACTTGTCTTAGTCAATCACAAAATAGTAAACCTTATGGTGGTCATTTGCCACCGCGCTTTGGCTTTGATGCATTCAGGTGATATGAGGAAAAATGTAAATAACAACTTCCTACAGTTTTTCCTTTTTCTGTAGCTCATACATCAGGTACATGAAACCGACACAGCATATTGTTCATGTAATTGAAGGCGATGATAGTTAAAAATTATACTGATGTAATTTCCATTAAATTAATGATAAGATTTTTTAATAAAAATGTATTTTGCAAGTATTTGTTTTACTTGCAATGGTCGGTATTTCAGTGGTGGGTCTATCTTGGATATATTAAATTAAATCTATCACTCACCAAGTTTGTGTGTTGGATCAGAAAAACAATCATGAAAACCAGACAGAATTTATTGAACATTCGATGCTTCTTCTTTATTATTATTTTACATGTATTATGTGGACTATCCAGTATATATTCCTACAGGCCATGAATGCAGCAATATTTTCAGAAACACGGGGTCATAAACGTGGGATCTTGACCTGACTCAAAGTCAGGCAAACCAATGAGCAGCATATCTCTTGGTTTTTCCCGTATGGCTGCAGAATTTGATACAAACCTGCACGCAGGAAAAGGCCCCTCGTCTTCATTATCCATCATGCAGGTGCAAGAATGGCGTGAACTCCATGCAGTCCATGGCGATGCGTTTCACGTAATTACACACCCGTTTAACAAATAATAAGTCATTATATCCTTTGGCACAAGTCGACCAGCTGCTTTTTTTCTACAGTAGAATAGTTTTAAGTATAGGGGGTCCTCGGGATGCGTTCTCCTCAGCCACCAAATGGATATTTTTTATCTAAACAAATCTCAACACATGATTTCATCTGGTCACAGTGGTAGTGCATGTAAATACACATTACAGTATCAAATAAAACATTTTAATTTCTGCTGCATGTTCAAAATGAGCTTTGATAGAAAATTTAAAATATATAGCTATATACTCTCGTGAAACGTCTGTTTGTCCAAATGTGTATACTGTTCATGTTTCTTCTTGTGTAGATAAAAAGTTTAAATATATATAACTTGACTAAACAAATTGAAATAGACAGTACACTTATAGTGGAGACAATTTAAATTCACCACAAGTTAGCAGAAGTGCACAGATATATTATCTTCCAAAACAACTTTGTGCACATCATCATACACAGACAGGATTTTTATTTTAATATTAGGTTGCTGTATTTGTGGCCTGTAACTCTGCACCACCCAGACAACAGTTTTTTTTTCAGGATAACTCTGCCCAGACTCCCTCCTGGCCAATTAAAACTCAGCCATTTAGAGAAAGGATATAGCTGATTTAACGTGGATGATATATAGTGTGGGTCGCTCTGGCTTAAAGGACTTAAAATTCACTCTCTAGATTCACATACCAGTCTACTCAAATGCAAGCTAGCCTAACAGGATATCATCATTTGCTCTCAGGTTGTGAGCTTTAGAAAGCCCTAGAATCAGTTGTCAGGTTTTTAAATTATTCATTAGAACAACTGTTTAAAATGACACTACACAATCATTGTTTTTATTTGCACCAAGTTCTCCTCCTCCTCCTCTTCCCCTAAGGCAGGGGAAATCAAAGCCAAATCTCATTAGAAGGTTTGAAACATGTGGAGGTGAAACACAACCTGCTGGTAAACACAACCATTTCCTACTCAAGGAGAGGCTGGCTGTTGTGTGTGAAGCATCCCAGGCAGGAGAAGAGGAGCCAGCAACATGCAGATTTTAACCCAATTTCTTGTGAGAAATCCTGCAACGAGGCTGACTTAAAATAATTATTCTTAGTGTGCAGTATTATTGATTTCTAGACAGCGAAGGGCATAGTTATTTGAAATCTTATCACACGGCCAGTCATGTTGACTCCCAAAATGATGTAAACTGCATTTCTTAATGGAAATTAAGTACAGTATTGCCTTTGATTTTCAACTAATGATCAAGTATAGTGTACAAGATGCAGTGCTTGCGATAATCAAGTGTAATCACTCTTGCTTTGGCAGCAGCCCTTGAAGTAGCTCTATCTATTGGCGCATCAATGATCTGCTCAGTTAGAAGATGGACTGTTCAGGCCTCTGGTCTGTCTTTGATATCTCCACCCCTGTGTCAGGGTTTGTTAAGCAGTCAGATGAGGCAATTTTGCCTTTCATCTTTCTTTTTTCCCCATTTCATTCTTAGCTGTCAGTTACTTAATAAATGTTTTCGCAGCAATTTTTCAACCTTCACTGCAGATGACAGAGATGCTGTGCGGCTGTTTACATTATCAACTTGTTTCATGAAGCCAAACCTCGCCTTCTCGTTTGTATTCAGAGCCCTGTGACAGGAACCTGATGTGGCATTTGGGGGGGTGGGGGCATCAGCCATGCTGCATATGAAGACTGATGCTATCACGGGATGTAGTTTGTGGTCATAATATGCAAGAATATATGTGGAAAAAAACCTGTCAGGTTCAAGCACTTGGCCCTCTCATTCATAAAGTGATTGGTTGGTTAGAATAGGAGATCATTTTCATGAATCCACATATTATTCCTGCATGTGTGTAAGCTCTTCAGTGAATCCAAGGTAGTGAAATCAGATGTATAAATACTAGTACACTTCAAAAAGAAATTGGTGACCTGTGGCAAGTGTTACTCTATCACTCAAGGTGATTGTAACTCATGTAATATGCATGGGAGGTGAGTGTTCAATTGAAGAAAATCAATATTCTAAAAGTGAAAGAAACACAGCAGATATGAAGGGCGTATATGTCTCTGAGTTTATTCATGGAGGAGTGTATGATGAAACCTGTGGGTAACTTCTCCGTCCACACACACAACCTTTGTAAAATTATGTTCATCCAGTACAACCAGATCAGGTACAAGATCGAGAATCTTCTGAGCTGCCTTGGATGTGGAGGAAAACGTTGGCTTCCAATAATGGTCCTACTGAAAATGCAGTGTCCCAGTTTCTTTTATCATTACAGCACATTCACAAGTTTCAAAATGGAAAAAAGTCTCGACAACTGCACAAACAGTTTTTTTTCTTTTCTTTTTTTGTCCCAGGACTCAATGCATAGGATTATACAGTTAGAATACAGTATTTCAACATGTTTTACAAAGATTTATATGGTATAGGAAACAAGAAATAAAAATAACTGCACAGCAGTAAGAAAGGTCATTTGTCGAGTATAGATAGTCATTTATCGTACACACTGTCGAATAGCTTTTAAACACAGGGCAAAAAATTAACACCATTGGAACAATTTTGCGCTATATTCAATCTACATAAGGATACCCTTTTGACTTAAGACTAATTTAGGAATGCCAGACATTTTCATTGGA
The DNA here is from genome assembly GCF_914725855.1 of Thunnus albacares. Lineage (NCBI taxonomy): Eukaryota > Metazoa > Chordata > Actinopteri > Scombriformes > Scombridae > Thunnus > Thunnus albacares. The sequence continues at coordinate 24,015,287 of NC_058112.1, forward strand.
AACCCAAATCACATTGGCCACTGTTTTACATTTATTCATTTTGGCTTTTTGCCTTTAGCCATCAAAGTCCTACTAAGCACACGCCACAGACACCCAAAGGAAATGCACACATCAAACTGCAACAGTAAAGTAAATCATACTGAAATGTCTTCAGCCTATTGGCACGCAAATGGCTGCAGCAGGGCATCTAGCATTTTAGACAGCACACATAATATCACAAGTCCAAATACATTGCTGTGTCTATAGCACTATTGTCATCATAATCACCTAGGTTACCAATAGAATAATTTAGAAACAATATATATGTATCATCCTATTCAATAAGGCACATTTTTGGTTAAAGAAAGGCTCTGAAAGAAGCTTCTTGCATCAACTCTGTCAGTGAGAGGAGTCAGCAGTAAACAACAACGGAGACAAGGATGGAGTCTGCAGTCGGCATGCAATTAAGATCAAAAGCCTCCCCTGCTGATTCCATTATACAGAGTGCCACTCTGCACTGCGCTGAGTGGGCAGTGCCAAGTGCTGTAGGTCGGGATGCCAGGGTGCCATGCTGAGACAGCAGGCAGACAGGCAGGCTTGAGGTCTGTGCAAACCTCTCTCTAGCCAAGGCAGGAATCGTTAACATTCTGGGGTCTCTGGAGCTCGTTACGCTCTGTCAACTTTACACATCCATGATCTGATACAGGGAGTACAATTAAATCATCTGTCAACAGCAAAACCTACAATTTAGAGATGAAATGTGGTGGTGCTTAATGGCCCAAGAAATATCAAACCCTCGTTCCTACCCTGTCGACCCTCGGCTCTGACACTGACATATCAATATTCCAATTACTGTAACAATTATGTACACGATTGAACCCAAGATTCCCAACATCATACACAGGCTAAAACCACTGCAATTTGTTCAAAACATTTAAGTACCAACTGCATCTGTGGCAAATTATTAATATCAGCAATAGGCTATTTCATAGCTTTAGAGGCAGTATGCTTGATGATTATCTGGAACATTACAAATGTAATACTAAAAAAAGGGCACTAAAAATCATAACACCAACAATGCATGAATCAATTTGGAAACTTTTCTGACATATTGCTGAATTGCTACCGTATGTGAATACATTTAGTAAGCTAATGTGACTGTCGATTGTGGCTCATGTTATTCTGACATTATTGCAGGGCTAATATGAGTGACATGGCTCCATGACAGAATATAGTTGCTTCTTGCTGAAAGTTAAAAAAAAGAGAGAAAAACCTTCACAGCAAAGAAAAAATATCTAAAAACAGTCATTAACCGAAATGTCTTAAAAATCGTCTGAAATGTCTTTCTGTGCTTTAATTGAAGTGGAATGTATCATGGCACTGTACAATAAAGGGAGACAGACTGTGCTATTATTGATTTCCACAAGCACAAATGGCGATCCAGCTTGAAGCTAATCTGAGTCAAAAGAAAAAGAAAATTGAACTAAAATATTTATGAAACGACTGGTGAGCTGTCATTCATATGAGCCTGTACATTGCTAGATTAACCAGTGTCCTTGTGAGGACCCTTTGGTCTCTGTCAAAAAGCTCGGTGAGAGCACAGGCTCCAGTGTGTCACTGGGTATGGGGGATTAAAATGACAGAAAGCAGGCGTCCCTTCGCCCTCACGCCTGACATTAGGCATCCTGTGTGTGCATACACACATTCCCACACATTCACTCACACACTCACAAACTACACAAGCGAACACACGCTCTGGTTTAGCAACGTACACTCTTGTTCACATGTTGTACTTCACACAGACATCTACGCACACACAGGCTAATAAAAACACTATCCGCACCACAAGGTGATCCATTTAAAAAGATAATTTTTTTTCCTTATAAAGCTTTCCGCATAAAGACTGCACGATAAAAAAAATATATAATACAATTCTTAAAACCTTTTCTACACAGAAAGAAATTGAACATCTCCTTGATTATCTCCTGTGCCAGTGCTCCACAAAGGGGCTTAATTCTCAAAGAGAGGTCTCCTGCCCAGCATTGTGGGAGCAATATTCAGTGAAGCATGAGTGAGCATGCAGACCTTTAAGGTTTGGCAAGTGAGCTTTAAGGCGTACCTATGACAGTGTAACCCATCATTTTCTTCCCCCTTTTGCTCTCTATCTGCATCTCATTAGTCCCTGTACAGAAAATCGTCCCAGGGCCAAGCTGTACAATATATACGCCCACATGAGTCCCTTCTCACCTTTCCTTATTTCCATATTTTATCCTCTAAAAGGAAGAAATAAGCCCCTGTAGTCACTGGCGGTATCCTACTATTCCCCTCCCTCCCTCCCCTGTTCCTCCCTCCCTCCCTCCCTCATTCCCTCCATTCAGTGGGTTAGAGATCAGTCACTTTGTTTTCCAGGGCGGCTGCTATCTGCTGGAGCCGCAGGGTCAGCTGTTTACTCTGGGCAGCTGGGTCCTCGTCTAGGGATGCGATAATCTGAAAGGGAGTTTGGCAGGTGAGGAAGACAGAAATGGAGGAGAACGAAGGGAGAAGTCGGAAATATTAAGGGAAGAGAGAGAAGATGAAGAGGAAGGCAAAAGGGGGAATGTCGGAAGAAACAAGGAGAAGGTAACGGACAGAGAGTGAGCACAGGACAAAGAGAGGAAACAGGGTGGAGAGTGGGAGGAGAGGATGCCGTTATTTGACATCAACAATCACGTCATATAAGCTGTTATTGTTTGTGAGCTCCACTTAAGAAGACTGACAGCCCCATTTGTTTATCCAACTTGTTCATTAGGTTTTGTTTATCCCCTTTTCGTGACCTCAAGTGGCAATGCACAATGGACGCTTAAAAATCAATTCCCAGAGCAATTTTCCAATTCACATCCCACAGAAATGCTTTCAATTAAAATTTCATACAATCACTCTTCTGGCATATCAAGAGTGAAGAGAGAAAAAAGGAAAAGCAATAATATAGTGGGCAGTAGTGCATTAAGTGGAATAGCCTCCTTTGGATGCGATAGGAAAAAGAAGGGCCTCTTACCCCATCATAGTATTTGCTGGCATACTGGTAAAGCTGATGGAGAGACACTTGTGTGTTCAGTTTGTCTGTGTGAGACTGGAGGACACAAATGACAATTTACGGGTTACAGAGGAAATTGAACTAAACCATAAAAAGCATTGAGTGAGCAATCTACTTTTTGTTGCCAGGTTTAAAAAAAAAAGAACTATTTTAGCTTCTTTTAAATTAAAGTGACAGAAAAAAAACAAACAGAAAATGACAGTTGTGTTTCTTACCCGTGACACCTCTGCCAGATGAGTGTTCATGTCCTGGTCACTGACGGATACCATCTGTCTGATGCCCTTGTAGTAACTATGCACACACACACACACACACACACACACACACACACACACATACACACACACACACACATATACACACAATTTAGAGGCATGAAAACAACAGCTTAAAAGTGAATTGTAAAGTGCTGACAGGACTTACTCATCCACCATTTTCTTGTAGGTGGAGATCTCCTTTGCATAGAGTAGTTTGTTACTTGGAGAGTCCTAGAGACAAAAAGTGGAGACAACAGTGAAAAACAATGGCCCTTTAGGCTGATTAACTGTTGACATTCCTCCTCTCACTCCTCTTTACTTCTAATGTAAACCACTTTGTTTTCCTCATCTTCATCTATTCTCCTATCTCCCCTCTTCCTCTTTCACCTTATTCCCCCTCCTCCCTCTCCCATCTGTTTCCACTTACCCGGCTGAGTTTGTGCTCGCTCTTGGTGCAGGCATCCATGAAGGTCTGGGCGATGACAGAGAGCGAGGCGTCCACCACTTCAGACACATGGACGTCGAAGATGAAGTGGGGATTCTTGAGGATGTTCACCCAGAACCGCAGAGGCAGGCTGCACAGGGGGAAAAAGGGCAGGAAAGCAGTCTATCATCACAGTTGTTATCATTATTATTGCGTCCGAATGGGGAAAATCTCATCAAACACATTACCTCGATGAATTCGTTTGAGTCAGGCGGGCATTTCATGTGTGAGAGCACTTGCCTGAGGTGCAATTGAGTGCAGTACAAGATAATAACAGAGATGGAGAAAAGCCTTTCTTGTAGGTGTCAGTTTATTCAGAACAATACCCTCAACTGTCAGTTTATATTACTATTTCATACGATACTGACCTCTGAGAATTATTGCCGTTCAAAGAAAATGAAAAAGAAAAAAAGAAATTCAGAAGACTTTTTTCTTTTTTCCTTTTCAAAGACAAGAATAATAAAAAGGGATCTGTACTGAGCAACAGTCAAGGATGCTTGTCTTGCCTAAGAAATAGTGATTAGAAATGCTAAAGCTACAGCAAAACGTTGACCTTTCAAGACTCGTGCAGCCTAACAACTTAAAACACCGACTACATAATGTAATGCTCGAGTACGCTTGCTGATTTCCCTCCTGAACGTGCAAACATAAGCTCCATTCGCTTCTTTCCAAACTCATATTAGCTTATGAATCCCCCAAAACGCCCCGAAATACAGTAGTTTCCAAAAAAATTCTCCCCCATGATCGGAGCGCATGCCCCGCCATCTGAGACATGAAATGCACACCGTGTAAAATTCATACTGGTTTGGTAATATCTCCGGGGAAAGACTGCAGTGAGAATACAATAGAAGCATAAAAATAGCAATGTTGCTATAATCACAGAATTAAATTAGCTTGGGACATAATTACCATGTTTGTTTGTTGTTATGCCTCATACACACATTCATATTTAATACATGGCCCTCAGTTGATTTGATAAACAGAACGGGTGGATGCAGAATGTGGTGTGGAGTGTAGTAAGTAATTAAATCGCTCATCTCCTGTCCTTGTGTGGGTGCTCTCTTGCCAGCCTTACGTCAATCATTGGCATCTACATGCAACACGTCGTCTTGTATGCTTGAGCCTTAGCCGACGTGACACTAATTTATGCACTTAAATGTCACATGGGAGCAAGAGGACTGCAAATGCAAACTAAGTGAGCTGAAATTGTGCATTTGTATTCAGCTCTTTCTTGGATAAGCAAGTTTTATTTCTTGGAGAGTTACTGTATCTGAGGCGAGGGGGGGGGGGGGATTGGTGTGCTGGTCAGACTGAAGACAGCTGTGTATTAGTGTGACTTAATGTGTGTTAGTGGAGATTTTCTCAATTACTGCTCATACAAATGGAACTTTGAGAGTGACTATCAGTGTACGCGGGCATGCAGTACTTTTTACCTATTAGTCTTCCAGATATGGATGGTCTCCTCATCCACGTTGTTGTGTTTCAGCGCCTGCTCATCCAGGAAGTCAAAGAAATATTTGACAGCCGGTGGCACCACTGCCCCAGAGCACAGCACGCTCCGGAAGAAGTCATCCACAAACTGCTGCAGTGTTCCCTGAAAGGGGCCACAAATAATGTGAGACAGGGCAGAGACAGAGAGCAGCACTGAAATAAATCAAGACAAAGCTATTTGCGCGCAATGCAAAGGTAGATATTCAACACAAGAGAGTATTTTCTGATATTAAAGTTGGCTTTTTGACCTAAAACCTCTCACAGAAAAGCAAAAAAATGCTATTTGACCAGAGTCAGAGAATTAATAACTACTTTAACATCCCCTCAAGACATGTTTTAAGACATCTACTCCATCTCTCTCATTGAAAAATTGATGAATAAACAAATATTCCTCATTTCAGAAGTTTAACTGCTGGAAACAAGATGTCTCCTACTTCACTGTAAAGTCCATTCTCAGTGTTTGTGCACTGGAGACTTCAAGTTTCAACATCACACTTGTGTAAGTTGCATACTGGGCCATGATTGGCTCCAAACTAGTTGCAATGTCGCAAATCACACTCCTAAGGGTACACACTGTAAACGCTGATTTTTGGTGATTACAGAGAAACTTTCCTCCTTCATCAGATGAACGTGAAAACAGGCCTCTAGTGTGAAACTCTGCACATACATCATTCTGCACAGTGAAGCTCAAACATTCAGGTGAAATAACAAGAAGCAAAAGACATTTTAAGTGGAAGGGGACTTAAATAAATATCCAATCGCATTAATGATTCTCTCTTTGTACCTTTACAGAGAGGAGTCGTGTTAGATAGATCTCTGTAATGGCTTTTGTCATCGACTTGTCCTTTATGCTGCCTCGTTTAGACTTGATCTCATCCAGTTCATCAGCCGGCCTCACCAAGTGAAACACCTTGTCATCATCCAACAGAGCATTCCCTGGTGGGGAGAAACAACACTTTAAACTTTCCTTTAACACTTCAACTCCTTATTTATTCATGCACATTCTTACAGAACATATTCAGACTGTGAAAAGGGGAGAATGTTTGTCAACTGAATTTGAATGCAGAGAGAATATTCAAGTAGAAATGCTAAACAATCATCTATTCTGAACTGTACATAAAAAGGCTGAGGATAAAAGTGCATATTATTTCAAAATAATCTCAGTGTGCTTTACATAAAACAACATTTATTAGCATGTTAAATGAGAGTGGGGGTGTTGACAAAAGCCCTGGGGAAAAGTAACAAAGACAAATCTTATATTCTCAAGTATACATCTGATCTCTGCTCGTTGTGGTTTTAACGTGTGTGTTTAAAGAGACACTTACGCTCCTCATGGTTTTCCTGGTTCTGGTCATAGTTCTGCTGAGTGTGAAGCACTCTGGACAAGACTAATGTGGCGTTGTCTCGCACCTGGAAAGCACAAAACATGCTTTTGTTAAACCGAAAAACACACAACAATAGCAACAACACACTCTTTCCTCACACACCTTGAATTTAATAGGTACTGTGACTGAGGTCAGCAGTCTCTTTTAGTGCACCAGAACTAATTCATAATCAATGTGATTGAGTGAACAGCAATGGTGGGTCTTTATTGGAGTATTTACAGGCCATTTTCTTTAGCGTCAACCCATTATTGACCCCACAAATACTGTGATTAGCACTACTCTGACATAGCCGATTAATCTTTGGCAGCAAGACGGTCCACTATGAACAACTGTGAGACATCAGCAGGTAGGATTGAAGGAAGAGGAGCACCTTCGAAAGAGGGGGGTTTAAGTGGGCGCAAAGCAGGACAACAAGGGGATATTTGTGAGTGACCTTTATTTTCTGAGGATCAATAAAGTGCCAAGAGGACTGAGTGGCATTCTGTCGCCATTGAGAGCTGGCAAGATTGCAAGTGCCTGGTGGTGAGATGTTAAAATTTTAGGCATAATTGCTCAGCTGATGAAGGAAAGTTGTGAAGGAAAATGCTGAAACGGTGCCTTCTTGAATATTTGGTTTGTGAACACTTACAGGTTCATCTTTGTATAAAGATATTTTTTGTTTGATCCTCAACTCACACAGGATGCATGTGCTCATGTATATCATCAAGATATATTCTGCAAATACTCTACTAAAATCTTTTTACACAGTATGGAAGCCCCTTCCAGATCATATAAACTCATTGAGACTGATGTCTGATGCTGGAGGATAATCACCCTACAAGCTTTTCCTAGTGTTTTAATTTATTTCTTCATCTATTCATTAATGTACTTTTAATTTATTTGTTTATTCTCTTTGTTTTTGTAGATGTTTTTGTCAAGGTCTTATATTCAAGAGGTTGGATTTAGTGGTTGAGGGGTAAGGCGAGTAAAGAGATGATATATTATGTTTTCTGTTTGTAATATTTTGTTGAAAATTAGAGTAAAAGTAAAATTAAATATAAATAAATAATAATAATAATAAATATATATATATATATATATATATATATATATAATCAGCAAGCAGCCCTTTTAACAGAAAACTTGCAGCTTTACAGCGAATTTGCTGGTTATTCAAGCTGGCATCTCCCGAAAGAAATAAACAACAGAGAGAGAAAACACACAGCGAGCAATCCATTTCTAAAAGGTGAAGAGTTTATTAAAAAGCCGTTTGATTGCCTGCACACAAAGAGGCTCATAAAGATTTGTCAAAGACCTTAAAAGAGCACTTAAAAACTTTTCACTACTGATTCTGTATACATATTATATTACACATAGACTTGTATTACTGTATGTATATTGTTATTCATTTATACATCGAATTAAATATGTTGTGTATTGACTTAGATACATTATATACTACACATCATACATGTTTTACTACATTTTTGTCTCAAGGGAGGACTTTCAAAAAGTTTCAGTTACACTAAAGATAGTTTTATTTTCCACTTTTTTCGGGTCTAATTTCAGTTTTCAGGTTCTGCTTTTAGGTTCTGGTTGTGGGGTTGATGTCTCCCTACCAGATGCAGTTAGTGAATTTTTAAATTTTATTTTTTGCACATTTTATGTCTTTAGCAGACAGTTAAGAGCTGACGGGAAATCAGGGGAAGAGGAAGACGGGGCTGACATGCAACAAAAGGTCCCCTGATGGACTCAAACCAGGAACACTGCGATTACACAGTCAGCATCTTAAACTCCTTAGTTCACCCAGGCATTTCCAAGTATAATGTCAGATTTAATGAATTGAATGAGTTGTTATGAACAACATGTTTTTACACATTCATTCACATGTGTCTGCACATTGATTTGACTTGTGGTGAATCGTAAGGAAATTAAACATTTAACAGTTTTGTGGTAATAGGCCTACAAGACATGTGCTGGTGAATTTGAGTCTGAAAATGCACCGCAGACATAGATTTCATACACTCCACTGGGACACAGGATGTACTGCTCAGCCTGTAACAGAAATGGTGTGAAAATAGGCAACCCCATTCATATCCACACGCCCACATACAGCTATTTACTTCGCCACTGCCTCCTCACATCCCCTGCTTTTTCAGACCTGATTTTTTTTTTTTTTTTTTTTTTTTTAACCTATGCTATATCAAGATATTTAGTTTTGTCAGTACTCACGTTGTAGTGTGCCAGAGTGTTGATGCGTTTCCACCTGCCCTCTTTCTGGGAGGTCAAGTCCAGATCTGACAAAATCTGCCCTGTTGAGCCCGGGCGCCACTCTGTGGTGAAGGCAGGAAGAGAAATGATTCAATTAAGATTGAAATCACCTCTTACAGCACTGTGGTAAGTAGACATGTACTACATTGTCAAGCAAATTATCACCTTACGCTTGTGGGTTGTTTTTTTTATTTTTTTTTGTTGTCCTTTTTCAATACAGATTCATTTATTTCATCATGTGTCATTGTTACTCAGAGGTTACCCTGTAATAATGTGGTCTTAAGTAAATCCAACTATAAATCCAGCTGTCTCTCTGGCTTTCTCCTGGGATTTAGTGACACACTTGAGCTGATTTGGGCAAGGAAGTGACAGATCAAGATTTTCTGAATATTTTAAATCTAATTCTAAACCGCGATTTGCACCCAAACATTTTCAATTTAGGAAAATCCGACACTACTGCAAACCTGAGCTCAACACCATCTGCTACTTATGATTCATTTACAAGTAACACCAAATATAAGGGGGTTATCTTTCTGATTCACCATGAAAGAAGACGGATCTCTGCTTATCTAAAATGTATAAAGGAATGAGATCTACAGCATGCGTGGGAATAAAAAATGGCTTTGATGTTGGAAAATGTCTATAGAGCTTTAGCCTTTCAAGTGAGTCCCCAAGGTTTCTAACAGTAGCAAGCAAAACTTTGTTTAGGGATGAAGGCTTTCTTCATGCTGCTGACACTGAATAACTTCTCAGCCTTTTTTTACATTCCACACACAAAGACAAAAAGAGAGAGACAAAGATAATCTTAAAATGATCTTTTAAATGTACTTACAATTAAATAATCAATTAAATATTTAAATAAATGCATTCTGATTCAATTAAAAATGCATTTCAGTCGGGACCGAAATAACTTCCATTTTGACATCCTCGTCGCTCCCTGTAACCTTTACATTATTCATCATTATTAGATGTTTTCTGCTTCAACTCATCCTCCACTGAGGTGGCCTTCATTTACTCACCCAGTGTGACACTATCGACCTTAGGCCTCAGGGAGTACGGCAGGTTCCTGTACACCTGCTCTATGATCTTCTCTTTCACCTGTGAGATGGTATCACAGTTCAACACCTTGACGGGCGTCACATCTGGACCCTCACCATGCACCAGCACTTGCAGGGTCTGGCAGGCAAACACACACACACACACACAGAGAAACACATATTAAGAACATGTGGTGACAGAATGTGCAGCACAAATGACAAATATGCAGAAATATTCAAACATGGTCAGAGCACCCAGCCACCCACCCACAAACCCACACACCAAGTCCCCTCTGTCGGGATGTTGTCGTCATGGCAACCGGTCTTTAAGCGGGCGCGCACACACACATACACACACACACGCACACACACACACACACTCTAGGATGACACCTGACAGGACTCCTGTCACCTTGGCCAGCTAATGACCAGGGCTCAGCAGGAGCAAACTCTGACCCACCTTGCCTCCCACACTCAGTCACTCTGTCAGAAATAACTAACTGACCACCCGACAGATTCAAACAGGGGGCAGGCAATCCATTCACAATAGCAACCTCATAAGCGGGTCTGCATTTGTAGAGAATTGGAAGAACACGCTGTGAATTGAAGCGGATAGGAAACACTGTGTCTGCCTGTGAAATCTAGCTCATCACATTTTTTTCTCCCTCTGTAATTCAATCACAGAAGGCGATCCATCATGGTGGGAGACATGTAATTCAGGCTAATTTGATAATTGTCCTCGACAACGGCATTACTCATGGGTCTTTTTATTTGTGCTGACTTTAACAGAAAACATCTGTGTTCACATTAGCTTCCATTATTGAAACACGATATCAAGTGAAACGCACGGGCCGAAAGCCGTGTAGTGCCCAAATGGATACAGAGCAGGTGCAGGCTGGATGGTTGAGGAGGGGTTGTGGAGGTGGCATGTACTCCATACTTGTACCGACTTGTAGTACTTTCACCTAAGCCGTGCTTTTCATTGCTATATTGGAATGTGTTGCTTGTGTCGTTTTCGAGCTGAGAACATTGACACTGAAAATGGATGTCACACAAAAGCAGGCAGTCGCCTGGGGGTTTTTGGTGGTTACCATGGCAACTGCACTGTGAGTGTGTGTGTGTGTCTGTTTATGTGTGAGTTGCTCACAGGCACAAAACACAGTGCAATCTCAGAGAAGTGTGTGCAGGTTTTCTGCCTGGAGTTTCTGTGTGAGTGTTTGTGTGTGTGTGTTTTTCCATCTCACCAGGACGGAGTACTCTACGTCGTCGCCCAACAGGCCTGTGTCGTTGAGAGTGTACTTGGCTTTCTTCACTCTGGCGTCCACGGGTCCTTTCTCGATCTGGTGCTTGATAGCTCGGAACAGTTTGTACAAGGGCTCGCCTGCAGAGTCCTGGTACACACACACACACACATACACACACACACAAACACACAAAGCCATTTGGAAGTTGTCGCAGATGTTGTCAAGAAGCTAATTGTTGTGATTAGCAGTTTCGAAGACAGATAAATGCACATTATCGATACCAAGAGCTAATGAAAGAAATGAAGAAATCCATGAACTGAGCCTGTTGTTTTCTTTAAACACATTTTCTGTATTAGAGATAAAAAATACATTAAAAATGAAATTAGTGGATTTCTGTGAGGAAGACAGTGTTAAGAGTTCTGAATAATTATAATTATTAATTAATTCAATACATTACCTTCAAAAACTGGTAAAGGCAGATAGACATCCAGTTGCATAGCATCCTCTCCACCACCGTCTCTGACCTGGAAAACACATTAGATGAGCAGTTTTTAATTTTACTTTCAGAAAAGAATACTGTCTGTTAATAAATATAGCAAACGTGATATTTTATTATTAAGGTCAAGAAAAACAAGTAGAAATCAAAATGAGAAATAGTTAATTTGCATTTTACTATCATCCCACTTACATAATGTCAAATAATGACAACTTGGCAAAGGGGAGGGAAAACTGACCATTGAGATTCAAGATTCCTTTATTGTTACATCCCATTAAACAAGCATAAGAGGGTAAAATTATTGGGTTTCAGCTCCTCGACATGGCAGCAACAATAGCAATAAAATAACAATAGAAATAGCAGTAAAAATACACTAAAAATACAATACAATAAAAATATAAATAATATAAATTATGTATAGTGTGCGTGTAGGTCCTGCCTCAATAAATGTGCATATGTGTATGTAGTTGTTTGCATGTTTGTGTGTGTTTGTGTATGCACAGCTACATATACAGCACAGGCTATTTTTGTAGCATCCTCTTATAAATAGAAACAACTTTCCTAAACTTACAGAAAACTTGATTTAGAATTCCATCTCTTCAATAACTATGCACAGAACCAACTAATTTATTAAGCAGGTTGTTATGGCAACATACACATAACATGTGCATATGAAGTGTAGAAGTAACAGAGTGACAAACTATACACTCACCGAGCACTTTATTAGGAACACCTGTGCAATCTAATGCAATCCAATGCAAACAGCTCTGTCATAAATTCTATTTTTATGACGCTTATACATTTTCAGTTTTTGTTGACATTGTCAGAAGGGTGATAATTCTACTTTATGTTTATTACTGATGTTATTAAAATGTGTTCCTAATATTTTATCCTCCCCATCGACATACAAGAGGGCTGCAAAATAACAGGACGATGTATAAGCTTCATAAAAGTAGAATTTATTGCAGATCTTTTGTATTGGATTGTATAAGATTGCACAGGTGTTCCTAATAAAGTGCTCAGTGAGTGTGTGTTTTATTGAGATGAGTCCCTAACGACCAGAACTGAATATACTTGTTTTGTAACTTTTAGGGCTGTTGAGTTGATTTGTGTATTGATACTTTCCGCGTGTTCAGCACACATTTGGTTTCTAGTTGGGTTGGATATGGTGAAGCTGGTCTGTTATACATTTAAGACAGTGTTTCTATAAAATGTCGACAAGGGAAATTTCTGCACAGCTTGTCAGTGTCGGGATATTTTAATTCAAACTCATGTCAGTGGTCACTTGACGGATCACCCGTCCTAATGTCAGATATCCACTGGTGGCGCCTATTGTTAGCTGTTAGCCTGCCTAATTAAATGCCTTGTATATAAGGAGAACTGTGTTGGCACAATGGCCTAATCAGCATAATGAGCCTCTCCATTGGGGGATAATTAAGATGTGTACTTGCATAACAGCCAGTCACAGCGTGCCTAGGCACAGCAGACAGTTCAGATCACATAACCTCCTCCCAGCAGTGATGAGTGACTGTACTGTCAGACAAGTGAGTCCTGCTGAGGGAGGGGAGGCAGTCGTCAGTGCTTGATTTGACCTTGACATGATCATTACAGGGAGGAAAAGTAGTACAAAGAACACTAAAGTTAAGAGTTTTTTCTGAAGGCTATTTACTTCAATCAAATTAGTCAGCCGAATGTTTACAGACACCGGTACTACAAAGACATTATGAGATACTGCCAGGGGAGGAAACATTGAGCAATTAATATTAGGTAATATCAGAGAAAAACATCCACAGGATTTGGCAAGTTCCTAAAATAACCAATTAATTGAACAATAAACAAATTTGAGTTCTAATTTCACACCAGTCACACATATATTTTTTAATAGGTATCATATTTCTTAATTGGCGCACAGCTAATTTTTGTAATATAGCAATTAAGCTCTCCTCTTGGTGAAAAGGGCAATTATTAAGATAGAATTTGGGTCATGTTAGATGTTGGCTCAAGTACTGCAGGTGATTTACAGCTCAATTGATGAGCATTGTTCTGATCAAGGTTGAAAGCAAGGTTTATTTATACTGCTAAAAAGGTCCAACACTAGGATGAATTACAAATCGCCCCACATTTGCTCAATGATAACCCTAAAGCTTCCATTTCAGAAAGGATGCGTAAAATGTGGCTTGCAGGTTTGACTGCAGCCAAGAAGATTATAGCTCAGCAATAAAACCCTCCACATGATTTACCACCAAAACACTGGTTATGATGTCTATTGGATATTTTATATCTGGAGCTGCCTTCCTCCAACAAGGACTATACAAATATGGACAGATTCAATCAAAGCTATGAGAGAACTTTTACTTCAATGATTAGAACTCTGGGATTCCTGATTCGCACTTTTACACTTTGAACAGTATATTATTCAGACAGTCTCCCTGAGCAAGGTGGTGGGTAAAGGTGGGTTGGGGAGAGTGGAGGGAGGGAAGATAAGAGGAATAGGGAAATCTTATATGAGCAAAGTTAAAAAAAAAAAAAAAAACGTGATAAAAAAAAGGGGAAAAATCATCCCGACAGAGGACTATGTTGAAGAGCAACTTGCAGGAAGCCGATAAAATTTGACGCATGTATTCAGGGCAACCATAAACTTTTTCACATTTTAGCTTTTGGCTTTAATACCACGAGGTTGTAGAAGATGAAGAGGAACAGCAAAAGGAGATTCATCCAACACTTTGTGCTTGGACTCCAAGGAGGAAAAAAAAAACAGAAGAAGGAACAGAAGGAGGAGGACTGGAATAGATCAAGCAGCAGTCTGTTCTTGATAGTGGACTACAGTAGTCAGTGCAAAATTCAGCATAAAACATGGCAACAGAATGAAACAGTCCACTACATCTTGAACTGAATCCCAGTCCTCCTAAACTGGTTGATAATACTGTTGCCAGGGTTTAGATATGGAGTGATTCTGATTATAGAGCTGAGAAAGGAGGATGTTTCATAGTCACAGAGCAAAATTTTTTAGACAAGACTCATAATCTACAGCCACACTAGCGCTCTGTGAGGTAGTACTGTACTTTGGCACAGAAGTGCTCTGAGCTGAATGCTAATGTCAGCATGGTAATGCTCACAATGGCAATGTTAACATGCTGTTTAACAGGTGTCACCATCTTAATTAGCGCTAAACACAAAATACAACTGAGGCTATGGGAATGTCATTATTTCTCAGGCATTTGGTCAAGCGCAGGTGGAAAAACAAAATAACAGCATGCACAATACCTGGAACTGGCTCACCTAAATGCAATGCAACCATCATTAATGGTATGTATTTCAACAAAATGTCTGGTATTTATCCTGAAGGGGACATGGATGTCTACCGAATGTTAATGGCAATTCAACCAATAATTGTTTAATTCAAAATGTCAACCTGCTGGTGGCGCTAGAAGAAAAGTCAGAGGACCACCACAGTCATTAGGATTCATAGTTTGGGAACCATGAATGTCTGTATATGTTGTGACAATCCATCTTGAGTTATTTAACTGGTAATTGAAAAGTTTGACCTGCTGGTGGTTCCTAGAGAAAAAGAATTATCACCAAAGTCAATAAGCTTCATCCTATGGAGACCCTGAATATCTGTACAAAATTTCACAGCAATCCATCAAGCAGTTCTTGTGATATTTCAGTCTGGATCAACCAACAGACCGACTAGACCGCTAGCGTGGCTCTATAAAGCATCCAAGTTGCCAAAATATCTTCGCAGTACCAAACTTACTGATTTTAGACCTAGTACTTGGATTATTTGGCATTGTCACTGCATCAGTATTTACAGAACAGCAGTACCGAGTTGCTCCTCACTCACCTGCGCAGCATGAGTTTGGGGTTCTTGCTGTTGACGTATTCCTCCATCAGCTCCAGGAGCAGTGTTCTCATGATGTCGGTGTAGTATTCCAGTTTCCCATGCAGAGCCACTGTCAGCAGGGAGGCAAAATACACCTTGGCCCTGGCGTTGAAGTCATGACTGCGCTCCAGGGTACGGATAAACTACAAATACATTACCACACACACAGAAACAGGCAAATGACAAGATATATTAATCATCCTGATGATGCCCGCACACACACACAGAACCACACACAGGCTAATCAAACATAAAATTAGTTAAGATAATCAAAGGACTAATGCTAGTGAAAACAATAATTATCAAGGTAAATTTAGTTCTGCCCGGTAAAATATTGTGGCTTAGAAAATATACCAATTAGTGGCAGAGGAATCACCCACACATATGCAGTCAACACCTCAGAGACTGTTTCTGTGCCAGCAATATTGGATTATTAGGAATCTTCACATGTCACCCTCTGCTATATATTCTGTTTCTCACTTTGAATACTGTACTCCACTAACTAAACCATTACTCAGTTCAAGGGATGAGAGCCTGAATTTAAAATAGATTCTGATAAAGGATTGTGGTTACGGCAGATTTCGAAAGCTCATAGAGATGTAGGAGATTGTTTCCCAAACGAATCCTCAGAAGAGACCACAAGCAACAATCCTGCCACATTTTAGGAGGACGCATAGCCTGATACAGTTCATGGCTCCATGCCATAGAAATTCAATGTCATCCAAACAATAATAAAACACATAAATGAGTCACATTGTTGAACTAGGTGACCTATTCCATTATTGCAACGAACAAGGCCAGTTTAGTTTATTCAGAAACAACTCCTCAACTGCATTTTCCATTTCTGAGTCGCTCCAAATCAGAGAGATGTCACTGCACATGCACAAGGACGTGTTTCATGCTTCTTTGGCAATTTTATGACCTCTGAAGTATTTTAAAAAAAATACTAAAAGATGAAAATACTAAAAGATTAAAATAAGCCAGCCTTATCCTTACAGTCTATTTACTCCATACTATGTGTTGTATTGTATAAAGCAAACAAATACAGTTTATTGCATGATTAAATTTAGACTGGGTCTTCTAAAGAAAATAAACACAATACTAAGACTCTACAGCCTCGACAGCTGCTCTGTGAGCCTTTACTTAAAGTTCAGGCAGAAAGAATTTGGAGAGTTACACATTTTTTTGTTCTTCTGTCTCTGTGCTTGAGCACTTTCAATTTGAAATAAAGTCATGGATATTACATTGAAGAGCCACGTCTCAGCTTTAATTTGAGTAGGTTTACATCAATATTGAAATTGATGTAAACCTAAATAATAATACATAGTGCCTGAAAGTTTAGGGGTTCAAAGGTAATTGGACATTCGGCTACTAAATGTTTCTCAGGCAGCTGTGTGTCGTTTAAACATCAGAGTTGAGAGTTAGGAACTGCCATTTAGACTGAGGTGGAATTGTCCGTCAATATGAGGAGTAAAGAGGTGACCATGCAAGTGAAGAAGATGATAATGAGGCTGAAAAAAAGTTGGTTTGCCACAATCAACAGTTGGGTACATTCTAAAAAAGCAAGTGTGCCCAGGAAAACTAGAAAATGGCAAACGACCTGGTGGACAGAAGAACACAAATATTGTGGATGACCAGACAGTTATTTGCATGGTGAAGAAAAACCTCCTTATGACTGCACAGCAAGTCAAGAATGTTCTCTGTAAGCAAACATGTTTCACTGTCAACGATCAAGAGAGGACTTCATGACCACAACATCAGAGGATTCACCACAAGATGCAAAGGTAAGCCTCAAAAATAGAAAGGCCAGGTTGCAATTCCCAAAAACATATAAAAAGAAAACGGTAGAGTTTGGGAAGAAAGATCATTAGGATGTCTGAGAACCATGAATGAATTTTGTGGCGATCATTGCGGAGCCATTTCATTCTGGACCAAAGTGGTGGACCAATCAACACTGACATCCCTAAGGGCCAGCAGCTACTGTGGCTAAAAAGAAAAATTAGGAAATCTAGATGTGTTTTAAAAGTATCACGCATCATTTGCATCGTAAAGCTCCCAGATCACACACTGCTGTAAACTGTGTGTGTGCAGACATCTGTATCAGTCTGTGACTACAGCTGACATTTAGTGATACAGGTCCATGAACAGTATAATTACATTAATGAGGAAGGTCTTGGAGTTCAGGAGATTGGAGAACTGGTTGAGTGCCTGGGTCACTGTGGCCCGCCGAGCCTCTGGGATGTCCAGCTTCCCTGTAATCATCACATCATTGGCACCATCCTTAGAAGGCAGGAAGAAGACGCGATCTGTGTAGGTCTTGTAGTCTAGGAAGGGGATTCGTCCCTCACTCAAGTCGTTGGTGTGGTCCTCCATCTCAATCATCAAGTCTGCAAGACAGAAATAAAAGAAAAAAACCAGCTCATTCCTCTTTTATAAGCAGTTTTTTAAATTTGTGTGCTGCTCGTCTGTCTCAATCTTTATGTTGCGAGAGGCAGAGGAGGGAAGTGGGAGCATTGCAGGGAAAATAATTTCAGCTGTGAAAGATTGTTTTCTATTACTGTTACTGCAAAACTACTCCTCATAATGATGATAACATGATGTTAAGCAGGGGAATTTATTTAATTCACTGCAGTACAATACATCAAAGAAATGTAATCAGAGCTGTGAAGCACTTCATTACTTCATAGCTTCGAAGAAACATGGATCCTTTGAGGGGCATTAGCGATATTGCCGAGCGTTTGCACAGCAGCACGGATAATACCTGTGAATTCTTTCTTGCAGCGGTCTCGAACGCTCTCCTCCAGGTTCTCTAGCTGGTGTTTCACCTTCTCATACTCCCTCTCTGCCTGTTGACTCTTTCTCCTGCACAGATGATGCAATACAAACACAACACAGGTATCATGAAAGCAAATACGTGCGGAAGGGAAGGATTTTAACTTACTTTGTCAAAAATATGTGTGAAAAAATGTGTTTAAAAATCATTTCATACATCTAATTGTTGTTGAAAGACTACATGCACTAGTTTGAGGGTGGATAGAGGACATCTAGAAGACTGAACTAGTGAATAAAATGCAACAAAAGCCAGGAGGATGAACTAAAATATATATAAGACAATCCTACAATAATATTACACCAGTCAAATTTGTGAAAAATACCAATAACTCAATGTAAGTACAAAAGAAAGTATGTTATTAAAAGGTGTAACATGAGATATATATGATAAAGAAAACATTTAGATAACATTTGATAAAGAGACAAAGAATAAAAGCAATATCGAGTTACAGAGAAACATCATGCGTATATTTTACTGTAAAGTCCCCACAAATTCACATTCCAGATATTTCTAAAACTTATTAAGGGAATTTTATACTGGCTTGAAATTAAATGTAAAGAAATTTAAAGTAGGATGGTAACATCTATCCATTTATGATATTTGTTCATGTATTATGTTTGTTTGCAATTGGAAGGGCTTAGTATCATGTTTGTTCATATTTGAAGAACTCATTGAGCTTTATTTGTATGCATAATGGAAAGTGTTGCTGGCGTCCTCTGATTGACAGCTTTTTTGCGGTTTAGAGCCTATAGCCTTTATACGTACAGTATTTAGTGTTTGTCTATATTGTATGAACTTTGCCTGATGAAGGTCTAAATAATAAATAAAGTGGTGTGGGATTCCAAGTCAAAAGTAGAATGGTATTAAATGTTTTCTTTTTTTATCTCTTTTGCTTGTTAATGTTTCCCTCTTAGCTTAATGCTTGATATGAACACACAACACTGACCCAGCAGGCTATGTTTATTTACCCAGAGTAGGCTATTTACTTGGCCTCTCCTCTAATGACCTCTTACTTTAATTACCGGATAGATAATGCAACCCAAATAATGGAGAATCTGCTATTAAGCCGATCCAAATCAACAAGACTTTGCTGCACTGAAAACTTAACTGCTCTGAAAAAAACATTACATGATAAAAGTTCATCAGTAGGTTACAGTCTATAGATGATACGCAGACAACCTACCAAAGCTCATTTTTTTCATGTTGGCTATTGCTGGCTGTTGTGAAAAACTGTGAGCTGATCTTCAACACTTTAAACCGCCCCTAAAACTAGATTGTGAGGTTGAGATTCATGGATGTATTATAACACAAAACAGAAACTGACATTTAAAGCTGCCTGTGCTTTACTACTCATAAAGTGAACTAGGGCTGCAATTAACTATTATTTTCATTATGGATTAATCTGTCATTTAGTTTCTCTATTAACTGATTAGTTGTTTGGTCTACAAAATGTCAGAAAATCATGAAAAATGTTGATCGCTGTTTCCCAAAGCCCAAGATGCAACCTAAAATATCTTGTTTTTTTCCTAACCAACAGTCTAAAACCCAAAGATATTCAGGTTACTATCATATAGGACTAAAGAAACCAGAAAATATTCACAAAAAAAGACTCAAAATGATTCATCGATTATCAAAATAGTTGCCAATTAATTTTCTAATTTATCATTGTAGCTCTAAAGTGGACAATGAGCTACATTGCATAAAATAGTTGCCAACATGGGGGTCAGGACCTCACAAAGCATCCCCAGCAATTACAAATGGAATTGCAAATACATAACTACAGCCTTTTCAAATCTTCAAGTGTAATGAGAGAGTAGTTTTTTGCAGCTTTTTAGAGCATAGTATTTGAACCCAGTTCTTCCAAGCTCAGTGTGAACATGATGATGAAGCTGATGTTAAAATGTCCTGTGACCTGACATTACTGTATTTATATGTGACCAAAGTGCAGAGGTAATGAGGCAGGTTTTTTGCAGTAGATCCTTATAGATAAATAACACACAATGCTTCTCCCTTCCGTTGATTAAAAACGACCATCCCACCTTTTCATATAAGATGCAATGGTGAGTGAGGAATTTATCACCTGTAATGAAACGCAGCGCGCTGTGATACACAGAGTCATGAGGCTTCAAAGTGGAGGGAGAAGCATGCATATATACAATATCATCATCATCAACTGCAGACATAGTTGCAGATTGCACAATGGTCTTCCAACTAACAGAAGAGACGCATGATTTGTTTCTATAAAAAAAAAAAATCCAAGTTTGACCTTCGGTTTGCTTGAAAGGTGTTACACAGGGGTCT
Source organism: Thunnus albacares (assembly GCF_914725855.1). Lineage (NCBI taxonomy): Eukaryota > Metazoa > Chordata > Actinopteri > Scombriformes > Scombridae > Thunnus > Thunnus albacares. The sequence continues at coordinate 24,036,000 of NC_058112.1, forward strand.
TTAAAGTGAGTCTGCAATCTCTTCAAGCCTCTAAAAGTCGTTAAAATACAATAATCTGAGAAGGAAACATAACTCCTGCTGAACTGGTCACAACATGTCCACTCTTCAGCCATAACTTGTCATGAGGGATCATTCACAAGAGGACTTTTCTTCATTTTAAGGGGTCACAAGCCAAAGAGACTGAGAGCCCTTGGCATAAAAAATTGCAGGCTTGTAAGTCAACTATTAAGCTGCCAAATAGTCTCTACTGTGAGAAAAAAGTAAGTCTCTAGGAAAGCAGTGTACAATAATAACAGTAGAAAAAGGCTTGACCAGTAACAACAGTGTTTATAGAGTGTTATATGGCATTATTTAGCTGTCTGTCAATCTGTCTGGGATCAACAAGTCCAAATAAAAGGGGCTTCCTACAGCTCATTTACTGTAAAAAAAAAAATGCAGTTAGAGGTAGTTGGCTTATTCTGTTTTTATAATATGTGTATGTGAAGTTTGCTTAAATAGCTTCATTTACCTGTAGCAGTAGACAGAGATAGCAATGATGAGCAGCATGGGCACAATGACGGCAGGGATGATGATGTAGAGTGACAAATCATTCTTCTGCTCGTATTGCACTGAGCCGACCACCCACTCCCCTTTCCCAAACTTGATCTGTGGATAAACACGGAGAAGGAATCTTATTATCTGCACAAGCCCTCCACATTTTTGCCAGAGATTTATTCAGACGCTGGTCAATGGTAAAGATTCAACAGTGTTTGAGAGGAAACGGGGATGGAGGAGAATCTACATAATAATTGTAGCAGTTCTGCTAAGCTGCTACAGGACCTTTCAGTATTTTAAAGTGCTGGGGCTTCCTGCAAGTGGATGTGCCCATATTAACTGAACAAATGCATACATGTATTGTGTCTGACACTTTATAATCAAGTACTTTTTCTATACTGGTTTCCTGTACAATCGATAGTCCAGTGGCGTCACTTCGTTATGAAGCACACGGCCAGAGAAATGAAACAATAGCTCACTTAGAAGAATTACCCAGAGGAGAGGTTACAGTATTCATCACAATTGTGGCTAGACTATAATTAAATATAATTAAGGGCCTGTAGCTACATGAAAATTGTTCAACCAGAGAAAGAATGGGGTCTCAACATGTACAGAGGACACGCCTGGAGAAGTACTGTTTCATGATTCATGATGCATGCATGCTCTCATCTGCAAGTCTGTGTGTCTGTCTTTGTCTGATCTGACCGTCAGATCCAGCAGCTCAGGCCGAGTGTCCCGACGGTGCCGTCTGGAGCGAGCACGGGGCGGGGTGGAGGGTGGGTCCAGGAACAGCTTGTCATCCTGAAGAGTGTTGACCAGACAGGGAACATCGCCCACAAACGCTTGTGCCTCTTTGGCCGTCATCGCTCTGGAGAATCCTCGACCCTGTAAAGGGAAAATCGACAGTAACGCTCAAAGTTTCTTCCATATGGGAGAAAAATTAATTACTGCGTTTATACACCATCAAGCAGATGCATCATACTTAGAGTATTAACAACATTATTGTAAGCACTGTCATTTGTACTGGATGGAAAGTTTTAAGCAGCTCTTCAGTGTACTGTATAGATTGTTCCACCAAGTGAGTGCCAAAAGTAATTAGAAAGGTTAAGATTATATTAATTGTACGCACATTGCTTAGACATTTCTTACTTAAGACACTTCAGGCACAGCTCCAGTCAATTCTACAGTCCTGGCAGTGCAATATACACTTGAGATTCTGCAGTACACTTCTATATCTACAGACATGCTTTCAATTATCCTAATGCAGTCTGGAACCTAGGCAAGGTGAAATTAGCTTAAGTAAACCAGGGTCTGAGTAATTGAAAAGGCCTCAGACCTTTTTTTGCAAATGCCTTTCCTGTCTAATTTACCTTAAGTGTGTTTACCCAATGAAAGTTTAAGAGGGAATATAATGGAGTGTTGAAGCTGACAACAGTAATAACCTATAAGAGTTGGAACAATTTGTCATTTAATCAATTAGTAGACTGACAGAATATTAATATACAACAATTATCCAGCTCAAGCTTCTCATTTGCGGTGTGTATTTCTTTGTCTTATGTGATGGTAAATTAAATATCTTTTTGATTTGGATTGTTGGGAAGACAAAACAAGCAACTCATAGATGGGCATTTTTCACTATTTTCTGACATTTTAGAGATCAAACGATTAATACAAAAAAAAATCTACATCGATAAATAATATAGATAGTTAAATAATTCAAACCAAGTACAAAAGGAAAAATAAACCTTTATATTTATCCCTTAACTTCCAATAATTTAGTGAATAAAGTCAAAAGCTTTTTAATTTTTCTTTCTCTTTACCTCCAATCAGTTGATCAAATTAATTCAAACTTAAATTGGTAGCTGTCTTCTATTTACTTTCTACTCCTGTGTTTTAGGTCTTAGCACATATTTAAAAGTCAAATATCAAGAACATGACAAGCTGTGCATCATTTTCACATCATCAACTTACTTATGATAAACATTTATCCTGCACAACACCAGCAAGAGTATTTTAATGTACAGGGTGTATTTGAATGCATACTTTAAATCAGTGGTTCCAAACTGTTTTCTGTTGTAGCAAAACAGCTTTATTTCTTCATCTGTTCATAAAGGTTAAAATAATAAATGTTTGCTAATTGCAACTAATAATGTACACTTACCTCAGTTCATTTGACATCCAAAACAATCAGACCACTGAGGTAAAATATTAAATGTTTTGCTATTATGTAATGAAACACAGCCAGAATATAAGCAGCTAAAGACTGAAAATGTGCCGCACAGTAACTGCAATTCAGCATCTTTTCCATTTTTATCCTCAAGTCACATAATAAACACCATTTGTCTTAATTCCTTGGCACAAAAAGGCTGACTTCTCATAAAACACTATAACTGCAGCATTGAAAGGAACCTCAGCAGACTGTACTCACAGTGACAATGATGATGCTGGTCTCGGTGATGATCTTCTTGGTCAGCTCGTTGAAGGAAGGGTCAGGGTGGTAGTCAAAGGGCTTCAGATCTTTCTCCCAGTTGTCTAACTGGATGTACGTTCTAAAGGGCTGGTTCAGGGAATTGTTTACTGTTGGAGACCGAAACTGGATGACTGTGTCGTTCTTCTCCTGGGCATCCTGAAAGTGTCGGAAGTGCAGTTATAGTTACTTATATGGTGACATATTATATAACACCCATATAAAAAGTAAAACAAGAAGACATGAAGAAGTACATAAAAACTGTATTAAACACTGAAAATATGAGGCAGGATTAAAAATAAAAAGGCAAACAGTGGGCGTTGAGGGCTTTTTTGAAGTGAATTAATGTTTTTGTTGTGTGAGGGAAGACAGTTTTGGGGGTGGGGTTGCTGGAGGAAAAAAGCCTGGTTTGGTACAATGGAGAAAGTAAAATTACAGTATGTGTCTCTTTTCCATCACTCTATTACAATCCCAAACTGCTGTCGTAGAATAACCGCCTCTGATGAATCACAACTCATGTTGAGTCATTCCTCCTCTGGCTTTGTTTATTTGTTTTTGGTTAACTGGACTGATGGTGATATTTCTGTCACTCTGATTGTTTCGATGCATCACTGACAATACTGTGTGTGACAGCTAAACCCCACAGCAGTCTAAGTTTTTTTTAAAAAGGATAAAGGCGAAAGGCGTAGGCTACATTGATAATCTTTTGAAAAAAAGAAGACCTACTCTAAATTTTGAATCTTGTGCCATTTAGTGCAAAAGTTGTTTTTTCCTTACATTCCTTTAAACTGTGGAACTACAGAAACTCTGCACTGACTGCACACTTCTGACCATAAATTGTTCTGTGTTGATCGACAAGTTTGATATTTTGGGAATCTCTTCCTGCCGGAGAAGATTGATACCACTCTCATATCTGTCTGATTACTACAGGCAGCAGCCTGTTAGCATTTCTTAGCACAAAGACTGGAAACAGGCAAACAGCTAGCTTTGCTCTGTCTAAAGGTAAAAAAAAAAAAAAAGCCTCAGCTACCAACACCTCAAAAGCTCACTAATTAACACGTTTTATCTCACTTGCACCGAAGTGTAAAAACGATAATTTGCTGTTTTACAATTTGCAGATTCTGTAGCATCATTATCTGTGACATAACATCTTCAAATAATGGCTTTAGAAGCCAAGCAATATATTTGACTTTACTTATAAATATACAGTATGTGTGTTGTGTTGTCAGAGATAGTATTTATACAGTTTGGTTTGTAATCTAATCGATGTAATTTGGTAATTTGCATAACATTTTGTAATTTGGGGTATAATGTGTCATTTCTGTGAAGTCATTTAAAATCTTCCCAGTTTAAACAGCGTTTTACTCAAGTGTCATATCACGTGTCGAACATACACATACACACACATACATACATACATACATACATACATTTTTACCTCTCATGCTCATATACAAGGGGCAACCTAAAAATTGTAGTTATCGGATTTGCCACTATAATGTATGTCTAGAGCTTGGAGAAACCAAAATTGGGACTGAAAGGGAAAAGATTCGCCACCATGGAATAAATCCAGGAAGAAATGTTTCCAGGGATGTGAGAAATGCTGGGACAAGTGTATCGCATCTCAAGGAGAGTACTTTGAAGGGGATTAGAAAGGTACTACTGAAAAATTTAACAAATCCGGGACTTTTTGGGTCCCCCCTTGTATTAACAAGATAGTTTGTCAGACTGTTCAGTTAGCTATGCAACAGTTACAACTGGCACTTCCCCATGTGTTACTATTTAGTAACAGCTACTCTCTACATAAGATGTAGGTTGTGTAGTGATTCATAAATTTCCACTTAGTAAAGACTTATGTTACAATTAGGCTAATTTTTAAATTATGAACAGCTGCTGCAACTCCACAAGTCTTTTGTTTATTTGTTTTAAATTACAACAAAGCACTAGAGGGTCTTTCCAGAAAAAACACATCAGTGCTTTGAGACGCTAACCTGACCTACAATGTAATCAACATGTTTTTACCACAGGCCAGCTGCCATAATGACTCAAAATATTTGGGTCTAGTTCAGTGGATAGACTTAAACCAAGAGAGGCTTATGAAGTTGACCAGCCAAGGCCTTTGAGATAACATTTTACATCCGCTGCTAGTTTGTGGCAGCCAGAAGTCTCTGCAAATCTCTCCCTGGTCCCTGGGTAGCAGTGACCAGGGACTTGGCCGGGAGTAAAGTGGTGGAGAGCGGCATAGTCACATAATCTTCTGCAACCTTAATGCCGGTATTAAATTTATCCCTTTAAATGAAATGAACAAAATTTAACTGCTTAACATTGCTCAGTACACTGGAGGGCAGCTGTGTGCAACTCCTTTAAGTTCCCTGGCAGAGTCAATCCTAGTTGATTAAGCTGGACAAGGAACATGGTCATATTTTGGTAAGGGTGAAACAGTGGTGCTGCTATCTGCAATCCTACAGGTTTAAGGATTTATGGTCTGAGAAGTGAGATGAAGTAATACTGGCTTATGAAATCTCACTGATCAGCGGAAGCAAGGAGGAGTGGAGATATGTGTGTGTTTGTCGGTGAGCGTGCATGCTCGAACAGTGGAAATGCTTCACGGCGTCTGAATGAATCACCGCTGTAGTCGTAGGCTCATGAAATGTGGAGAGATCGATGGACAGTGCTGCTACTGTGAGGAGGGAGCAGATAAAGTAGAAATTCTCTGAGAAAGAGTAGCTGGAAAGACACAGTTAAGAGAAAGATAGAGCAAGAGATCAAAGAAATGATGACTGGGAGAGAGATGGGCAATCAACAGATGGATGGAACAATGGAGAAGGTGGCACAGATAATTAAAGGGAATACAAAAAGAAATGGAAGACATACACACCTCAAAAGCTGTCCAATTGTCTCCCTGGACCTTCATGACAGCTGTCTGGATTAAGTCGAAGCCTAAGCCAGTCACCACAATGTTCCTTCCTCCACTAAAAACACACACACACGCACACCAACAAAAAACACAAAATCAGCATAGATACACACACGGCCACACAAAGACAAGCTCATGGGGAGAGTTATGAGAAGACAGACACAGTTCTTAAATTGCACCTGGGGTAATTTTCACCAGAGATGAAAACACATTAGTTAAGCCTGCGAGCACCCTTTCTGTTGTCTGTTGTTCCAGTCTGTATGCCTAATCACCCCCTCCATAGTGCTTTGAATTGCACAAAAAAAGCAAGGTAACCGTCTAATCCATCCAGTTTGTCACAACATCAAAGACCAGCATTTGTATCCCCTTCAGTCAATCAGAAAATATTCTGCACACACACACACACACACACACACACACACTCAACAACTATTGAGGGACAAATCACTCTTTTAAAAAACAATAAGTTTCTTGGCATTAATAATCTTTTCAGAGGTTTCAGACAGATAGAAGATTGCGGGGGCAGAGTACGGGACAGGTGCCTTTCTAAGTGTTCAATTTTCGACATACAGAACTCTGCTATTCAACCTCGTTGTCAATGTCAACTTAGCAGCTTTTTTCCTTTTCACAAAATAGCAGTGTGAGGTATTTGAAGGGAAACTGCAATATCTGTCAGCCTGGGTATTATATTCCTATTCTTGTCCTCTATAATGAGTATTTGTCCTGATAACATTTTACTCTGTTTTGGAGATTTAAGGGAGCGAGCCTCCTACAGCTTAACAAACAAGACTAAAGTATACAGCCACGCTATCAGCTCTGTGAGGCTGCACTTAGACTCAACAGTGCTTTGAGCGAAATGCTAACGTCAGCATGCTAACATGCTTACAGTGACAATGCTAACATGCAATGTTCAGGCAGGTGATATGTTTACCATGTTCACTAGCTTAACATTTGCTAATTAGCATTTCAACTTTAGCAAACTATCCAAATCTTGACAACAGAGGTAATGCATGAAATGTTATCATGCTTTACACATTGATGTTGAATTGGTGCGGAGTTAAAAAGAAATGTATGGTTATTTCTGCTTCCCAAGGATTTGCAACACTGTAGAAAGCTCCCTTTAAATGTTTTAATATTTTACAAGTGTTTCTGTTTCTAAATGTAATAAGTATAACATTTTAGAAGGGATCAGGGATCATTTTAAAACATTATGACCAAAGAATGGCACCCGGTTTGACAAAAAAACATAATTTCCCTTAAACATTAATCCAGTAGTAGTGTGTTTCCACATAAAATGAGAGCAAAACATTAAAAACATAAATCAGGATCAAATACTATTTCAAGCACTCTGCTACTTAAAACTAACCAGACAAAGCTTCCTTTCGGGTGGTGGTCCAGCACATTGGGGTTATCCATGAACTGGAAGGCACTCGGGATGGTTGTTGTGGTACGCTTTCCATACTTCACTGTGACGGTGAGAGGGTCGGAGGGCAACTTATCTTCTTGGTATTTTCCTGTCCTGCAGGTGATCTTTTCTCCAAACTGCTCCCTGTCGAGACAAGGACATAACTTAGCACTGGCTGGAGGAGGGGGGTCACACAAGGTCATTGTGCAGTGGAGGCCAACATGGCAGCAGCCTGACAGCTTGTTAAGTCCTGGCTTTGCTGCTTCACTTGCTCGTTATTTTTACTATTACCTCAGCCTAAAATGTCACCGTGGACCGGTGTCGACAGAACACTCGTGGTCACAGCAGTGACGGCAAATAGTAAGGGGAAAAAAAAAACCTTGCTTGTGACACCACAGTTAAGGTCAATTCCATTTTTGCTTCAGGAATGTAGAAAGAAAAAAATCAATTTATGGGCTTCAAAGTGTGCGTACTGTAGAATTTGCATAGAATACAATGTCTGAATAACAAGTAGCACTTATCAACTAAAGAGACTGAAGCGAAACAGAATTGGTCTTTGGCGTGAATGACAATTATTGAGAAAAGAAATCCTTACACAGTGCAGTCCACCCCTCCGATGGTAACCTGGACATCATCCTTACTGCCAGTGCCCAGAAATGTTCCAGAAATTGTAATGAGGGTGCCCCCGGCTTTAGGACCTCTAGCTGGGTTCACCTCCTGGGGAATCGGGTCCTGGTGACAGGAGGGTTGGGGTCAGAAAATAAAGCATGAATACATATCCATCTTTCCCCCCGCAAGGATTTTAAAGCACACACAGGCCACAGCCTACAGGCAAACACTCACTCGCACACATAAGAACAACACACACACAGATACAGTGCAATGTCATATACCCACACATTTCCTGCTCTCACCCTCCTTGATCTCCCTCTCTCTATCAGAAACACACACACACACAATCATACAAGCACCACATCTGCCTCAATTTGCTGAGTAAACAGTTAGGCGGAGCACTCCCCTGTGGGAAGCTTTAGCGGAGCCAGAGATATGAAAAGCCAGTTAAATAGCTACGCTGTAGCCTGTTAAAGTATTAGAGAGAAAAGAGGTCTACTGCACAGCATCTGGTTAAAGAGGAATGCATACACATTTTTTGGTGTATCGTACAGTGTATTACCACTGTAATGTGACAGCATCTTAATTTACCAATACATTAGGATGTTGTATTTGTACATTCCACTTAAATGACATGGTATGTCCTGATAAGGGGCTCTCTGCACTTAGGAAATGGAAAACATAATAGAGACCATAAAACATCAAGATCAGTTGAAAGCTTTTGGATGTGTTTATTCTCTGGGTCCTATGCCTCCACACTCGAAGTGCGGCTGAGGAGAAAGAGTGTGTGTGTGTGTGTGTGTGTGTGTGTGTGTGTGTGTGTGTGTAAGACAGAGTATTTACCCTGTAGGTGAAGTACATAGAGGAGGTTCCTCTCTTTTCTCCCTTCACCTCCACTTCCACCTGGCCCCAGTGGTTTTTCTTAGGAGAAAGAGGGCCAATCTCACACACCACGCTGGACAGGACAAGAGACAACAAAAAGAAACATTTAAATAGGATTTAACAACAAATATGTAAACTGTGTGATCTGTATTCCCAATTTCATTCAGTTTGCGAAAGCACCTATTTCAAGAAAAGTCTGAGAAGCATTTCTGAAATTAAACAACAACTACAAATAAAACTGTTGTCTGCACTACTTTGAATTCCAGCATGGAGCTGCTCCACTGAAAACAAAATGATGGCTTCATGCAATCTTTGTTCAAATTTACACATTCAAATGAGCTATTTTTGCAAGACAATTAACAGCTAAAACAGTGATGTGAAGAAATAAGATGACGCAATGGAAAACCCGTAAAAATTTCAAGCAAATGAACAACAACATGCACAAGATCACGCAGGCGAAGTAAAAATGAGATGAAGATGAGAGTAGGCACGTGAACACTAAAGTGGATGATTTAAGAGTGAAAAACATTCCATCTGGTCTCATAAATCCTGGTTTAAGCCTCATCATGCAGATGGCGGGGCAAGAATTTGTCAAACGTGGATCCATCCTGCCAGGTGTCAACAGTACTGGCTAGTGGCTATTGGGCAATGATGTGGCTGTTCTCTTTTTCATGGGAAATTCGTGCGAACTGAACATTTTGTAAACATTCCTGTGACTGGAGTGCATTTGCGAGAATTCGGTTTTTTTCCAGGCAGTATTTGCATCACTCAGCCCATTAAAGCATTTTTTGAGATGAGGTGGAACAGAATGTCTGCAGCATCAGAAGTTTGTGGTAAATGATGTGTGTGATGCTATCAAATCAGTCTAGTGTATTTCCAGTGTGAATCTATGTTTTAAGGAATTCAGGCTGCTCTAGAGGCAAAAACAGGGTAATTTCCATCACCAGTCATATATAAAAGAATGAGTTGCCACAGACAGTATATAAAGACTGACATTCAACCAAGCACTATACTTCAATTTTGAGGCACTTTACTTGACTATTTCCATTTTCTGACACATATACGTCTACTTCACTACATCTCTGAGAGATAAATTGTACTATGTACTCTGCTACTTTTACCCAACACCTGTTTCAGATGTCTATGAGTTGTTTTCAGCTCCATCCCAGAGTGATTTCCTCTCTAAACTTCTCAGATGGTTCCATTTAAATAACTGTTCCAGTGAAGTATCCAATAACTCACAAAGAAGCAAAGACTAGAGAAAAATCCAAAAAATGAATATAAATTTGTGCAGCTGAACTTTAGTTGTTTTTTTTTCTTCTTTACAATCACATTAATAATCTATTGACCCCAAACTGCATATAAAGTGGTTAAAACTAGCTGCTGCTTGACCAGCTACAATGGTAAAATGCTACTTACACATTACTGCATCAGTATTATTCAAATAATGTGATATATAATAATACATCATTACAGGGGACATTTTTCCAAGCATATTTTGCTTATAATACTTCTGTACTTTTACTTGAGTAGGATTTGAATGCAGGACTTTTACTTGTAATGGAGTATTTTCACATTGCTCTATTGGTAGTTTTACACAAATAAAGATGTGAGTACTAACATTCCCCTTTTAAAAGTGTGATACTGTTTCTGAATCAACCTGCGTCTGAAGACTTTTTTTTCTCTAGACTTCAGATCAATAGAGTGGCATAATGAGCTAATTAAAATATCCACCCAGGTTACCTAAAGCAAAGGCAAAGCATTCCTTAGCTGATAATGTTTCAAAGTTCGCCAAAGAAAAACAAACTTTAGAGAAAACCTGCTCATACACAGTTTGAACAGCAGCAACAGAAGACAGCATGTGCTTGTGCATTTGCATGAATACGTCAGGGTGTGTAATTATTACCTAGTGGAGACAGAGTACTTCTCTAGCTGATGAACACAGGGCTCCCCGACCACGGTGATGCTTCTGATGTCTTCCTTCTGGATGCCTAGGTTGGAGCCACGGATGGTGATGGAGATGCCTCCCTGCATGGGGCCGAAACGAGGGATGATCTGGATGAGGAGATACAGTGTGGGGGTGGGGTGGGTATTTGTTGGAAGAAGGGATTTGAAATGGATTTAAGCAGATTAGTTGTGCAATAAGAACATACAAGAGATTTATACAATCTGTTTAAGTCTGCTGAATAGTTGCAGTTAAAGTGTTTAATATTCAAGGCCACAGAGAAGAATTACATCCATACTGTATGAGTTATGTTTGTTGATTGTGTGCATGTACAAGAGCCCGACTCATACTGGAGTCTTTAGGCTGATACTGATAGGATACTGATAGATACTCAAGAATAATAAACATCTGATTACAACATATAGGCTGGGGTTTTTAACACAGCATAACAATGATCTTGTACAATGAAATTGAAACTGAAGGATAACCCATAAATGTTTCTTTATGGGTTGAGGAAATTCTACTTCTTAAAGATACCCATCACACATGTGTTAAGATATATATAAAAATCTCTTATAAGGTTTTCCACAAACAATTACCTCCTTTAACATTCTTAAAAATATATACAAATATTGTTCATTTCAAAAGTTTAACTGCTGGACACCAGATGTGTCCTTTTTCACTGAAAAGTCCATTCTCCAAAGACTCCAGTATGTGCACTGGAGGCTTCAAATATCTATATCACACTTGTGTTAGTTGTATACTGGACCACTACTGGCTTCAAATTAGTCGTGATGTCACAAATCCTGCTCATAGGTATACGCCTTAAACTCAGATCTAAGGTGACCACAGAGAAACTCTGCACTTTTTCAGCGAGTGAATGTGAAAACAACCTTCTAGCGTCAAACTCTGCGCCTACATCACTCTGCACAGTTAAAACATCCAAATGAAGTAACAATAAACAAAACTCATTTGTGAGTGGAGGGGGGCTTTAAGCTAAATAAACAATTTAAAACCCCATCAGATTATCTGACAAATGTGTTGTCGCAAAAATGAAAACAGAGCTGTTTTTCTTAGCTCATGAAAAATTGACATTTTGGAGATGCGTGGTTTTCACAGGACAGATACTGTACGCCTCAGTAAAGATATTTTGCAGTTGTAGAATCTATCAAAGATGACAGTAACAGTAAAATAAAATAGCAGTAAATGTTGAACATTAAACATCCCTGAAATTTGAATTATCATAATAAATATAAATAAGAACAAAAACATTAAAAAAAAAAACACTACAAAATATACACAGAAATACTGTCAATAAAACATTTATTACTGTAGTTTACTGCTCTGCAATTTCTTTTTGCATGTCTGCCAACATCTAGTCTATTTATGATACATGTACAGTATCTGCTTGTCAATCTATCAGTCAGGCTCCGGTAAGTACGGTCATAACCTGCGTCACATTGACATCAACACAATTACTGAGGGATTTTTGTCAATGACAATAAGGCATCAACAATTAAGTGAGCAAATAAAGAATTGATCCAGTCTAGATGTGCTGCAGGTCAGCGCAACACGCCCTCAAGGAGAAACAGACTTTCAACTCCTCCATCTTCAGAACGATGAAAACGCAGTCAATAAACTGCTCCGATCAATAATCCAATCATCAAAGTTGATGCCTTTTCACTGCTAATCACAAGTCATTAAAGATTGCACTGTTTTCAGTTCATGGGTCAAACATAATGTGATGACGACATTGTAACGACTCACATCGGTGATCTCGGGGTCGGGGCACTCAGTGTTGTAGGGATCCGCGGACCCGTGTTGGTCAGAATTGCACAGCTTCTCGTACACACACGCCTTCTGCTTGGCACACCACACACACCTGTACTTTGGGTCGGCATTCTTACAGAGACTACAGTCCTCCCTTCCCATGGAGCAGTTGTACAGGGTGACTGTATGAGAAGTGGTGAGGAGAAAAAAATATTTTACATTAAACAAAATCTTACATTTAAATAGTGCATACCACAGTGTGAGGACTTGTATGTATTCTGAATGAACAGGGAATGGCTGTATGTAAACCTGATAACTTTATTTAAATTTGCATAACAAGGAAAATGTAAAACAGGCCTCACAATCACTTGTTATGTAGGCATCTCAATCCTTCATATTCTGTCAAAACGTGTCTGATAGTCATTACCAATTAATTTTCTCGCTAATTTTCTATTCAAGATTAAAAAGGTAGCCTCCTCAAATCTAATGGAGGGCCCGCAGTGGGACCGGCGGTGTACACACAGGGCATTACAAATAAGATCTCCACATTAAAATGTGAGCGCGTACCGTTCAGCGTGCTGTCCATCTTCTTGCCTGACTCCTTGTCCTTCACGTAGAAAAGAACATTGGTCTCCGGTGACTTATTGTAGGAAAACTAAGAAATTGGAAGAAAATGAATTATTAATACAGAACCCAGTGATTAATGGCACTTAAGCTCTTCTCTGCAAACAGTGTGGGCTGCCGTTCCCCCATGCCAAGGGAAAAAAAAAAGAGGGGGAAAAAAAAAAAATCATACCAAGTCTGTCAGATTTTCGGCTGAAGAAATCAATGTTGGAAAAGAACATAGCTGGGGGCTAGGCACTGTTTGAGCTTCCCAATCACACAATGTGGAGACAGAGCTAAAATAATATTGGTGAGGAGAGTCTGTCCATTAGAGGGAGCTAGAGAATATCAAAGGGGCTGTAAAAGCCAGCTAAAGGGTGATTTGATTGATTAAGTCAGCTGTATATATATAGAAAGTCTGCATGTAAACTTTTTCAGTGCAGAAAAAAAAAGCAATCAATTTTTAGTCTACATTATATTTCACTCTGTGTGGGTGGCCAGAAGCCATCTGAGCAATTTAGTAAAGGAATAAAATCAGCACTTCAGTGTCAAGTTTCCAATCAAGACAAGTGTCAAGCAACTAGCAAACAGACAAACTCACATTGAAGCCACTGAAGGTGTAGAAAGGCCCTTGCTCCTTGCTGACCTCTTCTTCCACATTTCTCATCAGTTCAGTGCCGATGGTGAAAACATGGCCCTGGAGAACCAGACAAATAAAAACAAGGATGATGGTAAACTCACAGACATCAATTGTGACCAATCTGGTTCACCACGGCGCTACTCGAGAAGTGTTTAAATGAGCTGACAAGATTTACAGAAATGCTTTAAATTCTGCATCTGTGCCTCTTTACCTGGTAGAGGTCCAAATTTATCCCCTCAAAGCTGATACGCGTCTTGTAGCCCACGGGGATGAGCACAGGATCTGGATTCTCAAATTGAGGACACTTTGCTCCCTGAGAAGGCATCAAAACAAATCAGATACTCCCACTTTCAATCATTTACATTTTAAATACGCCAACCACTTAACGGACACCCTCATCTGCGGTGACAGATAAGTGTATCGCTGAAACATCTGCTGACTTGTAAATTGATATCCTCCACCCTTCAACATTTGTCACGCAAGATGGTGGCAGCTGATACCAGGATTTAAGTTTTTTATTAATTTTCGGGAGGAATTTGGATCACTCAGGCGCCACATCACGTGCGGTGATTAGACATGTCTTTCGAAACTTCTGCTACACTTTTGGCAGCATTTCTCAAAACACATATTATCAGAGATAAGAGTCTTGATATGTGAAACCTTGACATGACTAACCTGACGGTGCTTGATGATGGTGGGACCCATCATGCCGTCGTCCATGTCGCTGCAGGTATGGTCACGTGTGTTCCACTGGCAACCCCATGAACTGGCCACACATGACATACACCTGAAAAACAAACACAGAAACACCGAAGATAAGAAAGTGCTTTCACGCACAGCATTAGGTAGGAGCACACACACGTAAAAGCACACACACACAAACAAAATTTAAAACATGCAAACTCATCAAAGAGCGTCCGCCATAAAAATCCATGTTGCTGACAACGAAATGGATCTCTGCAACTTCACATAAGCAAAGCTCGTTCATCACACATTCCTCGGCATGAAAGAAATGAAGAAAAAAAATAAGGAGGGGGAAAAAATGGGGAGATCGACTTTCATTTTTTGATTAATGAAAAGGAAACTGAGGCAATTTCCTCAGCTTGGTAATAAAAGGAGGAGAGAAAATGCAAGAGGTGCATTCAAAACTACCATGCATCACAATTTACAAACAGAGCCTTGATCTCTCGTCTGTTCGTGCACGGTGATACATTTACATCAAGGTTGTCAGTTGATGCTGTGTTCAGTGTCACGGTGTATTTTCGCTGAGTGACAGAGCAGAACTGATACATTAAGAGTCTGACTCACGGTGTGTTTTCAGATTTCCTCACTGTGGCGGCGCAGTTGTAGAACTTGAACTCCCGCATGGCCAGCTCCACGGTCTCGTTGACGAAAATCCTGACCGCCACGGCCACAAAGTCTGAGGGCACGGCAAAGGAGAGATAGGGGAGATATGAGTTTTACACATTTATTTACGAGTGAAGATGATCTTTAGGGAAGATTCTGAATATTCAAGACATCCGGTTCACAGTAAGATGTCATTCATACATTTGAAGACCAAACAACAGACATTTTGACATGACAAGACATGACCTTTAAATAATTTAATTATGTATTAATTTAAAAGAGACATATCACATATATGATTTTCTGTCATTTTTATACTGTTATGAAGTCGGATGTCTACGTTAAACAAGGTCAGAGGTCCAAAAATGCTTCCTGCAAGTCAAAAACCAGGGATTCAGCCTTCTCTGAACGCTTCTTTAGCAAAATTACCTCTACTCCCTCCTCTTGATGACATCAGATTGATTGCGCATGCTCACAAAAGTGCGAGCGTTGTTCACTCACATATCTCGGATCGGATTCGGTCCAGAATATGTACAGATGTATTTGAGAAGTTTCCATTTTGAATAAAGAACGAGAAAAATAAGTGAAATCCTACTACTACCGTTTGTTTATTTAGCCTCCCAAGCACGCAGAAGTCTGCTGAAGGGCAGGGAGCTGGCCAACCAGAACAGAAGGGGCCTATTTGGGGGACCCCAGGGCAAAATGTTGCTGTTGGGCCCCTACTGACCCCCTACCTACGGTGCAATGTATTCATATTCTGTCAGCTCCAGGTTCCCATTAAGTCCAGAACAACCATTGCTCCCAGGGTTTTCCCCATTTACAGTTAATTAAATTACCAAAACCATCTGGCATGCAGTGGACCTTGGGCTTCTTAGGCCTCTCTGTGTTCTGGGCTCTGGACCTTTTCCCCTCTTTTACACGGCCTTGGTTATAGTGGAGGACAACAGACATTTGCCTTGAAAAAAGATGCATTAAGAGTGCGCAGGTTAATTATAAAAGGCCACACCTTGGTCCTCAGGTGTTTGTGGTATACGTGAGGGTTGGGGCAGATCACAGGAGACTTGACCAGAGTCAGACATGGTGCAGTCACTCCGGAAAGACTCAATGGTGCAGTGCAGACGGTCAGAGGGCCCGATGGTGGGAAGGGAGGGGATGTTGATCTTAACCTGTACAGAATAAAATATGCAAAGGATTCAGAACAGTATAAGCAGCTGAAAACTGAGTTTTTCACAGGACGCATTATTGACCTGCTCACCAAGTTTGGCTGAATACTTAAGTTCAAATGAAATTAATTTCTTTGCTTAGTGTATTCAAACATCTTAATGTAACACAATTTAACAAAATATAGAAACAGTTTCCTTTTATAAATGGAGAATGAAAAAGACAGGGTTGCTGTTGATGGAAATACAAGGATGAGTCAGAGGAGGAGGGAAAGAGAAGTAGTCAGAAAGCAAAGGGATGAAAAAAACAACTTGAGAGAGAATGAACACTGGAGAGCCTCTCCATCTTCAGGCTGTGAGCACAATCAACCAGGGCAGTTATAATAAGCCAGTTTGGAGTTTTCTGGATGGATCAATACAGAGCAGGAATACCTGGAGCCCAGGGTCTCTGATTCACAATGGAAACAGTTTATTACTCAGACTGTGCATGTTTGTGTGACGTGCATGTAAGTGGGGCTTGTGTACTGCAGAGCGACAGAGACAGAAAGAGGTGCACGGAACAAAGGGAGAGAGCGAGCAAGAAGGAGCGAAAAGAGAAGCACTGCTGTACCTTCTGAGTCTTTTTACAGGAAAGGTTCGGGGGATAGAAGGAGACAATCTTGACACATTGCCGCCTCGGGCTCCACAGCCAGCCATTCTTCTCCTCTGCCCGTCGGCACTCAGACCTCCTGGTACACCTTCAGACAGAGAAAGAACAACTCCCATCAGCCTCTGCTCCACATTCCCTAAACACTTTCACAAGGCCTCAAAAAAATAAAAAACAGGTTTTCAATGTGCTTTTATGAATAACAACCGATGCCCAAGTGACATCAAGCAGGATCTGTGTAGATTTTTAAAATAAAGTTTGTAAAAATATGAAAAACATTACATGCCTTCACTGGCAACTATTTTGATAATCATTTGTCTTTTTTTTTGGCAAAAGTGCCAAATGTTCCCTTGTTTCAATTGTTAGGATTTGCTTCTTTTCTTTGTCTTACGTGATGATAATCTGAATATATCTCGGTTTCAGTCTGTTGGTCTGGGAAAACAAGGAATCTGCTGGTATCACCTTGGGCTTTGGGAAACTGTGTAGGGCATTTTTCACATTTTTTACATTTTAGATATTAAATGATAAATTGATTGATTGAAATAATGATGAAAATAATCATGAGTTGCAGCCCAACAAAATTTGGCAATCTGTAATATGTTCTGATATACAGTAAACATCATGTGATACACTTTCACAATTACACTATGTTGCAGAGGAAATGGAGAAAAATAGAAAACGTAATATACAACAAAAGCACAGGTACAGATTTTTTGTCATCAATCAGGTGAAACACAAAAACTAAAATACACAGTAGAAGAGGAATAAAATGTCTTAATAACGTGCTTACAAACAGAACCACACGACATAATGTAGCATCAGATTTCAGTGAAATATAATATGGATTCAGTTGTTTAAGACGTAGAAGTGAAGAGAGAAAGGAAAGCAAGTTAAGAAGGGCTGAAAATAATGAATATTATTGATTAATCTGAAATGTATTTTCTCAATTAAATGTCAGAAAACTGAAAAACGTCCATCACAGTTTCCTAAGTGTCATCAAATGTCTTGTTTTATTCAAGCAGCAGTCCAAAACCAAATGATATCAGTTTACCATAAGGTAGGACAAAGACAGATAGCAGGCAGACGCTGATAACATTAAATATTTGGCATTTTTGTTTGAAAACAGTTAATTGATCATCAAAATAGTTGCAGATGAATGTTCTGTTGATTGTGTAATTGATTAATCGACTGATTAAAAGCAGCTCTAAAGCTATGTAAAGTGCACTCAATGTTTCTCAGTAACAGCTCCTTCCAGAGGGACACAACTGTTTTTGTGATTTGGTCTTGTTCCTGGTCACATCCTTGTAAAAAACATGATAGATACCATCCTTTCAACACCTCCAGACCCTGATAAATATAGGCTGATGAGAGTAAATTGCACAGACTGCCTTCGCTGCATGAGGCTGACAAACAGCTTTAATTCCTTACGGCTCTACGGACAACAGGAGATGGAATATAAACACAGAGGGGTACTAAAAGTGTCTGCCATAAAACACTGAACAAATACCCCGCTGTGTTTTACAGATGGAATTGCATGTGTGGGTGTTTGTGTTAGTCTGTCACTGTGTGTGTGCATTTATAAGTGCATGCATGAGTGTGTTTGTGTATGTGTGTGTGTGATCCTCACCTGCCCTCCAGGACACACCAGCCACAGTAAGGGTCCGTCATTTCCACACATGATTGGCAGTCTTTCTTTTGGAGGCACGTCTGCACTGGCACCTTGGTGATCTGCAGAATTACACCATGAAATATGATCAAACAAAGCACCTTCTGGAGACACTGCAAAAAATGTAAAGCATTTACTGGTTTGTTGCAGGTGTCCAAAGTGGGAGTAAAACAAGTCTTGTCATGGTACATGGTCTCTCATGTTTGCTCCCTATGTTCAATTATTCAACCAATCCCTTCAGTCCAAATGCTGAATATTTATTGGACTCGGTGCAGAAAAGTACATTTGCTCTACATGTACTTGAGCACTTCCATTTGATGCTAGTTTAAGGCGTCACTATGCTTAAAACGTGTGCTTGTTGAATTGTCAAAGAGTGACTGAAACTTGTAACTTTCCGAAATCAACCACTTTACGCAGCGATTATCTTTTTTTCATTCTTGACAACTTTTTCTACCACTTTTCAAGTGTACAACTGAGTGTAACACCGTGAATATATTTGAGAGACTGTCCCAAAGTGTGTACTGTTATCCCTTTGTGTACAATTCTTAACCTGTTAAGCAACACTGGCCCACCCATTGGACACTTTAGCCTTGTTGGCATTATTTTCAGGATCACTTATACTCATTCTGACTTTATGGTTGTAAAATTCAAAGATTTACCTTTTAAATGAGACCAGGGTTATGGTTGTAATCAAAAGGGTTGAAGAACAGTAACCTTCTTATTTTGGGTACATTATTTTATTTTCAGGTACAAAAATGGGGTGCATGATAAGATATGCTCTAGCTTGTGTAATAAATACTTATGATTTTTCTGCTAATACTTTGAGAATTTTTCCAATGCAGACATTTACTTGTATTTGAGTATTTTTACATTGTGCTACTTCAAATTTTACTTAATTAAAAAAGATTTGAGTGGCTCTTCCACCACTGCTTGCGCCTTGTATGATATACAGTATAGTAGATCAACTGTTAAAAACATATTTGTCATATTGTGAATTTACAATATTCATAGACTGTTACACTTGGGATATACGTATATATATAGATCTCAAAGTAACACTTAGCAATAACTTGTTAGACTTGAGTCATCTGGTTGCTTTTCTATAAAAAAAAAATATATTAAACTCTCTCTTACGAGGCAAAAAACCACAAAAAACAACAACTTCCTTTGTGGTCAAGATTAGTCAGACACTATGTGACTAATTCTCTCTTCTTGTGTTGCAGAGATACAATATCAATAATAGAAAGAAGCTTGTGAAAAAGCAAACTTTATGATGTCCAATAGACCAAGAAAACATAATTTAAAGAAATTTTCAAGAAATAATTTTTTTGAGCTACACTTCAGGATGCATTACCTCAAAGCAACATAGTCCCATAATGTTATTGTTAAAAATAAATGAATGAATGAAATTTCTTACAATACTGGAAATATGCCTCACCAGTTCAAAATTAATTCCATTTGAAATTGAGAAAACATTAAAAATGAACTCATTCATAAGTTTGTTTGCCTGAGCGTTACCATCAGACAACAGCTGTGGAACAGCTTATAGGAATAAATTATTAAAGAGCGTACACAAATTTCAGCAAACTTTCCATCAACAATCTATCAAACTAAACAATGAGAACCCTCTTCAAAATAAGATAGTGAGTCACATTTCAGTGTTTGATCATTTGTTTCACATCTAAATGTTTATTTTCAGTTTCCTGATGTGTGTCCTTCCTGACATATGTTGCCAAAATTTGTTGTGTTGCTGTCATCCTAAGCATGCTATGAAAATATCAATGAAATGCATTATATTAAAAGCAGGAAAAATCGTTATCAATGCATTTCACACTCTATTTTATACTGGTAATACCTGTCACTGCACTTTCACCCTCATTTTCCTCTTCTCCATCCTCATCCTCGCTCTCAGGCTCACTCTCACTTTCTCCTTGCAGGGTTTCTAACAGCTCGTTGTCTTCCTCACTACTAAACTCTAATTCATCCTCACTAACATCAACTGGGAGTGCTAATTCTACCACCTTCTCCTTTGAGGAGTCATAAACGATGTTGCATTCATTCTCTAAATTAAAGAAAAACGTGTGCAAACTTTAAGCATATGCTCTGCACAGAGGACTCATAAAGTGCACTGTTATAGTAGAATTCACAGTGTACTAGCCTAAACTTAATTACAACTAACATTATCAAATTTATCTAGATTAATTTATAGAGATAATAAAATTATGATGACTGTTATGCTTTTGAACAGTCTATAAACCTAAATACACAATACCAAAAAATTTCATGGTGGGAATTCATAATGGTATGTTGTTGCTGCAAGGCAACAGTTGGATTTTAACAATTTTCCATTATTTAATTATCAAATAAAATACATTACACAATTAAAAATTTAACTTTACTCATTTATTTTTGTGAATCTACTTTTTCCCCCTGATTGTAAAATGATAGAAAAATACATTTTCAGGACAATTTTGTGGAGAAAGATGATGGAGCTGAACCATGTGACGAAAACTGCAAAAAAGGGCTTTGACATGGTCTCCAGAGAGTCATGAGACAAAACACTATTGCTAGACGCTATTGGTTTGCTCAGGGCCTCTTTGTATTGCATCATAATTGAAGATGTATTGTGTGGATGTAAAAGGGTATGTGTAAAAATGGATATGTTACCTAGAGGCAACACTGTACCATAGAGGGTTAAAAGTGTTGATTTTAATAAAGACAAACAACGAGTATAAGATTTTTTAGAGAAGAGCCCTGACATACACACCTTTTTCTCTGTGGTAATGTAAAGGTGATTGTATCCAGGGTCAAAGAAAAGGTTCTTGTTGACCTTCTCTCCCCTGGTGTCACTATGAGTCTTGCCGTACATATATGGCTCTGCAGCCAGGTGTACCTGGACAGAAAACAAAAGGTAACACTTTCAGACATGAGGTCTGTAGGCCCTCCATTCTGCCTTCCTCAGGTAAAACGAAAAATTCTACTAGAAAAAAAGTGAAGAGCAATAGATCAATTAACGTGAACAGAAGAAAACTCCACCTTGAAGACCACTCCCAGGTGGTTCCCCAAGAAGATGATGGTGTGATCATTCTCCACAGCGACAGCCACAGCGGTCAGGAGGCCCAGCCTGCTCAACACTACATTTGCCTTTAAGGCGAATCTTGGCTTGCTGGCCAGAGGGGAAGGCAGAAAGTCTGCACCACACTTGAAGTTTTCCAACGTGTCCTTCTGTAAAGGGAAAAGGAAGAGCAGAAGGATGAAGACGCATTATGTGCCCTTTTATCCAAAGCCATATGAGTGGGAATATGTGGGTATCACACCTCCAAGCAATGGTGTAGGTGGTCTACCAAATAAGGTATATGGAATCATTTTGGATGGGTTTAGGGAATTGGGAAAAAGAAACATGAAGGGAAGAAAAATGTGTGAGACGAGTGAGAGATTTAGAGGGAACAATACAAAGAATCTGCTGAACAAAGTAAACACTGGGACATTAAAGTAAACAGTGACACATCTTTGCATTATTGATTAGACAAAAGGGAATTCTTCAAAAAATCTTATCCTCTTGTTTTTCTCAAACAGGTTTTTTTAATCTTCAATCAGCGGACACAACAGGAGCACTTACCGAAATTTTTGACGTGCAGAATTCATCGTTTTTAGATGAATAGGGGATATCTACGGCAGCAACCCCACCAATTTTCCCAGAGTCACTGTAGCAGGCGCTGATGATATCCACCAGCCGCTCATTGATGGAGTTGAGCGGATACATGCAGAGAGCAGAGTCGCTGTCATCATCGTCTGGACTCGCCACCATGAACAGAACTTTATTCCAAGCGAAGACCTTCCCGTAATTACCTGATTCAGTCATGGCCAGAGCAAGCTCTTTTCCTGGAGAAGCCACATAGGCAGCTTGCACTTTGTTGTATCTGTTATTTGGACCGCAGTCTAACTGAAGCTCTGTGTGGGAATAGTAGTGGTGGTCTTCTTCGCAAAGACGAGACACAAAGGTCAGGTTTTTGTTATCTGCACCATCGAGTGTCCGTGAGAAGAGGAAATAAACAAAACCATCCTCTTTGAAGGCATGACGGAAGTCATGCAGGTACTTGGGAACAAATGGCGTAGTCTGTACCGTAGATGCCTCGATGATGCTCTCAAACATGACCCAATCACGGAAGTCCTGGAGAATTCGTGTGCTGATGAGTTTTGTACTGTCCAGGCTTCCATAGCCCTTCCCAACAAGAAACACACTGAAGGCTTGTTTAGAATGCGTATCTGTGTAGGTGGACATGACACCCACCACGTTCACATTGTCCTCTATGCTAGCCACGTAAGTCCTCTCTCCTTTGCTGTCACTGTAATACAGCTGCTGTTCCACGTTGGTCAGGTTGAGGAGGGAGCAGATGCCTCTGTAGCGGCTACCACAGACGATGAGGGAACCATTGGACGGATGCACAAGCAGAAGCTTGTTGATGTTGGGCATGAGTTTTGTGTCCTGGCAGGCTAAAGCAGGAGGCGTACATGTCCGAGCGTCCTCTTTGGGGCCAGTTTCAACACGGGCCTCTTGGTTGAGCGACGGCCCCAGCTGGAAGATGGTGTTGACTGCTCCCAGGTAGATGCGACCGGTCTGGGGGTCCTGGACCACATTGTTGATGGGGGTCTCTGAAGTGAACTCCAGGATGGGGATGTTGTTGTTGCTCTCCTCCTGAGCTTGTGAGGTCGACTGGCAGGCGAGGAAGAGGAGGAGGGAGACCCAGCTTGCCATCTCTGGAGAGAAAATAAAGGTAATTCATTATTAATACTTTCAAATGCACATGTAAATGCACATTAGCTATTAAAACACAAGACTGCAACATAGAGTAGGTGTGTGGTTAACATACATCCCTGTACATAAACACACACATTGAAAAATGCAATCTAATGGTCATGTGTGCAGAGTTTGCAGTTGGGCACAGTCACAAGGTTCAAAGCAATAGTTTGACATTTTGAGAAATTCATTCAAAATCAAATTAATTCCTTCTTGCCCAGAGTTAGATGAAAAGATTAGTACCACTCTCATGTCTGTACACTAAATGTGGTTAGCTTAGCTTAGCCTAGCGTTTTATGAATTCTGTTTTAGTACAAATTGAACATATTAAATTTAAAGTGTTTGATAGTGACCTTTATAGGTGCTGGTAGGCAGATTTGTTTTACATTTGACAGAGCCAGGCTAGCTAGCTGTCTTCAGTGTTTATATATTCCAGTGCTAACCGGCTCCGGGCTCCTGCTTCATATGTACTATACAACTAAGATAGTGGTATTAATCTTTTGATCATTTCTAAAAATGTCAAAGGTTGGTTCACCAATTTTACAGCAAAACATTTTTTCTCAGTTCTGTCAAGAGATATAGATAATACTGGTTTCATTTGACCAGGATTTGAAATATCTGTTGAGTTTTTAGTTTTCTGCTGCAACACTAATACAATAAATATGAATGGATTTTCATTTTATGACGCTTAAAGCAGTGAAACATTGTTGTTTAGGAATGTAACAGCAACATCTCTATCCAGAACCAGTGCCCCCATTACTCTGAATAATCAACAGACCCTCACTGTGAACTGTTTTCTTTCTTTTGTGAAAACTGTTCAAAGCAGAGTATGTGGATTATCCAAAGAATCTGTTTCTGAAAAGAAATGCTGCTGCTGAATATTTTAAAATGTCAATTTTCAATGCAAACTATTCACACACTGTACTGTGTTAGAGGCAGAAATCGCAGGCACAGATCAAAAAATTGACTAAATAAAACCAAAACTATCAGCATGGATACAAACCAACATGAGCAAAAAGATTTTTTTAATTATTAGGGTGAACTGACCCTTTAAGAGTACAACATGAAGCACTTCAGGATATAGATTTAGGTTATTGGGATACAAATACTAAAACACTGCCTCAAGCTAACAGTGCGTAGCGTAGCTGTTTGGGTATGACTCAACTCCCTGCTCCAGTTCTACAAAGGCCGTGTTATTTTGGATTTAATTGACTTAATATCAGAAATGATCACTGCTGAAAAAATGAAACTGCTATGTGTGGGGGTAAAGAAAGATTAAGGCCGAGAGCTAGATCTCAAACCAAAACACAATAAAGCCTATTTAAAAACCTTGGATATGTTCCAACTTCATTTGCACTTTGCTTTTTTTTTTCCCCCAGCAACACCTCCAAGCTCAGGAAGTACACCGTTTTGTCTCAGGAAACATGATCACACAATATCCCTGTAAAATGCAGACAGCATCATGTACAGGGCTAACAGCAGGTGCCTGTGGAGTCCTCGCTTACTGCTGTTTGCCCAGGCTGTGGTAAATATGGAACTGCAGGTGGCTTTGAATCAGCTATTGCCCACACAGCAAATGTGCGTCTATGTTTGCGTGTGGTTTTCAAGCCCGCGCTCTCTCAATAGTATCCTCCTTCTCATTTCACCCTGTCAGTCAAGTCCTGAGGCACATTTGTCAAATTGGAAACCTCTGATGAAACTTCTGGGACGTTGTCAGAAAAAAAGCTGTGTTTTCTTATGTTAACCTGCCTTCCCTCACTGGACTAAGTAGGACCACTGATTAGACATTTGCCCAGGGGGGCCCTGTTAATTTCACTGGCAACTTCCCATTTGCATTTAAGTGCCCACTACTTGATTTGATGATTTTATTTTTCTTTCCATTTACTGCCTCCGTCCCTTCTACCCCCCACCAACCCAATTCACTGCGTAAATGTATCGTGCCCTTTTCATTCATTTCTTCAATATTTCCATTAAGATTGAAATGGTGCAATAAAATCTCCATCTGTGTGGTTAGTTTTTACGGCTTTAACCAAGAGAAAAGGGCAGGTGCCATATTGTCAAGATTTAACCAAGACTAAAAAGAAAAAATAAGTTTACTTCAGCAAAAGAAGAGTGAACTTCAGCTCTAAATGAACAAAACTTCAACTACAAAAAAAACAGATCATCTAGCAGTGTTGAATGACGATTACAAGTGTGTGTCAGCTTTACGAGGCAGCACAGCTGCTTTTATGTTTGAGGAAGCATCACAAAAATTGCATAAGCTGCAAAACGCTCTTGATGCCTCAAAAATGTTGACAACATAAGCAAAACACAGTCAAGCTGCCCTGACAAAGAGTGGTGGAAAATTGCATGACATTGACGGGGAGATACAGAAAAATGGCCTTTAAAATGATCACAGGATTAAATGGAAACCTCCGTGATGCAGTATCCGTGTAATAAAGTTTGCTCTGTAAAAGTGAGCCAGACAAAGCTGTACTTAGGGCGTATTTAGGGCAGGGATCCCATTTGGCAACAACTTGTAAGACGTTGGAGCCAAAATGCAGATGGCCTTCTGGTGAAGCCACTAACGACCAAATCCCAGAAAAAATCAATCTAAGCCACAATAAAGCGAACGCTTGTGATAACTCACATGTGTCAAGTTTATGCTCCTAATAGTGAAGTGCGGATGTGTTTTGAGGTGTCAGAAGCACCGAGTGTCACTGCAACCTGGCATTTCCTTCATCCACCTTCCCTCTATTGTGTCAAATTCTTTATCTTCTGTACTTTATTGTACTCTGATTTTCATTTTTCCATCTTTCAGTGTTTTCTCATTATTTATTTTGTTAAGTACTGAAAAGTTCTGTTTCTGGAAGGAACTACAGTATTTAAATGCAGATTCTTATAATTACTAATACATTTTATTACATTCTTAAGTCACTTGACCTCAACAGCAAGATTGTTTCCTCACAACAAACTGCCATGTTTCAGTCTGTTGATGGTTAAACAGTTTTGAGTAGAAAGGTTCAGGTTGTCTGACATGCCACATGACCTTAAATGTGCATTTTTTCTGTTTGTGGCAACACCTGGCAGGAATATTTAGTGTTTTGTAACTTCACGAGCAGAAGATAATTAAACTTACACTAGGTCTGTGCGCTGTAATGTCTGAAATTAAACAACAGCCGTTTGCTGAATGCTGCTCTGCTCCGCTTTTTTTGTTTTTGTACACGACAGAGAAGACCATCCTGTCTAAATATTGGGTGCAATTGTAAATATGGACAGTAATTGAAGCATGACTGCCTCTCTGAATGTACTTTCATTGTGTGCTGTCCACTAAAGACTGTAATATCCATATTTCCATCAATTCAGTCAGCCATGATACAGACTGCACAGGGAGACTCTACAAAAGGTGGATTATGTCGATGGTTTCTGTGACAGAAAATTACTTGATTCCTTTGGCTTCCAATCAAACACGCTGTGACAAAGCAACTTTTCTCACCCTGTAATGTACAATGCAAGGACAATTGTCTCGCGGCACTCATTTAGGTTTCACAAAACTCAAGCTCCACTTACATCCATGACTTCAAAGAGTCCCTTTTCCTATTCATGCAAATCCTATAGCCAGCCCACGATCAGAAAAAAAAAAGCGTCACACAAATTTCCCTCAGATGCTGCATTGTGGGTCAGTGCAAACGAAATTCTTGACATATTTCAAAGGAGCCTGTTCTCTCCTAGGATGTCTCCTTCTGTCACTCTATCACTTTTCATCCTTTTTTCATGGGCTTAATCCTGAACGCTGGAATTAAAGAGGCTTCAAAGAGCTGAAGAGAGGCAGACGTCTGGTGGGGGTGACACAGGTGGAATGAGGCCCATTTCTCCCCAGACCATCCCACCTCTCTTTTCTCGACATGTCCATAAGCTGCTGTGAGAGAACATGGCAACTGGGCATACCATCCAACACGTGGGTATTCTGAATAAATAAAAAGCTGCTAAATTTAGAGGCTGTGTGCTGCATCAGCCTGCAGCTAATGAAGCCTCCAATGGCCTGAGATAAATAATAATGAAACACATCATGTGCTAATGAAGCTGGCACATCTGAAAAATGTGATCCTTTGAAAAAAACAATTGTTGAATTGAAACTGGCTGATTGCAGACAATGAATTGACTTCAAATCAGAACTCTCTATCTATTCCTCTGCACACTTTTAAGTTTTTTTGTACACTTTAAAATGTGTTTTTTCTGGGGGGGTTTACTATTACTGGCTGTTACGTGGTAAATCAATTTATTCATTTGGCAGACGCTTTTGTCCAAAGCAACATACAAATGAGGTACAACAAGTAGTCTTGGAAGAATAAGTGTAGTAACACTCCAGTTCCATGTTCAACATGACACAAATGCCACAATGTTGCAGATACATGAAGTAACACGTAAGGGCATAGCTAATGATTTTTTTTTTTGAGAGAGAGAGAGATAAAGGATCGAGAGATACACAGGAAGACAAAAAGCATAATAGGTGAGTAATGTCTTGATTTGTTCCGTCTGCCACACAGTGTCATACCCCACCAGGAGCATTTCAGAAGCGGAGCGTTTTGCTCTGGCAGCGCCAGAGAGAAGAGAGCCAGTTGACTTCTGGCCTGGTGCCACTGGTTATGATGAAATGTTGATGTAGTGATGTGATATGATCAGGAGTCTGCACAGGGTGTTTTGTTTTGAAAATTGACCAGATGCTCTATGCCGTTCCTGTGTCTGACTTCCTGCTCAGCTCGATCTGCTCTGTGTAGCTTGACACGGCTTCCATCAAAAATAGACTAGGCGCATAATTGTAGCAGAGCATAGAGCCGCTTCTGGGACAATTCTGAAAAACACTGCGGTGCATCTGGTGGAATCACAAGCATTGACTATAGTGGCCGTGACTAGCTCCGGTGGCTGAGTTGCAGCTGGAACACGACACAGCTGCGCCCAGTGGTATCAAGCCGTAAGTACTCTGGGTAGAGGTATGTAGGTTCTCAAGTGATTTTTGAAGACAAAACTGCTGACAAAATTCAGTTTGGTAACTCTTTCCTAAGGGACCATACAGAAGAAGAGTTAGGATTGAGACTTCTTGACTCGCAGTGACGGTAGGACTACCTGTCTTTTATTTGAAAGTCATAGAGAACGAGAAGGAGCATAAACCTCGAGGAAGGAGTTCAGGTAGTCGGTGCTGTGCTAAGGGCCCCTCTATAAGTGAGGATTAGTGACTTAAACTAAATGCAAGCAGCGACAGGGAGCCAGTGAATAGTGATGAAAAGTGGAGTTACATGAGCTGTTATCGGCTGGTTGAAGATCAGATGCGCATTGTGTTTTGGACCATTTGCAGAGGTTTTACTGTGACCACTGCCTGTACAGGGAGTTGAGCAACATATTCAGATAAAACCTGATCTTTCTGATGTCATAGTGCACAAAGCAACATGACCGAGTAAGACTTTCTTGCAGACTTTGTTGGAGAGAGTGAGGTGTTGCTGAGCTGGATACTGATGTTGTGCTGAGTGAGGTCAGTGTGAGTTCAGTCTTACTGTAGAGAAATTGTGCTCTCCTCATTTCTCTATTTTGTGCCTCCTCATCTCCTCTCTCCTCCATCCTCCTGCCTGTGACCCGGAAATCGATTTCAACGCGCCATGTTTAAGGATGTCTCAATTCCTAAAATGCATCTCGAGGAGCAAGGAGACTTGCAAGAAGAGCTATGAGCGAGGATACACAGGTGTGACCTTTGCAGAAGTCTTTTCTGCACCCATGACATATAAAAGAGGCATGACACAGCTGGAATATACAATCCAGTTGTAGTGCTTCACACAGTAAAATATATAAAGGACCTCTCTCTCTCTCTCTCTCTATATATATATATATATATATATACATATACACACATATATACATATATATACACATATATTTATATACGTGTGTGTATGTGCACACGCATGTTAAACAAAATATAACTATGTATGACATCCGTACATTCTTGTCACATTATGCCACATTATGATTTGAAGTAAATATATAAGTTGTCAGAACACTGTAATGCTCATGTGACAGAGATCATAAAATACAGCTGTAGGCCATAACAAAACAATGGACAGATGATGCAGCTCTGCCGCATGTTATATTTAATTGACGTCACTTTAAAATGACAACTCCGAAGCAAAGATGTCTCATTTTGTTAAATGCCTGTTGCCTCGACTCCTCTCTCCTCGCGTCTCTTCCTCGCCTCCTCTACTCGCATCTCAGATGGGAGGGACCAAGACGTGAGGAGAGGAGGCGAGAAAAGGAATCGAGTGATGTACAAACTGAGGAATGAGAAGAAGGGATTCATTCCGTGATATCAGCAAGGCAGGCTGAGATCTACGCCGACCCAGTAAGGTCGTCTAGTGGGAAGATAGTCAGTATCCACAAAACTACTAAAGCTGGAATTTAAAGTTTAATGTTGTTCTGTCAGTACAACGCACCAGCAAAATATAAATGTATATGTGAATGAAGTGTAGCTTTATTTTTTATATGTACATGAAGATAAATGTTTGTAATATCAAATCTACTTCTGTATTTTTATCCATCTTTGGTTTTGCCTTAAAGTACATCTTAAAATACAGAAAGTATTAAAAAAACTATTGTTCAATGTGTTCAGTTTTCTAGTTGATTGTTCTCTTTTTCTACTGAATGCCTGTCTGTCTGTGTTGATGAAGCTTAGAAATAAGTCCAGGACGTTCGCTGACAAAGTCTGTGTTGTATTATAAATGTATTTATTTATTTATACATATGAGAATATTTTCAATAAACCAACCAAAAAATAATCTTATAAATACCACTTGTACAGGTCTACTTTTGTAAGCTACTGAGATTTGATCAAAACAGCTTGAACCAGCGACATACTGATGGCGCTACTGAACTGAAGACATCAGCATCAACACTGAACGTCACGGTGGAATAAACGGTGATGCATTCACTTACTGGAGTGCATTTGATCAGTGATGCGATCGCTAGGCTTACAAAAAAAAGTGAACAACCAGTATAATCACAATTCGATTCAGTTAAGTGATGTGTAATTTACAACTCTAGTTTATTGCCATGGTGGGAAGAAAAATGGACATTAAGAGAAAGATTGTTGAGCTACTACATGCACAGACTTGAAAATGGCACATGCAGGTGTGTCTCTTTGTTGACTTGCTAGTTGTCACACACACATGCACACAGTCCTTTTGTTGACAACTATAGTATCATCTCTTTCACCCTCCCTCCACAAGTTTAGGGACATGTCTGGACAGGAAAAGCAGCTCTCAGCAGAGGAAAATGAAAGATAATTGAAAAATGGCAGGTGTGCACACAGACACACACACACACAGATTCATAAGCTTAGAGATACACGCACCAATATGTGCACCAGCGCAGTTTGAAGTGCTGACAAGGTAATCCCACTCCGACCACACAGAGACACTCTACTCTGCAAACTACCACACTGTGTCCCTTTGACACAAGGGCACTAAAACCCAGCACGGTAGTCCGCGCACCTCTCGGCCAATCCTCTAACCGCACATCCCCCTTTCTAGGACAACACCCACCAGGAGGAAGTGTGCGAGCATGCCTGCGTGAGGGAGCCAGAGATCAGGAAGGAGAGAGGCTGAAACAAGAGGGGGAATGTGTGTGTAACGATTAGATCACACACGCAAACACTGCAACTGCTGACCTGGCAAGTTCTCAAACAGCATGAGTGCTCCTTTCACTCATTAAAACTGATACGGAAAGGAAACTGATAATAAATAAAAAACAGACACCCTACCCCGAAAACATAATAGAATATCACCCCATACTGCGATCATTCATATTCAGCACTTTCTTTTATCGTAGAGCTGGCTTTGACAGATGCCAGGGTCTGACATTGATGTGGGGGGTGTCTTCACACTGAAGCCGCTTTCAGTGTTACACACTGATAAAATTGAACTGCCATTAAATTAGTCGCCTGTCCCCAGAGGCCTCTGCGATGGGCGGAGAAGAGGTGAGTGAGGGGTTAATGCTCTAAAGCAAATCTTGCCATGTCTGTCACAGCGTGTAGGGTGCTGAAAAGGCCTGATAAAGTGTGTACAAGGCAACATGACAACGTGGGTTAGGAGGCATACAAGGAGCCGCTGCCGGAAACGAGGGGCGGATCCTTGTCCTTTATTTTCCCCTCGCCATCCAGGGAAGGATTGGAAGAACAAGCGGCATTGTTAAAGATGAAACATGAAGTGGGAGAGTGGGGAGAACTCTCTTTCTCTGCATGTCTCCCTTCTCGCTTTTTTTTTTTTGACATGCAAATGCTCTTGTCCCATCTTTACAGTGAAATTGTTTCACGAGTTGCAACGGGAGGCTGGTGTGACGACGACAATCCAATTTCCATATGAACAATTACCCTGCCGTCAGGGTTGGCAGTTCATTTATTTCAATTTGACTGACTGGGAGAACCACGCTCACCAAAGCAGCCAGCCCAGCCATTGTATTCAGGGCACCAGTCACGGGCGGGGGATTGATGGGCCTGGTCCATTTCAGTGGGATCCAGCTGCTCTGGCCTAAATATGCTAACACCTTTAAAGTTGGCCCGTGACCCGAGGAGTATGTGAATCACACTTTGCTCTCCTCTTAGACCGTGTATGTGTGTCTGTGTCCCAATTCTCACGCCTGTGTGCTTGTTTCTCTTGTGTGACTACATGTGTCTGCCCTCCTGTGTATGTTTGTCTGTTTTGATGTATGACCACAAGTCAGGGGTGCTAACATAACCCGCACACACTCACCATCCTTTTAGTCACAGCACTTTTCCTCATTAGGACTGATAGGCTGTTTGTGTGTCTGTTTACCGCTCCGTCACCATTTTCCAGGCTCCTGCTATCTCCTCTCTGCCAGCTGGACACTTGAGCAGCGAGAGCGCAAAACCACAGGCACACATACACACAAACTACTCGAGCAGAGCACACATTTAAATGTGCGTGCAGAGATACACACTACTAGACTCCTCTGCCTCATACCTTTCTCAGCAGCCGACCTAAGTGTCTCTTGTAATCTCTGAATCTCTGTTTGTCTCTCAAACAAACACACAAATGCAACCTCTCCCTGTCTGGGCAGCAGCAGCTTGGGCTAATCTCCCAATGCTAACTGGCCTCCCCACCCCCAGCTGGATGTTGCAGCTCTCCAGCGGGACAGAGTGGCTGTTTGCTGTGTGGACACAGCTGGCGGATGTGGGGAACCTGATTAAATGGCCTGGCCTGGCGGAGAAGAGCTACTTTCAGGAGCCAATGGCTCCTCCGACATCGTTGCCACATCCAGACGGCTGCTAATACACACAAACAGTTGTAGGGGCAGGCATGCATACACAAGCTCACTAATCAACTCGACTCACAGTTACGCATCTGAGATCCAACACATTAACTGCATGTGAAAAATGCACATCCACAAATAGGGCTGCAAATAAAGATTGTCATCTGTTGATGAGTTTTTGGACTGACTGATTAATCAATCAGTCCTAGTCTGCTTTTTTTGTCTGACCAAAAGTATAAAAGTCAAAGATATTCAGTTTACTAAAACAGAGAGAAGCAACAAATCCTCATATTTGAAATGCTGAAACCAGCAAATGTTTGGGATTTTACTTGAATTACTTGCACGATTATCAAGATTATTGTCAATTCATTCACTCAATCAATCAATTAGTTGGCTACTGTTCAAACACTCCTCAAAACTCAATTGTTTGTGATGCATTGACTGATGGCTGCAGGGAATAGCTTTTTTTAAACTTGCTCCTATCAAGAGGTCAGTCTCCTTTTTTTAAGAACAGGTAATGATTCTGCACCTTGCTCAGGGGCACTTCAGCAGGTTGGCTCCTTGCCCCCACACAAAGACTTAAATCACTGCTTCCTCTGGTTGGAGGGCAGCTTCTCTGATCGCTACACCACCCCGAGGCGATCCCTTTCTCCCACCGCAAACTCAGCCACCACTTACATACAGCGCGCACTCACGTTCCAACACACATGCAGCCACAATTAAGAAGTCAGGCAGGCAGACTGACTGACTGCTGGGAAGGAATCCATTACACACCTTATTGGTTATAATGATTTCACTTCACCAGCATAAACGCCAATGAGCCATGAAGGTATCTTGTAATGTGGTTCAGTCTCGGAGCCCAGCTTTCGTTTGGTTTCAAGGGGAATACTGATCTTATGGTGACTGATTGCTTGCCCTCTTACAGGAATTCACATGAGAGCTCTGTAAAAGGGGACGTGGAGATGTAAATGTGTTTATGGTGGCTTTGGTATTAATAGAATAGATCAACAAGGTGGGATATAGGCATTTGCTTTCTTTCTGAGAGCGAGATGAGACGATTGATATTTATCTCATGTTGGTCCATTAAGTATGCAGCTGGAATCAGGATGTGTTTAGCACACAAAACACACCTACCACCACCTCTAACACCCTGTTTACACACTCAAAGTAGTGAGATTTTTTGCATTGAACACATAATTTGCATATTCAGCTTTGACTGAGAACTTATTTCCAGGGTTATGTATTCCCACTTATCATTTTTCTTGTTCAAATACCGTAAGCTCCTTAAAGTTATTTCATCTTGCATCAGGAAGCCACTGACCGTGATGATCAGCTTTTCCTTCATGATGTTTGAAGCACGTAATTGAGTGGAGTAGACAACAGCTGTGCTACCGTGTCTTGAGGGAATCACAACAAGTGCAACTGGTTGTCACCAGGTTGGCGCTCCTGTGCGTCAGAGGACATTTGCATGAAGTTCAACCTTTCGACTTCAAGTTGTACCGCTGCTCAACTTCAGACTCCCCTTGAATCACGGTGGGCAGCGCCAGGATATTATTTCAGGATTTATTCACAATAAATGGCAGACTGTCACACTTCCAGTGTTTAAAGATCCATTGCAGACATGTTTTATATGATAACACTCTGCTTTGATTAATAATATACTGTGTGTCTGATATTGTTTTTCCATTTGAAAAAAAGTTTATCTCACATGTAAAAAATTCTGACATCTACTTCTTCTCCCTCCTCAAAAAAAAAATCCAGAATCTATGAATATGCAAATATTTTAGGTTTAAAAGGTTTGAGTAGTGAACACAAGATGTCTCCTACTCCTACTCTGCAAATACATCATTATGCACAGTGAAGCTCAAACATCCAATTGAAGAAACAAAGAAGGAAAAACATATTTTTGAGTGGAGAGGGACTGGGAGTAAAGCGCACTAATTAAAAGATTGTATATTGTTTGTGTAATTGATATATGAACATAAATGTAACAATTTGTGTATTACAATAAATCTCTCCAGAGGCACAATGGTAATAAACCTGGCAACCTCACTGCCTCAATGTGATGAAAAGACTTTGGTCAGTCACTGTGTTGCTGTTGCTCACAAAGAAATTGTTACATTGTTAAAAACAATTTTTACGTTTTTGTTTATGTGCAGGTTTCACAAATTTAAGAAAAAAAGGGGATTAGTGAGCTTTAGATATGTTTGTAGGTGTATTTTTTCACTTTGGAGAGAGCCAGGCTCTTACTTCACACAACAGACATGAAGTTATTAAATGTTCGCATCTCACGATTTAGAGATGGGCATTGTAAACTAGCTTATGTTATATTGTCCCCATACAAATAAACATTAAATAAAATAAACAAGCATATTTCCCAAAATGTTAAACTATTCCTTTAAAACACAGCTACTGTAGGTGGGGCAGTGTATGGACTAAGCGCAGGGTGTATGACGGCACATTGTGTCTAACTGTGAGAGATGGGATATCTTTGGTTCTGTCCAGACTTGTGAGAGCTGAATCAGCGAGAGAAGTAACCTTCAGAGAGAAGACGGGAGCGATGAGAGATGTTAGAGTCACAGAAAGACAGGAACAGAGGGAGGGCAATCACACACACGTTACTGACTGAGTCTCAATAGCTCCTTTGTGCGAGCTGGCAGGTGCCTGTCACTTGTCAAGATGATTCAGAGTGTGGATGGTGACTGAGCATTGTGATGGTGAGGATATAAGCATTGGCTGAAGCCCCAGAAAGATTCCAGCATTTGGTAATGACTAACAGCTACTGTATCAGGTAATGGCCCAAAGATTAGCTAGCTCTCCTCAGCATATGGAGAAAAAAGGTCACGTTTGAAGCTTAAAAGGTAATGGCTAAATTAGCTGCAAAAAATACCTCATAAAATTAAATAGCTTTCAGCGAGAAGGAGTACTTTCCGCTGGTAGTGCGGAAGAAAATAGACTGGGCTACTTTTTAATTAGTCGGACGATGAGAACTAATCACAGGAAAGCTAGACTGATAAAAATGTGTGTGTTATGCCTCAAAACACAACCTCATCTCATAACTTCTTCCTTCTCTCACATATTTTAATGAATAAATACATTTGCTTAGATTACCTCCGCACTTCCACCAAATTTTCTTGATGCTATCGAAAACCACTCATCCCTCTATCAGCCGACCCTCACAATCTTCATCCATCATCTATGAGCGTTGCTACAGCCAGAGGGGAGAGAGCTGCTAAGCAGGGCCTGACTAATGGCTAAACAAACACCATTATCAGGCCTCGGTGGCCGAACGCTGAGCTACAGGAGCCCCAGAGCAGCTGAGGCTCTTTAATACTTAATCCCTGCTGCCGTGCTCCGTTAGTGACTGCTCTAAACTAAGCTAGGATGGGCGGCACTGAAGGTCCACTAATGAGGGAATAAGTGCAGAAACATGAGGTAGGAGGAGGTTTAAGGTAAAAAAGGTACGTCATGCATACGCGTACACATGTGCGCAATCACTTACCGCAAAAAGTGAGTTGAGAATAGACTATATTAAAAGAGGGTAGAGAGAAGCGTGGCCCACTCGTCTTGGCCAATTCCCTCTCTAAAAAAGGCTCAGGGAGAAGTTAATGAGCCTGTTACGGCCCCATAGTTCCCCTGATAAGGCCCTTGATTACACCACATGTTCGGGCAAGAGGATTGCGTGTATGTGTGTTTGCATGCACATTTGTATGAGTGCGTCACCTGACCCAAAGCGGTCATCTGCTAATCGTATGTTCACAAGCAAGGAATGCACATTTTCTGATAAACACATTTTCACACACCAATCACCACTCTCGAGGAGCAATCTATTCCTCTAACACTCCCTCTTTCGCCCGCATGCACCGACTAAGTCACACCCGTGATCACATTTCTCACACACACATACACGCACACACTCAATCAAGTGTGACTGAGTGAGCAAGCCACTCAATGAGAGGGGGTGATTAGGCCCTCTGAGAGTAGACCTGACCTTTCCCTCCACATCAAGTCCTCCATGCGCATGTGTGTTTTTATGAGTCAGTGGCTGTGAGCTCTCGGGCCCACGCCACTTCACATCAAATGTCACTGACTTAATTGAGATGGCCAGACAGGAGGACGGAGGTAGGGAGAACAGGGGAAGGAAGGAGGACTGAGGGAGGTATAGAGGATGAGAGAAAGGACAACGTGTGAGAAGGAGAGGGGATTTTTACAGTAGGCTGCAAGAAAACGCCATATAAGGGAATAACTTAAAAAGGGATGGATGGTGAAAGAGTGAAAGAAAGAAAGAACGCTGTCACCAATCAATCTTCCAGTCTCCCTCTTTGCTTGAGAAAAGGCAAAGCAGGGATATTTTTAAAGTCTGTGTTGGTTGTGGGAATTCAGCACAAGCCCTTGTGGGTACACAAACCTTCCCCTCCCACTGGTGAGATGGTTGAGTCTGCACTTCCGCGTTCTCAGAGCTCAGACGGACAGAAAGGCAGAGACAGTCTGAGTCAGGCCTCGGGGGAGGGATGGAGCAGGGGGCAAACTGAGATTTGTTTGCGGGTTTGTTGCACTGCTAACTGCTGAGAGCAGGGTTAGTTAGCAGCCAAATTATATTCATGGGTTCTTTTTGAATTAGATTCAAAGAGCTTGTGTCAGTGTAAACACTGGAAAGATGCACACAGACAGTTTGCATTCCAGTTCAACATTTAAATTATATTTTCAGTTTATTGCAACTTGGGTCTTATTCCTGTGTGAAATACTAGGTAAATTGTTGAGGTATGGGAAATCACTACGGCTGAAATTATTTTGATAATAAAGTTATTTAACGAAAGCATTATTTGATTCCAGCCGCTCACATCTGTATATTTGGTGGTTTTCTAAGCCCTCTATGATAGTATACTGAGAATCTGTGGATTTTGGACTGTTGGTTGAACAAAACAAGAAATTTGTGAGACTTTTCACTATTTTCTGACATTTCATAGACTGAACAATTGCATGATCCAGGAAGCAATTGGTAGAATAATTGGCAGAAAACGATCATTTGTTGCAACATCACTAAAAAGTACAGTGAGGCAAGAAGTGCAAACAGACAATCCGACAGGTTTAAACAAATCACGGGTTAGCAACAAAGGGAAATGGTAAAATTACCCAATCTGTCTCTTGTAAACATTAAACACTTCACAGACATCCTTACTGGTTCAGCTTTGAAATACTATAGTTGTGCACACAGTTTTCCTGTGCATTGAGGGATTATTACTGACATCTCAGGTGTGCACACTCAGCAGTTTTGGTAAATGTTTACAACCTCTCTGTTTGTCTGACTCCTAGGACTTGTTGTATTGATGCTCCTAGATCTCAGCAGCTACTTTTACGAGTACCTCGTTATCAAATGTAAGAAAACAAGACTCAAGTTGTAAGGAACTGGAATTATCCTTTAATAGCAGGTTAAGTTATGTGATACTGGTGGGACCAGGGGTGGAGCTATACTCTCAGCACAGAGAGGGTGGAGCATTCTCGAGGGGCCCTTCTGATGAAGTCATTTTAAAATTCACAACTGTAAAATAGCTGATATATCCTGTCCTTAAACACAAATTGTCACTTATTGAAGCAAGCCTACTGTGTGTCTATGAAAACATACAGTAAAACCACTCTGCTTGTTCTGAAAAACAAAAAGAGAAAACAGGTTGCCAGTCGCGTTCAAACGTTTCAGCACCGAGGACAGCCCACAATGCTCTACGTGCATCGATTGACAACCAGTTCAGCACCACCACCGACAGACAGCGACAGACCAGGTGCACTGTCTCAGCACCATGTCTTTCTTATATGGGAATAACATAAACATAAAATAGACACAGCAGTGAACAACACTACAAGGCCTATTCAAACATAAACTAGACACAGCGGTATACAACACTACAAGGCCTCTTCAAACATAAAATAGACACAGCAGTCTACATCACTACAAGGCTACTCTACTGTCACTAAGTAGACAGTCTACAACACCACAGGCAGTTACACAGACAGGTGCAGAGATGCGGTAAGCATGGGATCAAACAACAGATTCATCATTATACATTCTAACTGCTTTATGCATAACCAAAATTGAAGTTAATAAAGACTAACTATGGATCTTTGTTGAGCCCTGAAAAGGTGAAAATGCTCAGTATTTCCCAAAAAAAGAGCAGCGCAATTAGAGAAAAATCTGACAAAAATCAACAGATATTGCTCTCTTTTTTTCTGTTTTATACTTTTTTATCTTGTGACCCCACACATTTATCAAGGTTACCTAAATTAAGTCTGAAACTAAGCACTTATAATAGCAGTGGTGTGGTCAGACGCCAAGCCAGACAGGTCTTTATAAAGAAATAAAGTATGAAGTAGGATAAAATGTCATTTTATCAAAACAGTTAACAAATTCAGAGTGTTTCATAATGGTGTAATACAACAAACCACATTATATTCACTTAGAAAACTCTAGGATGGCATTTAGACAGCATATTTATGTTCTCATCAAAAAGAAACAATGCACATATTATACTGCAGATACATGACTTACACATACTACTTGTGTATATTCTTTAAGTGTTCATGTCAAAAAGTATGACTGCGTGACTCAAAAACGGGACTTAATCTTGTTTTCTATATGCATGAATAAATTCTCACAAGCAACAAGCACACAGCTTCTGCACAGGCTCATTTTCAAACCACACACAGTCAACAGTTGACTGAACTACTCATAAATGCAAAACTGGGGAAAATCCACCTTATTCAAAGCCTCAGCAGGCTTGTCAGTCCCACTACAAGATCCAATACATTATATAACTTCCATAAGTTATGGTACATGTTTCACTCACCATTTGTTGTCTCTGCTCAGCCTGTAATTTAGTGTAAAGTGAGGTTGGATAGTCTGGCCATTAGGTACTGTCAGGCTAGTGGTGCTAGCAGTAAGATTAGCTTGAATATCCTCTCCATCATCATCGTGGTTGTGTTGAAACGACGAGCAAGATGAAAAGTAAGATGTAAGAGGAGCGCATGATGCAATTAAACTTTTCTTACTCTCTCGCTCCTTGCGTTTTAATGCACCAGATTTATACTTTCTCTCCATTTTACCTCTTAGCTAGATTAAAAAAAACACATCACCTTGATCGTTAACTTGACAGTGTGAGACAACATGACACATTCACGGATACACAGGCTTTTAAAATTCCCGGCAGCCAAATCAACTCAGAGTGTAATTAAGGGGGTGCTAAGGGGGTGGAATCAACAACAATACAAACAGGCCACGGTGTCCCCGCTGGTACTGTTTGCTGGATAAGATGAGAACCCCTTGGCAGGGGTGGGGGCTCTTCCTGCTCTGAGGAGACACAGACTGATCTGAGTCTGACTTTATTTTTGCCACAAGAGACACAAACAAACTTTATCCCAAATATTCAACTAAACAACAAAAATGCATGTTCAGTCAGGCAGACTGAGCCCAAGGTGGGCCCCTTTGTAACTGGAATGAGCCGTGGGCCTGGGGCGGGCAGCAACCCCGCCCCCTCCAACTACTAGGTGGGACAAGTTCCCATCTGTCTCCTCTAGCCTCTTTCTCCTTTGTCCTCCCATCACTGCCGTAGATCTCAGAGGAGATAGTGAACCGGCACACCACTGACGGGCTGGAGGACGTGTTGCGTGACGCCCCGGTTAATTAAGTTTGAAATCAGGGAGATGATCAGCGTTGCTGCCACTCAGGCTGCCAGCCTCCCTCCACCGCTGCATCCCTGTTACTACCAAAGTGTTCAGTCTGTCTGACAGGTAGAGAGGTGTTTGTGAACGTAAGTGTGAGAGGAAGAATGTGTTATTTTGTATGCGATTCTGAAAGGGAACAGAGACAAGAAAAGGGGATGTAGTGCGGGTATGGGTTGGTGCTCAAATGATTAGATAATGAATTGATTTGACAGAAAATGAATTGGCTAACATTTTATAATTGATGAATTGTTAAAGAAAGAAAGAAAAATTCACTGATTTGTAAATTGTGAGGATTTTCTGCTTTTTTCTATTTTCTAAATCTATATTTTGAGGTTTTGAACTGTTGGTCTGACAAAACAAGCAATTTTAAAGTTGTCATCTCACACATAAGGAAAATTTGCAATGGATGCATTTTCCACTACCTTCTGACATTTTATACACCGAACAATCAATCGATTAATAAAAATTTAAAAAACAATCCAGAGATTTATTGATAATGTGTGTGGGTATGCACACACACACATTATACATGCAGATTGCTCTTCATATACTCTATAAACCTACATACTATATGGACACATGCATTCACACTTCATTCCTGCAATCTCATACACAGACACAAAAACATACAGACACTCAGGCCCAAATGAACAATGTCGGAAATTTATAACAATTAGAGTCCCCAAATCCCGTCCAGACTACAGCTCTTTCTTGGCCATGATTGCTCTGTTCCCCAGGAGGCTGCTGTAAGGAGCTGGAGCTGCAGTGATTGTTGATGGATGCCTATTGGCATGAGCAGCACGTAGAGCACCCCCCCCACCTCCGTCTCACCACCTGTAATCCTGGAAAAATGGACTCTATGTATTAGTGAGACGCTTAAAAGGCAGGAGCCATTTCACACAGTCGCACACACAAACACATAAACACATTAAATCTATCTGTACTACACTCAGAGGGTAAGGGATATTATTCCCCAGGCTCAGTATCACAAACCTTTAGTTCTGAGAGGCTGTGTGTGAGATACAAGTAGGATGTGATACATACCTACACGTACATCCCTCACCTGATGAATGGCTAGGATTACATTTTATTTATGATCCCGTTTTGATTAATAGCTCGGTCCTCATGTGATTACCGTTTCTAATCAAATGCAGACACACAAAGGTCAGAGGGAATTAGCCCCCCATTGCCTAAAAATAAGCTGCTTTAATCAGGTTGCAGATGGCCTGATAAGCAGCAGGGTGGCATTACGGGCCGGTCGTGTGGCGTAGCTGAGGCGTGTCAGCGATGGCATCTGCACCTCGTCTCTAAAGGTGCCACTGTGTCTTTCATGTCAGGTGAGTGCGTTGACATTCTGTCACATCCAGACTTCAGATGCGGTGGGGTGCAGGGGGCCAAACATCAAAGTCAGGGTTTATGTTGGCAGGGGGGCAAACACACACGCACACAGCACGCTCCTGTAAGAAGACGTGGACACACTCGTTCACACACGCACGTGCAGCACCCGTGAACAGTGACAAGCATTAAGTTTGAGTGTGAGATAGTGCTGATGTCTGCCAGTGAAGCCTACATTTCAGTCTCTTTATCTCCTGAGCCTTCTGCTGATAATTACAGCCGCCCCATCTCTCGGCCGGAGTCACACCAAAGCTGCCAGTCTGTGCAGCTCGAGCCAGAGGAATTATCACCCGGGCCATCGCAAAACGGAGAATGCCAAGGTCAGACCCCGTGTTCAATTTCACTTTTGATTCCAGTCCACCTTTCTTTCTCCTCTACCACTTATCCACTCCTCCCTCCTGGCCCACCCACACAGTCGCCGTTGAATTTCATTCCAGGGCTAACCTCTATTTCCAGGACAACCAGCGCCTTGACACTCATTCATTTCCAATCCTGCAGAGTGGTCGGCTGAATGGAAATTGACGATTCAATTTTTGGAACGAAACTCAAGAGTCCTTTTGGAATTGACTCTCCCCTACTGCCCTCCCCTCTCTTGCTGCTTGGATACCCGTTCTGCCACCCCCTCTGCCCCCCGCCACTCGCTATCTCCGTCCTGGTCTGCTGAGTACAGCCAATTTCTCCGCTTGTATGGAGACGTGGGTGAGATGGCTACTGCAAAGCGCAGCTTAAAAAACGCCCTGCAGCTCCCACTGACTTCTCTGAGACACCTTTTCTCCATGCCGGCTCTCTCTCATCACTAAACTGCCGTCAAACAAGCAAACACTTAAAACCAAAGGGTTTATTCTCAGCATTGCTCCCAGCTGGATGTTGGGTGGCAATTTAAAAATGATCTATGCAAATGTAATTTCGCTGTGTGTCA
This sequence comes from Thunnus albacares, assembly GCF_914725855.1. Taxonomy (NCBI): domain Eukaryota; kingdom Metazoa; phylum Chordata; class Actinopteri; order Scombriformes; family Scombridae; genus Thunnus; species Thunnus albacares. The sequence continues at coordinate 24,078,710 of NC_058112.1, forward strand.
TCCAACACAGCCAATTAATGAGTGAGCTTCTCCAACCCAACTATAAATTAACAAGGCTAGATATAATAGCTAGATTAATGTGTTTTTCTGGCACTTGCCTAATTGCTAGAAGACTCCGGTGGGGCTAGTGTGAGCTGCCTCATTTCTACATGTGATAGAGTGAGAGGGATAAACTGCATCAACTCTATTTATCAATTATATGAACTTTGTTGACTCTCCTATAGGTTTTATTGAGGCGAATGCATGAGGAAAGTGACAGAGAAAGATATTCTGTCCTCAGGGAACTTGTATATACTTCAGCAGAAATTACTGCTATCAGTTGCTAGATTGAGTTTGGTCTGAAGGACGGCATTAGCTTCAGTCAGGAAAACAAATCCATAAGTGGTCAGAAGGGCATATGTGCATGGATGGCGTATCTGGAAATGAGAAATGAGATCTCAAGGCAGAGAGAGAGAGAGAGAGAGAGAGAGAACACGCAATATGGAGAGAAAAAAGCAGCATAAGAGGTAAGGGAGACAGAGAGGATGAGTTACCGTCTGCCTCAGCCAGAGGAGAGAGGAAGAGAGTGAGTGTGAGAAAGACAGAAAACAAGCTCTAGGATCCAAAACAGCACATCACCAACAAGGAGGCCTTTTGTTTTGCCCCTCTCAACCGATTGTTCTCTTCGCCGAGGGTGAGAACACTAATCCGCTGTGGAAAGGGGAGTTGGGAGGATTTACTCTAAGTATCCTTATTAGAGGGAATTCACTGATATGGGGGGAGTGGGTAACGGGTGAGAGGAGAAGGTAGAGGGCAGAATGAACAAGAAGGAAGAGGAGAGCAGCAGGAGGGGCGGTAGTGTATTCCGAATACACTGTAGGTGCCATATGAATCTTTAATACAGGGCTTAATAGTGAGGGAGGGAAGAAGGGAGGAGTAGAGAATATAAAGAGAGTGAGGGAAAGGGAGAGGAATCTCCGAGGAGGTTACTGAGCCCCTCGTATCACAACACTCCTGATAAGTGCCAGCCTCCCAGGATCAAACCTAATTCTCCATACCTTCAACGCCACCACAGAGTCCCTTTCAGACAAAGAAGACGGTAACAAAGGACAGACTTGCCTTTGTGTTCAAAAACAAACAGACACGGGACTGATGTTCAGATAAAAATGGATAAAGGATCTTTCCAGGTGATAAATTCCTTAATTGCTTTTGTTAAACACATACCCTGCTGGAAGCTTGGCCATGGTACATTGTTTTAATTACACGCACAAGAGCCTAATTAGTTATATCTGTTGTACCAGAGGCTAACATGCACCCAATTACACCCAAATCAAAAGGATGGTACAGTCAGATGGGGGGAAATATGTGGCTCTTTGTTCTTCCATAGTATTCATCAAATAGCAGAGGAAAGTAAAGACGACGCTTAACTTCCCAAGTTGCTGATGTCATGATCACCCTTGCTGTCTTTAAACTAATTAAATACATTCTTTCATGTGAGTGCTCGAAGCAGGTGGTTGTCTCAGTTGTCAGTGTTTCTATCTCTTTGTCTCTCACTCGGCGATAATAATCACTAGAGTGGAAGAATTATTTGTGCGATGATCAAGGGTAAACAACACAGCCCAGTACTGTGGCACTCATGCAACAGTGTGTGGATTAGCACCGGAAAACTACTGTCTTAAGAGTCAGATCCATTAGCTGGTTCTCATAAAAAACACTAAAAGAAGAGACTGGCTGTCTGAAATGCAACAGTGATATCACAGATACTGCTTTTCTTGTAAAGAGGGGATGATATTCAAGGATATTTTAATGGAGGAGTCTTGTGGGTGCTGCTCTTGGTAACTAATGGTAACTAATTGTTAAGCAGGCCCCTCAGGGGAGATAAGATATAGCCTTGCAGGAAGCATCTGACATGGGAGCTGGGAGCTAAAATTATTCGAGAACATCTACAAATGATTTCCCTAATGACGTGATGAACAATGAGTAAAACAGAAACAGCAGATCCACCACTTTGAAAATACAACCACATCAAAGCCTTCCCCGCATCCCCAAAAGAACAGCTCCTTCCTCCGAAGTGGGGCGAGCGATCCCGCAAAACTTCCACATCTCTCGCAGGTTCTCGCAAAAAAACTTGGAACATTTGGCACCGGCAAGTTGTTCTCTCCTCTCTTATGCGAATTTACTGCATTTCAGAGAGCACATAACAGTCTCCTGGGGCAGAACTACAGCAGAGTTGGAGGGAGACATATCAGAGCATGTAGCGTTTCATCTCTGCATGTTCCCTTGTTAGCTGTTAACAACCGTACAGGTCTACTGTACTCTACAATCACTCCCATCAGTCAATGGAAAGCAACAAGAGTGCATCACAGAATTAGCTTTGCGACTAAGTGGACTCCTGTAGTGTTTTTCTCCAGCCATGATTGCAGCCCGAAAGCATACCTAGCTAGCAACATTTCCACATATTTATCAGACACAGGAAGAGACAATTTGTCTGAACTCTTGTGCCTGGTTTATTGAAGCAAGGGCAAGTATGCACTCTTATCAAGTGGTTCAAATAAATAAGTAGCTGTACAGGTGCACGTGCTGCGGTGCAAAGGAGGTAATGCTAATAATAAGTGGCATCTGGTGGAGATGGTCCATTTCCTTGATTGGTTCTATTCTACCTCTCCAGGAGACATGCGGGGCTTATGGCTTGGCAATCCACATCCTGAATAGTCCCTGACAAGTCACATCTGAGTGGCGGGAGTGGAGGGAAGGCTGAGGCGGGGGTAGGGGGGGGCAACTTCTGATTGTTACCATGGCAATAGTAGGCAAGGAATCAGGAGGTTAGATCGCGTGGCGTACAGCTCTTGATAGCTGCGTGAGGCCACACGTGGGAGATATTCCCAAGGTTTATAATCACTGTCAGCCGGCAGCTCAAGTGGTCTGTGCACAGATGTGTATTTATGCGTTTGTGTGTACATGTGCGTGCTTGTGCATGTGTGTTCCAATCTTCCTGGGAAACTCATCTGGCCTAAGCTTCCAACTGGCAGCGAAATCCTAAAATCCTACCTACCAGCTTTCTCATGAGTGACAATCTTCTCTCACCGGTCCCTTGTGGGTTCTTACTTTTAGAAGAAAGCAAAAAAAAAAAAAAAAAAAAAAAAAACATTATAAGAAAGCAGGATGTGCGATTCTAACAAGAGATCATCTATGTTGAAAGAATAAAAACAGGTTGGTGCACTCGGAGCTGGCAGGACAACAACCCAACATCGCCCATGTTTTCTTATTTCCCAATCAATAGCTTGTGTGTGCACCAACAGAAGCTCTCAGTTATGCAATCATGCATCCTGGATCAAATCAATGCCAGCCTGCTTTAAAAAAAGCTCATCATTTCGCTGTGGTATGCCCATTGAGTTGCTCCACTCATCAACTTACACACTGAATTTTCATTAGGAGGCACTTAATAGAGACAGGCACGTTTAGAGCTTCTCTCTGGGTGGGTGGGTTGCGTCGATTAGGCCGAGTTAATCTCTATCACAATAAATAACATTGATTACAAATGCTGAACGCTGAGGGAGGGGTGCTCAAATTAAAGCGCAAAGGAGGATGGGGTTGACGTATGATGAGAGCGGTGCAAATAAATAAAAAGCAGATTGGTAGGGAGTTTTATGTAAAAGAGGGCGTGAGAGAGAGAGAGAGAGAGAGTATAAGAGATTGAGCGTGTGTGGAGAGTGTATCTGTGTGTGTGGCAGGAAGCTAGACAGGGTAACCACAGTCATTCCTTTAGGGATATCACATTCTCAGTGAGTCAGAGTGTCAGACCACTAACAGACACACTGGGCTTCTCTGGCAGGACACATACACTCTCCGTCTTTAACATGCAGAGACAAACCGGGACTGGCTCACGTTTCCTTGGCCGAGGTAAACATTAACAAAACAAATCAAACCAAACCCGTAATGACACAGCCGCGGAAAATAATCTCTGCACTGCACACTTTGGGTGAAGATGCGTTTTTCTCTGCAGATACAGTTCACCCGAGGGTCACGGTAGCAGAGATGAATTGTTTTCAGCTAAATCTAATCCAGGGCTGCGACGATAACTTCTTGACAGCAGGGAATGTACCAGAATTATACTCGCTCTCTGGCCGAAAGAAACGTTTAGTTTTACTTTGTCTATAAAACGAGAGGAAAAAAAAAAATCACCTGTGTTAATACTCCCCTCTCTCATCAAATTTATCCTCTCATACTAAACAGGAATTACTCCTCTATTCTTTTCATTTGCTTTTAAATGGACAGTCAGTCTGTAAGAGTGGGGGGGGGGAAAAAAACACTGTGTTTTCAAGGGCAATGACCTTGCACAGCTTAATAGATCTTTTCAATGTTTGCTGCCTTGGTATGCTGTCTGGATTTGTTTACAATGCAGCATGCTCAACATCACAAATCGGGGATTGCGTGGCTGTTGTCAGGGATTACCGGTCTGGTCTTTGAGTTTTTCATTAAACTGCTGTATCGGAAAACAAAACAAAAACAGCAGAGAAGCCTGTCTCACTCATACATTTGTAGGACACGCATTTATCCGTGTGAAGGTTTTTTTTTTTTTTTTTTTTTTTTTTAACAATTCTATCTATAATGCTGCACTTCTTCATGAATAAATAAATGATCTGACAGACTCCACGGTGACAGAGACACATGACCTTCTGTGTTTTCTTGATGAGAGCAGCATTGACACTGTAGAGGAAAGCATACTGTAAATCTAGAAAAAGCTTACGACCACATGGGTGTACATCACATACAGTAATTTCTTTTTTTGAAGCTGTAATATGTTTAATATCTAAGCTCTTTATCCTATATAGGGCTGCAGCATGATTTTGTTTGACACCGTAGAGAGTGGAATCCTCTTACTTTCGTCTTTATGAGGTCAGCAGTGGAAATGGACAGAGTTCAGACAGATGGGGCCCGGGGGGAATGAGGCAGGGAAAAGAGATAAAAACGGGGAGGAGCAAGCAGGGGATGAAGACAGGACAGGAACGGGTGGTGAGACAGAAATATGTAAAATTAAGAGGCAAGACGAGTGACTGGTATCGAGACAATTAAAGAAAACTGGGGATAGAGGCTAAGAGAGATTAAAGGCGTCAGTATGTTTCCACTGAAGTGCTTTTCAAATGGCCCTCCGCCCCATCTTTCCAACGTCATAATTTAGGGGGGGGGGCCTAACTTTACGAAATCGACAATAAGACAATTGTTCCCTCTCGACAAAACAACTAACAAGGTGAGTGGAGGTGAAACAGCAGGATTGAACTTCTCTCTCAAGATTTCCTTTTCCATTCTTTACACAGTTATTTCTGTCACATTTTTCTGAGTGCAACGTCATGAATACCTTAGAGGAAAGACTGTCCAAAAATGTTAGCTATTATACTACTTTGAACAATGATCGCGTCTTGTCTCTCTCTATGATGGCCAGCTTTTCACCCTGCCTTTGGGCATGGTTGGATGACACATCATAAAAACTAGTTCGTTTCTAGCATGCCCCGACCTTAAGGAGACACTTAACACTGCATTTTTAGCTTGGAAAGAATCAAAAAAATGCATTCAAACCCAGAAAAGATGATGTGAGGAGGCAAAGTAACAATGTTCTGGTCTATAAAAGGTCCTAACTGTTGATTTTCTCTTTGCATTAGGTGACATGTTTCCCATCAGTCACAGGAGAATGGAGTCCCACTTAGTTGCACCTGCTAACAAAGACATCTCCTCAAGTATTGATGGACTGCAATCTCTCCCCTTTTTCCCATCTCTGCCCGTTAACTCTGCTGCCCCCTGAACATTGATGTGGCCACTTTTCCCTGCCCAGGCCACGGGGTCCTCTGTAAAAATGACTAGTCGCCAAGTGCTGTCTGAAGTGAGGCTTTGATAAAAAGTGCCTTTTTTCCACTTCGTCGCTCAGATCTGCAGGAACCAGTCTGCTCCAGAAACCGCTCTCCCCCCTGCCCCCCTCCAACGCTTCCCTGCATCTTTTAGAAATGAGGCTGGCAGGCAGAAGGGCTCCTGCTAGTCTCCATCCTCAGGGCAAGAACACAACCCTGACAACTATCTCCTCCCTGCGACAGGCAATCCCTCTCCGCAGGGCTGCCCAAAGAAAAGTGTTGATGCTAACAAAATGCATGACAGCCACTCACTTATGTTAACAGCCCACACGCACAGAAGAGCAGCATCCCTCTGTTTGAGTTTAGTTTTATTTTCAATCACCCCTTCTAACATCTGAACTCTGAAGTCTCGGGGGAGGAGGACAGTTGACAGTGAGCCAGACAGCTCCTCTCCGCCAGGGGTTTGAAGTCTTTGTCCTGCAGAGTGGGATGGATGTGCAGGCTGGGACAGGGGTAAGGGAGATGTGGGATAGTGAGGGGGAGATAACACAAGACAGACAAGTTTACTCCCTGCCAGACAACGACTGAGGAAAAGTTTATTTGACTTCAATTTAGAGACAGGAGAAAGCTGTGGAATAATCAATGTCAGTGGACCTTTGTGGATAGAATAATCAGAGAGTGGAATGCTTTGTGTATGTTGTATTTTTTGGGAGCTCCACAGGGCTTAGTACAGGGCCTCTTCATGTTATTCAATGACCGAAAGCAAAAGGCAACAATTGGTCCTCAGAGGAGCAAAACAAACAAATTTAAGGTCAGAAATTCGAAGGTTAAAGGCAAGACTGAAGTGGAATTAATGGCCTCCATTTTGGTAAACACAGCTGAAGAAGGAGTACATTGTTCAAAGTCTAACTGGTTCTACAGACGAGCAGATACTCCTCACCCTGATTTCTCTTTCAAACTAATCACTCCAGACAGACGACGCTTAAAAAGAAGCCTCACATCTTTATTCTGCAGGAGTCTACTTCGCTATCCTTTAATATGTTGACCAGCTGACCTGCTAGTGCAGATAGCGAAGAGGAAATTCTCTTATAGGGCAAATAAATTGTCCAGCAGACCTAAACGCACTGTCATCACTGTGAAAAGGGCAATGACAGCTTCCATAGACCATTCCACTTCAGCACTTTCAATGCATGTTAAGAGGATGGCAATGGCAAATTAAAATCCATATCAATTACTTCTCGTCTCCTGTGACTTCTAAAGACAGACAGTGTTTTAGGGGAAAAATATCAGCCATTAGGTGTATATCATCAAATATACATTAACAGTTGTTCCAGGACAACAGGTTTGGTGGAAGAGAGATTTATATATTGTAATTTCTATAATATTTATGTAAAGACAGTCATCAAAACAAAGGGGAAAAGCCAGGCAGTGACACAAATCCAACAATTTCTTTCAAAAGAAACTCCCATTACATTTCAGGTGTCAACAGCTGATTCACCACACACTTGTTTGCTTTCAAAATCCCCTCTGGCACCCTGGTTTAAAATAAAATGATGAAACATCTTCATTTCTCAGATTACTTTTTTTTGAAAAATCTCTCTTATCAAATTCTTCTAACCAAATACTGCTTAGATTTGTGTCTTGTTTTTCTGGAGAGCTTCCACACAGACTCAATAAAGCCTTGTATCACATCTAAGATAGCATAGCACAATGAGTGGGCTGCAGGGCCTCCCTCATCCACAACAGATACTACTGTTGTTGTTTTTCCTTCTCGCTGGCAGTGACAGAGTGGAGCATTCCAAGTTTGCATCAAGCAAGTCGGAGCTTTTTGAGAATTTGTTGATTGCAACACAGCGCCTTCTGCTTACGCAATCCACAGAGACTGAGGGCCTCTAACTAAAACATCACAGTAAAAATGCATATGTCAATTGTTTTTTGATCAGCTCACACAGATGGTCGGCAAGCTAGCGATATCACCACTTCAAAAAGCTAGCTTTGTTTTATTTTTCTTGGACTCTTTATTGTTTGGCTTTGTTTATGGTTCCAGAAAATGAAAACAAACATGGATTTCTTAATTAAACCTTGTCATCAGTGATAGAGGAAATATTCAGATCCATAAGTAGCAAAAGCACAAATACTGCATTACAAGTTAAAGTACTGCAAAATACACTCAGAGTATGAAATGTAAAAGTACTCACTCTACATAAAAACTGCCACTGTGAGAGATATACAGTATAATCTTATGTATGACATTATTAGATAGCTGGTAGAGAGGTGAGTCAGTCACTCACAGCCTGTGGAATCTCCCACCGGTGAACATCCACTTGTCAACTGATTACAGCCTACAACTCAGGCTCTGACTAGTATAAATAAATAAATCTCATGAAACATTTCTCTCGGTGCATGTTGCTGATTTGAATAGAGGTGTTTGACGGTTCAATACTTGAATAAATAGGCTGATTTGAACTGCTAAAAAAGGACAAATTAATATTCACAGACGGTTACTGACTGTGGCATGGGGGGATCTTGTGGGTGATTGAATGAGTGATTCGTGCAGCCCGGCTTAGACCTTCAGCTCAGGACGGGGAGAGCGAGTACTGAGTTGAAATGAGCGCCAAATTGGTTGTTTTTCCTCACAGGGCAAGGTTAATACAGTAATTAACTTGATACATCTCCGCTAATGCAGTTTTTATAAGAGTTGCACAATGGTTACACGTTGTCTCGCCTCCTCTTTGCAGTTAGCACTAGCTAGTTAGCAGGTAATAAGGGCGAGTCAGTGAACGAGTTGATGGAGATGAGGACTTGTCACTCCTGAGTCTCTGCTTTTGGTAAAATAATGGATAATTTTGTATTCTTTGTGCCTGTAAAGTTATTTATATTAAATCATCTAAGAAGTTTAGAGGGGAATGCTTCGGTGGAACTGCTAACAACTCAAAAACATCTTAAACATGGCAAGGGGCCCTAAACACTATTTTTCTTAAAGGGTTCACAAGTCAAAAGGCTCAGTCTTTAATAATGCATTGTAATTTAAAAGCTTATAAAGTGTTTTTTTAATGTAAAATCTTTCATCTGAACAATAACTTGTAGATATATCTGTCAAATAAATGTAGAGAAGTAAAAAGTACAATATTTCTACAGGTGGGAATCTTTGGGAATCTGTCTGATTCGATTCAGAACCAGTTTTCAATTGAATGAATAGAAAAGGGGACACAATCTTTAGTCTCTTACTCCAGTATCCCGTGTGCCAAACCAGGCTGCAGACCACTTCATTTTTAAAAGTTAAATGCATTAATTAATGAATGAATTCATTTCTAAAGCATCTTACAGTCTCCTGCCTGTATGAGAATAACAAACTGAGGGGGAGGAGAAGTGCTCCGCTGTGTTGTTATTAACATCATGTTTCCAGCAGTGGAGAGCAGCCTCTCTGCTGCGCCGTTAGCTCCGGGGAAAGCCATTGTTGTCCGAGACACTGAACGTGCGGCAGGGTTTTTGAGGTGAAACAGACTGAGCAAGTTATTTTCTTCACCTCAGAGTCGGTTTACGTTGTGTAATCGCTCTGCTAACGTTAGTCTCTGAGTGACGGGGTAAAAGTATTCACGGTATACTTCACGTTCGTCTTGCAAAGGTAATTATTTAGTCATTAAATCAAAACTTGTTTTGAAGATGAACTACAAGATGAACTCTAGCGTGTGCGTGCTGTGGACTGTCCAGGTGCTGCACTGACCTCGCAGTTGAGTTCCACCTTTTTCATTCCGTCAACATCACAGTATTAATTAACATTTAGAAAATCAATTTCTGACATTTGTGAATCCCCTAAATATTTCCCTCTAAAATGCTGTGAAGTGGAACTATAAAGTTGCGTAGAATGAGACACAAATTTGAACTTACCACTGCAGTACTTGAGTAAATGTACTTTGTAAATGTACTGTCACTTTCCACCACTGCTTGTCGAATACCTTGTTAATTAAATCTGGGTCACATAAAGTTTGACCTTTGTACCAAAGCCCAGTTTCTAATAAACACATCTGTAGAGACACAAAATGTCTACCACAAATTACCAGTCGTGAGTCAGATTAGCTGGAATAATTGGTAATTCTTTGCAAATTATAGCAAATTGGGGTGTCTGTGCTTAATGAGTAGAGAAAAAACAATAGTTCTGGGCAATTTAGGAGACATCATCACAGTGAGAGAACAGATATAGAAAGTCTGGAAGTCAATTGACCTGCACATTTCTAACCCACACACGACCAACCGTGGGCTCTTTCAATTCACCATTCCAACCAATTACACTCGCAGGCAAAGCGCCCCACCACACAAAAGATATTCCCAGTCCAATTTCTCTCGCCCTATCTTACCCCCGTCTTTCTCAGAACGATACATTTAAGCCATCAGACAAGGCCGGGGCAAAGTGCATATTTGAAAGAATCTAAAGTGATGGAAAAAGAAACAGTGGGGAAGAAAAGTAAGTTCAACTCAGAGCTATCTGGCTCCCTTTGATCAGGAGGAACGGTGGATTAGGAAGGATTCTCCAGAAGTTTCTACTTAATCCCCATAACATTCTACAGTATAAAACCACCAGTAAACGTTACAGCAAACTCACTCCCAAGGTCAGATTAGACTACATGCTGCACACTCAGGTTCCCCACCATAAAAAGACAGCAGCTCCTTTGCCTTGGACCAAATTACTCCACGATATTGGGTCCACAACACTGGTCGGTATAGCTTTCATTTTACAAAAAATAGAAAAAAAGAAGCCATTTATCTTTGGCTTTGGTCTCATTCCTTTTCCTGTGATGGATGTTGCTGCACTGAACCAAGCAGGTCAACTCTTCCACTGTTAGGATTTTTGAGAGAGAATCAGACAGAGAGTGACAAGAGAAACATTTCTCTGGGGGTGTTAACTATTGAAAACTGTGATGTTTTCTGCCTACAACAGCCCTCTAGCCTCTTTTGAACTTTAAGTGTCACCTCTCCAGAAACAATTTGAGATTGTGTTGGGAATGTGTTTGTGTGTCTGTGTACGTTTGTCCTCTGAGGCAGAGTATTATGTCTGTGGGGGTGGACTGATGAGACAGGCATGCAGACTCCGTTTTTGTGTCGTCAATCACCTTCATGTACAGTAAATGATTTTTCAACAAGCTCCAGGGTGATGGATAATCAGAACGAAAGGGTGGGCTGAGTACTCCTCTCCTAGTTTTTCAATGGATGGTGGAGAGAAGAGAAGGTCCCTACATCACCGTGCTCTTGATGTGCTGTGCACGTTTTTCCATTTGGGCGCTAACGTTAAACGTAGCGCCCTGGGCCAAAGCGATGATGGATTCCCCCTCCTGGCAGCTTCCCTTGTTTCAAAGGAGCACTCAGGATGAGAGAGGGGGTAGGGAGGGAGAGGGGTAGATGTCTGGGGACAGAAGCCCCATGTCGAATAAGAAGCTGCCAAATGGAGCCTCTACAGCTCTTCATCAGGGCCGGTGGTCCTGGAGGGGTGGCTGCTTCAGGCAAATGCTAAAAACTGCAAGCCAGGCAACACATCTGTGCAGCTGGGTTCCCCTCTACGGCATGAAACATATAACCCCTCCAGCAAGTACAGGCATGTGAGTCAGAGACTAAGAGAGAAATGCAGAGGAAAACAGAGAGGGAGCCAGTCAGAGAAAGACAGAAACAGGGGAAAGTAGGGGTCATGTGTGGTTTCTCACTCAAGATACTGAAATCAAAACTTTCTCTCCTCCTCGGTGTTGACCACGTTGGGCAGAAACAAAAAGCAGCCCTCCAACAGCGAAGGCGCCAAAGGAATGCAAGACGAATCTCCATGGTAATTCTCCCTCTGCAATCATTCTTCTCGTCTCTCTCCCCAACTGTATAGCTCACACGGTTTGTCTCCATCTATTTTCATTCAGGCATAATTAAGGCCCACTGTTTATATTGTTGATCGTCAATTAAGATGATTCACCGTCTAGCGGGAAGACTTTTTCCACTTGATGGTATTGTTGTTGCAGCATCTCTGTCTCACTGTTGATCTTTCAGAGAAATTTATTCTGAACTGATGCAGCAGTTTGTGCTGACATTTACTTATGATGTTGTTTGCCTTCATTCTCAACCGTGTTCATCTCTGCTTTTGCAAGCGACATTTTCATTCTGTTGTCATCAAACCTCCTTAGCACAATGTAGCAGAGCTGCTCACTCAAACAATGCATTAAACATAAAAGCTAAATTGAAAGGAGGATTCCTGCACTTGCTTTTGATGCAGACAGACAGAATTTTCATGTACAAATTACTGGCAGACAAAGATTTTTAGAAACAAAAAATATTTACTTAATCTTTTCATTTTTTTGGTGGGAGTGGAAAATCTCCAACGGTGCCAAAACTAGCAAAGGCTCAAGCCAAATGTCCAGGACTTACGGCAATAATGCTTTTAATCTCTAGGCAGCTGCAGCAAACTCTCAAGTCTGGTGAGACTTTCCATAAGGTTGTTTCTGCATGTCCAGTGTTGTGCACACTGTACAAGCACAGCTTGCCTTCTGTGTCTACGTGATGTCTGAATAACTTGAAGCACATATTTCAAGAGCTAGAACCTAGACAGTGCCAGAAATTGAGCTGACCTCATTTGTATGACCAATTTTAATAAATTAGTCTCACATTTTACAGCAGCCACATGCACCCCTTTCTGCATATTTTACTTGTTTGCGCCTTCTGAGCTGATCTGTGCCTCTATGGCCTCTTCCTTCTCATAATGCACTGATTTATGGGTAATTACTTAGTGACAGGGTTTGTGTCATTTGCACCAAGCGCAACAGTCGGCACCAACAATTTCAGCTTGTTTAATAAGCAAAGAAATAATATGATGAGACATATGATTACAGTGTGTTCTCCATAGCAATAACAACCTTGCTTATTACGCATGTATGCGAGCCAGCCTTGTATAATGTGAAGTGTGACCTTAAGTTTTATCATGGCAATCATGACCCTGTCCAGGATTTCCATTAAAGAATATCTGTCTCATTAGATTATGGAATGCAATCTGTGCAGGGCGAGATAAAGTGGTACCAGGTCATACACTCAATATCTCATCATTATGTAACAACGGGGAGTGCGGCCATTGCTCTCCGCACACACGATTACACGTGCACGCACACACTTGTTCTCCCTCCAGATAACAGTCGAGCTGGCAGCCTTCTCATCAATTTACAACACAAATACAAAACACAAACTGCAGCCGTGGAAGATAGGAATTGGGATTTGGAGAGAGTTGCTAAAAATCAAAAGGGCCAAATCCAACGGAGAGTTTTCACACTGCCTTCCATTCCTACTTTTTCCATCTCATTACAGTGCACTTTGAATACTAATGGAAAGGGTTCGCACAGCCATGCAGCACTAATGATTTACAGCTAGGCAAAGTAAGTACACTAAGATACCAGCAGGGCGAACAGGCCTTGGGGGTATTATTCAGGGACATTTCTGTGTACACCGTAACTGTGGTTTCATTTGAAAACATTATTTATGAGAACAATTTCCCCGTCAGTGTCTAGAGGAAAACGGTAACGGCACTTAACATCTCTCTCCATCTTGAGAAGGAAAATGTCATGCAAATAGATGATTTCTCATGTGCTCCCCCTGAACAATCGTACTCAAATGCTGCCCTGCAAATCACTTAATGCGGCGGGGAAATGGGCATTTCTGCCTCGTCTTACAGCGCCTCAGAGATGGAGTAGGAGATTGTCGCTGTGTAATTTCACTTCTTACTCTCTGCCAGCCAAACCCTCCTTCAAACATTTCAGCCATGATTTAGGGATAATAAAAAAAAAAAAAAGAAAAACAAGCGCTCTCCCTCTCAGCTTTTTACCCATTTGTGGCGAAATTATTTTTAGCTTTAGAAATCCATGAGAATGAGAAGCGGAGAGACAGCAAGAGGGAGGGAGAGAGATTCTCCTTGCAATGCCAGTGGATTATTGGCAGCTTGCAAAATCCCATCAGAAAGGATGGGGTAGAAACAGATCACTCTGTGTTACATGGGAGAATAAGAGCTGCAGCACATTGTATAGCCACGGCCCGCTGTATCGCCCTCCTCGGCACACTTCTTCTCATCTCTTCCCTCTGAGCGCCAGGCCACTCCCGGGGAATTAACCCCACAGTCATTATGCTGGTGAGGGTCACTGGATCTGTGGCATGTGTGGAAACACCAGTAGTGCTCTGGCTTCAGTGCTCTGCCTCAGGCATCCCGCCTGCCTGCCTCCGCATACACAGACACACATGCATATCCCAAACTGAGCAGTGTCACGTACAGACAGAGTACCCACACACCCAGGCTTGTTGCCCAGTCACCAGTCAGCCTGCTTAATAAGGATGGCAAATAGTCCCTGCAGCACTAAAGGCACAATAACAGAAGCCGTGATATTCTCTCTGTAGCTGGAGTCTAACTGTCTCTGTGTCCAAGCAGAGGGCTGGAGGTTCAGAAGGCTAAACGCACACGCTCCATTTGAATTAGAGCTGGATTTACTGAGGTGACAGGGCTTGTTTTCAGCTGCAGCCACCAAGGAGAAGCCGGCCAGGCTATCTCCTAAACCAGCACCACATTGACGTGCCACAGGTAAAGCGTTGGTCCAAATAATGAGCGTGATGAAAGTAGGCAGAGAAAACAATGGCTTCAGGCAGCCGCTGTAAATGCTGGCATCACTTTTTAATTGCCGCTGTTCTCAGTTACGCTTGGTTGAGGGGGGGGGGGGGGGGGGGGGGGTCTTTTCTGTCGTGCTCAATCTGCGCTGTGCCATCCTTAACACACAAAGTATGTTGAGACCTCCCCACCTTTAACTTGAAAATCCAACAGATGGGAGAATTTTAGCACCCGCCATGAAATGCCTTTCAGTATATCGCCTGCCCATAGCAATTTTCCCACCACCTACTTCGACTAAGTTGGCAGGATGAACAAACAGACATTGAGGCACACACTCACCCCCTGGGGCATCATTATCCCAGACACAAGAGTTGCCGCCAAAAGTAATGGAGCTCTGGGCCTACCTGGCTCATGGCAGCTCCTACTTTCTTATATTGAAATGGAAGGAATGGGAGAGCTCTGAACACAGTTTATAAAAAAAAAAAAAAAAAAAGGCACTGCCAGGGGCTTTGCTGTGGGATTATGAGAATTGGCCAAGAGTCAGGATAAGTAGGGAGGGGTGAAGGGGAACAGTCCTGCTGTTGGTGTTTTTTTTTCCCATGTTGGCTGGTTCTGTACTGTACTGGGCTGGGTTATACTGGGTTGGGTCAGGCTTTTGCTGCCAGTTCCCAGAACACAGGGACCCTTTTTTCTCCTGCCAATCACAACCAGATGTGCCCAGACTTGCTTTAAGAATTCTGATCCCTCACTCGGTCTGGCTTTCAGCTCTGAGCGAGTCATACGAGTAACAGTGGACACACACCAAACTTGGTAGAGCACAGACCAAAATACACGCACACACACACACACACACACACACTCGGTGACAGGCATGCACACAAACAAGGCCTGGCTGAGGCAATGTAATCACAGGGGCCCAAAAGGAATCCCAGAGCAGGAATGGGCTCCAATAACATGCTTTTCAACACCGGGGCGCTTGTCTCATTCGCCCATTCCCCCAGGATATGTAGTTTGAGGAGATTCAACCTGACATGACTGAGAGATTTACGAGGTGTAGATAGAGGCCCATTTTCACATAGATACCCGGTCCTATCAATGCAATGCCAAGACCTATCAATTATAGACCAGACAGGTTTCTGCACCCCCAAAATTCTTCAACAGGTATCCCACTCAGCCCTAGAAAGCAGGAATACAATACGACACTCTCTGCTGCTGCTGAGGCATTAGTGTGCCTGTGGGTGTGTTTTAATATTTGAGTGTCACTGCAATGTTTTTCCTTCAAACACAGTGTGAACACAAATTTATGCCCTCAAGCTACATAAAGCACTGATGTTAATGATAACTGCACAAGACTACAGAAATCATTTACATGGTAACTGTGCTGGTGCCATTCCTGTTTAAATGAATCAGGAACTTGGAGGGGGTCATGTGTTGTGTACATAGACAGCGGGAGCTGATGTGCTATTAACTATTCATTACATAAATCTGATAAGAAAATTATTCATCCATGCAGGTTATGTGAATAAGTATTACACAGCGTCTTAACCTCTTTTCTCTTTTCTCCTGTGCTCCAGAGGATCTGGTCTCCCCTCTGTATCTTCTCTGCCATGGATCCACCTCCAGCAACATTATCAGCGAGTACCATCTGTTCCCTGCAGCAAGTGTAAAATTGAGCTGCTTGAAAGTCGTCCGATATCGATCGCAGCCACATTAATTTCATAACGCCACATAATGTGTGTCACCATTTGGAATCACATCATGGAATCTGTACGCCCGGTCATGCCCGCAGATGACACTCCTCATGACCTGCATTGACTGTCATGACCGTGATGCATGCGCCACTAATGTCAGGGAAGTGATGGTGTATAAAATATATTGTGGTTTTGGTTTATATATTTAATAATTGTGTAATATTGGTATATTTGTAAGCCTTTAGCGTTCAATTTAATTTGGAATATTGCTCATTAATTAGAGTGAAATGACCTGAAGTTTTGTGGTTTGAACGTGGGATAACCTTCACTTTACTGTTAATGGTTTAGGTCATATTAAAAAACCTGAGGAGCTAATGTTTGTAAAATAGGGAAGTAATGAACGAGAACAAGAAAAAATACTGAGCATTTCACTATTCTTACTGAGGATTTCATAGCTTTTTTTTCCCCTACTTGACAGAATGAGCTGCCTTATTTTTCAGAACATTTTTACACCACTACATGTCCCATATGGGAGAACAGGAGTAAAACATTTGATAATTTGTTCTCACGAATTAACACACAAATTAATAAATTGTGCATATTAATACTTCTTACACACACATTAGCAGAACAGTAAAATTATTGAACCCAAATAGCCCATTTAGAGCCCACAATCTTTCACTGTTTATTTGGCACCGCATCACACAACATCCCATGTGCACCTCGCAACCACAGTGGGCCACCAAAGAGAAAGTGATAAAACAAAATTAGCAGACAAAAAGTAGCAGACAATAAATGCCACCAACAGCAAGGAACTAGTTTCACTGGATCACAAATTTATGTAGACTTGTGATAAAAACATGAAACTAAAAAATAAAAACAATAAAGTCGCCCATCCACTGCAAGAAAATCCAGCTCTTTGAAAAGCCTTAACATCACCTTAAGTGTTGGTTAAACAGAAAATGTAGACCAGATGGTCGCACTACTTGAAAGGTTAACAAAAATTATTATAAATCATTCTCTTGGGACTGTGAAAATCCATACCAAATTTAATGACAATCTGGACAGAAGCTGTCACGTGCAGGCAGGCAAACTGACCAACCACGCTTGCCATGATTGTTTTTGTCATGCTGCGCTGCCAGCATGACAAAAACGATCGCGGAAGCACCAGCAAAACACTACAAATGCACTAAACACAGAAGAATCATTTATTTGTGTCTTGCAAATCCCAGAGGATCTCACCCATGACGAGATCTGCAATCGCTGCAACTGCAGTCGTGCTTGAAGGTGCCACATTGCAAACGAGACATGGGGCAAGATCCAATCAGATGTGTTGGTGGTGTTTAACTGGTTTCTTCATGTTTGTCAGACTATACATATATATATATATATATATATATATATATATATATATATACACACACACACCTGTGTACATAACAGGCTGTCTATAAATAGGCTCCTTTCAACTTGTCAAGTGGCTATCTGCTTTCCTTATGTCTACTAACTACAGGTTAATGTCAAACACAGGGAAACTTAAGTTCAACTCAGCCTGGTTCCTTGTTTTTGATTCAATCAAGGAGTAAGCCTGTTGCAGGGAACATAAAAGTCACAGTTCAAATGAGGTAATCTTGCTTCAAACAAACCAGACATGAGTGGCTGAACAAATCAGTGTCAGCAAGTCACATGCACAAAGACGGTAAGTTAAATGAAAACACAGGGAGAGGATTTAGCATTAGCAGTCATCTTAGGCACAGCGCTGTTAGATAGCAAAAAAAATACATACACCACTTTACAGCCAGATGCTTAAAGCACATTAAGACCTAATCTCTCTGGAGTAAAGAGCAGGGAAACAAAGAGCACTGAGATTGGTTGCACAGGAGGTGGGAGGGCGCGAGTTGAGTAGGAGTACACAAGAGAGGAGTGCGTGCCCTACAGGCTCCTCTTTAGTAGATGGTCCATTGTGGTTAACTGTACAGATCGATAGATCAGGTCAATAGATCATTAAGCAATCCCTATGCTCCCGAAATAACACAGGGATCAGAGTGGAGATAAGAGCCTGGATCAATGCTGGATCGACGGGAGGATGGAGCGGTGGACAGAGGCTGGTACAGGGATGGTGGAGGGTATGCACCCTGTCGGGGTAGTGAGCGGTCTGCCACGTGTCTCAAAACAAAACTGTTAAAAGGTTGTTTTATTCAAATCATAAAAAATATGTTTTCTCATTCAACTAGTTTTGCAGAGCCCATGGCGGATAGTTTTGTTTTTCCTCTGTGATTTAGCCCGATGATAGGATTAATCTTACAGTGGGAGGT
Organism: Thunnus albacares; assembly: GCF_914725855.1. Lineage (NCBI taxonomy): Eukaryota > Metazoa > Chordata > Actinopteri > Scombriformes > Scombridae > Thunnus > Thunnus albacares. Next base: position 24,097,140 of record NC_058112.1, read on the forward strand.
GGGTTAAGAAATGTTTACCCACCTCCTTTCAAGCAAAACTCATCATTCCAGACAGCGTTTTAGTCAAATGGCAAATTGGTAATTGTTTAATTATTAACAGAGACAGTTGAAAACCATTTAAAGGTCTCATTCTGAATGTTGTTTAGGCTTTCTATGTACGAAAGGGATTGTTATTTGCAAGAGTGCCAAATACATTTCACTCACAATACGTAACATCAGTTCAACTACACAAAAGGTAGATCAGGAAAGAGACTCACCTGCAACGTGACCGTACAACAACTTATTTGATGAGCTTGTGACTTTTAAAGTTTATTTTTCATTTTTTTCCTTCACTGGATGAGTTCACTGCTATCAACAAGGGATATATCGGGTTAGCAAAATCCTTTTCTGGTTCTCAAGTTGTCACAACGTGCACTGAGCTGATGAAACTCAGGAACTGTGAATGCAGCTCTGTGTATGAAAACTTAAGAGTTATCATTTTAAAATGCAAAGTGTCTCTCTGGACAGGAACTAAATGAGTGAGTCTGCCAATAAAACAGTAGGTAATTAGGGCTGTACTTATCACTAGGGTGGGGACATATCACTGACTAGCACAGGTAATATACACACACACACACACACACACACACACACACACACACACCTCCCCTAGAGATATAAATCCCATCTGAACGGGGCTATAGGGACTACGTCTTTGTTAGAAAGCAGTTCAAATGAAAACTGTTCACAGTGAGGTCAGTGGATTATCCAGAGTAATAGAGACAGTGTTCCTGGAAAGACACAATTTTGAATTTTTTTTAATGTAATTTTTCACTGCTGTGAGCACCACAAACAAAATTGCCTTCACCTCCACTGTTTTGGGGTGGCAGCAGAAATCTCAGGAGGTGGCTATCTCAAAACTGGGATACACAAAACCCCAAACCATGTGCATTGCAAGAAACCATGAAATGCAACTGAGAAAATAGGATTGTTTGGTAATTTGGGTGACCTGACTCTATATAGCATTAGCTCATGTCAGCATGGGTGGGCAGGACCGGGGCCATGCGCTGCCAGGTTTTGACCACCTCTGTGTCAATGTAGGTGGGGAGAGGCACCTTTATGAAACCGGCAGCCTGAAATGGAAGAGGTTTTAGACCAGCAAATGGGAAAGCACAGCTGGATAGAAATCACATATTCCTTTTCTACTATGGCAAGTGATGTGTTTATCGGTTTATCGCCTTTTTAAAATTCACTAATACAGATCATTCTGTCTGGTTAACTCATTAAAATCAGTAGTTATCTTGCAGACCGATTTAACGATGTACATTATTCCACAAGCCTCTAGGCTAAAGCACAGCGATGTGGCTCTGGCTTTAAAAGATGCCTTCTATCAGATAAGGATGTAATTATACAAAACACAACATTGTGTTGACTAATTCTATCATAAAGCACTTAATCGTATAGCAGCATTAATATGCTCATACTGATTCTTTTCCGTGTGGCAAATATCAATGTAATCCTATTCTTATGACTGGGATCCATTTGTAATCTGAGAGGTTCATTTTAAAAGGTCAACACCTGGTGTTTATCAAGTTCTTTCATAAAAAAGGGCTAAAAATGATTTACGATCATAGAGGCATCAAATTCCTTTAGAATTGATTTTGTACTTCATAATATATCAACATGCCTGCTCTATTGGGAGGCAGAGAGGCTCTGTGTCTTTGATCACACTTTCTCATTATCATCTGTAAGCAGGAGTAATATTAAAATAAACAGAGCAGGGGGTAAAGCCTGGGGACCGCTGCTTCCTGCCCCCCTGCCTGATGCCGCCATGGGCTCTTCCTGTCTGGGTGTTGGGGCCAGGCCTGCCCGCTGGGGACCTGATAAACTCTGAGCAAAAGAGGGGGAGGGAGGAAGAGGAGCGGTGGCAAGCCATACGCAGACGCTCCACCCTAAAGAGGAACAGCATGCCATCCCCGGTGGACATCTGTTTTCACAGGTGTGCTCACCCAATGTGATTAAGATTGGCGCTGCACACCCCCCGAGCAATGCTGTACTTGTACGCCAACACTATGGGTGCCGGGGCATGGGTGTGAGACGCGGGGAACAGTTGTGTTGTTTTGGGGCAGATGGAACTGATGATGAGAGTTTGAGTGAAAAAGGACAGAGCGAGTGGAGGAGAAAAAGGGGGTTTTGTGAGAAAAAGTTCATATGGCTAATTCACTGCAAACAACTGTTTAGAGAAACATAATTTAAGAAGAGTGGGATTATTCTCAGCAAATGCAGATTATCCTCTGCTGTTTGATTTTTAAAGTGAGGGGGGGGGGATCACATGAAAGGATTGGAGTAAGCCACACATGGGAACAGTGTTTCATAAATATCATTACAATTCAAAAATGGGCAAAATGTTCTCAGAGAGGAGACTGGATGGTCTGAAAGGGAAACCATTCACCCCCAGAAAAGCCTATAGGATATAGGTGGGCAGCGGTTTTGGCAGAACCAACACAGCTGGTACCCAGTGCTACAACGCACCTGCTTCCATGGCAACCAGAAGAGGGATTGCTTTCCCTTACACCAGCAGGCCACTTCATGCTTTAATGTAAAGCGACAACTCGCTGGAATTAATTTGTGTGTTGTCAAAAAAAAAAAAAAAAAAAGTCCCCCCAAACAGATTTAATTCAGAAAAATAGGAAAAAAGCAATTTTCTTTATTTATGTTAGCTCCCCCATCTGCCCCCACACCACTGCTACCACCCCATAATTCTCCAGTGGTTTTTGAGAACTTTCAGCCATTTCAAGCGATCTCACTCCTCGAGTAGTACGAGGCAGCGACAAGAAAATCTTTAACGAACGAGAAGGCAATTCCATTTCACAGCAGCGAGGAACCGAGGAGGAGGGGTGGGAGAGTCAGTCACCAGCTTCTAAAGAGAAATGGAAGCCTTGGATAAAAGCTGCTCACCCCAAGATATCTCCCCCCCCCCAAAAAAAAGAGGAGCAGACAGACTTAACACCAAATCATCCTGCTGTACGACTCAGAAGCTTACCTAGCACTGACAACTGACAGGAAGAGTGCGCTGTATCTAGCTTATTAGCATTTGTGAATATCACTTTGCTTATGCCCCCAAACTTCTTAAACCTCTGTCTGTGACTAACAGAGCAACATCATCTTTTACAGCAGACATCATTTGGCAAACAAGGAATAAATAAAACCTAAATGCACACTTTTGCATGTTCAGAGTGGTTATCAAAGGCTTTTATCACATCAATGATTTTACAATGCTGCCATGTAAAACCTGTTGCTAAGGCATGTTTAAGGGAAATCTTATATGAGTATAAGAACAGGAATGATAAATGTGCACATATAACAGGCAGTATTCGGAGTTAATGTGGCTTGCTGTGATCTCAAGCTGCTGGAAACAAATATATCCCATTTGCCAGTCTGGGATATATTACAAACCCTGATCACACAACCAATCCCTAGTCCTGATTCCATTATCCATCAAATAGAGTGCACCCCCTCCCTCACTCCCACCCCTCCCATCAATGAAGCAACGGCAGGCATCGCTCCCACAACTCTGCCCAGCTCCAATCTGCTCTCGCTTCCCATCTCCTGGCGAGCATAACTCAGCGAGGGGTACGACTTCTCTCAAAAGCTTGATGTGAGAAATGTATATATTTGTAAGTGCTAATACTAAGCAGCACAGAATGTTGGGCCAGCACCAGACAGATGGTTCTGAGAGAGGCAGAAGATCAGAGAGATGCTCCCTCCCACCCTCTCTGTCCCTGTTCCTCTATTTCTCTGAAAGAAGGCACTATCACAGCTCTGCATGGCACCAAGGAGCCTCAGTGTACAAAAGCGGCCTTAATTCCCTCGATGGTGGAATCAGCTCACTTTAACAAGGGTATCAAAGTAGTTCATCAATGAGGGGATATTTAGAACTCAAACTCTCAAAAGTCTACATAACCATGGGTGGAATACTATTGGGAGGGTTGGTGGGGTGTAGAAGGACAAATAGAGGCACTTAACAGAAAAACAGGCATATAAACAAAACAACAAAGACGCATAGATGTAGTTTTGGAGAAAGAGTGCAGAAAAGCCCTTCTCAGATTTGTAGCGGAGTGACTAATGACATGGAAATTCTTATATGTAACTGGTTTAAAGGCACAATTAGCCTTGCCCAGTGTGTCCTTCATAAAGCACTGTCAGTGCAGATTAATTGATATAATCAAAGGCCAAGTGAGCTTAATTTATGAAGCTGGAATTCTCTGGAGCACAAGTTATAAAGTGTGAACAAAAGAAATGACTGACTCACTGACTCACTGTGTGCTCGAGTTTTCACAAGAGGAGGGATTTCATGTCTTTATTTGGCATACATCTGTTTTACACTTGGCTCGCTATGACACCTCATAGGAGGCCAGGGTCAAATAAAGTGCAGGAGAGCTTAACAGCTCTTGCACACCAAGGGAGGCAGGGCTACTCAGCAACTACAAAACAGACAGACAAATGGATTCATTTTCAAGCGCACACAGATGGACATGAAGCCACACAGATAGAAAAAGTCTCCGGACACACAGAATGCACCCCCCCCCCTTTTTTTTTCTGGAATGGGCCAGGCAGCCTGTGTGGGCTACATCAGCCATGCTTTCAACGGTTTACACGAAATGGTTCAGACACGTGTACAATCATCAACTCTGCTTAGCACTCTGCCTCTGTGTTTCTCTACGTAAAACTCAGAAATGGAATGGGCTACAATTCACCCACAGTGCAAAGAACTCGATCAGGGGTGAAGGCGCCATATCAGGATTGCTTCCACGCAGAAAATATGTTGCATTGCCTGGTGGAAAGAGAGGAAGGTCGAGCAGAAGCTGCCGATCGATTGTGATTCTCATTGTTCAAATGGGACATAAAGCTCTCTTTGTCTGCCCATGCTCTTCTGACCTTTATCGGGCCACTGAAAAAGGCAAACGCCACCAGGCCGAGAGGGAAATGGAGCGTCTGTTTTGCGCTTAACACACTGCTCACAGATTGCAGAGCTGGCATGGTGTGGCGGACACAGACTGTCTGCCAACCTGGGCGCTCTCCGCCCTGCCCGACCTTGGTACCACTGCGCCAATGTGCCAACGAGGGCTCCATAACACCCTGTCCTTTCCTAAAAAAAAAAAACATACTCTCTCTAAGACAAGGCTGGAAAACAGAAACAGGCTTGAGACACAGAGTTCATTAACAGATAAACGGCGGGAGGTGGGGAAAAAGAGAAAGATGGGAATAAATGAGGAAATGACAACGGACGGAAGATATGGGGAGAGGTTGGCAGTCGTCCATGAAAAAGACAGCTGGCAGCGACATCCTTCACAAACCTGGCGACGCAAGCGGCATGATGGAAGCAACCTCCAGAGACATGGAGAGAGGGAGAGAGGAAGAAGGAAAGAGATGAGGGGGTTTGGAGGAGGGGGGTTGTGGTGGTAGATAACGTGACTTTAGTCTCCAGACTCCTGTGCTAATTAACACAGTTCCACATACAAGGCCCCCTGCCTGCCTCGCAGCCTGGCCCCGGTCTTCAGAGCCGACACAGAGGGGCCGAGAGAGACGGGAAAATGTGTATGTGTGTGTGTGTGTGTGTCTGTGTGTGTGTGTGTGTGTGTGTGTGTGAGGAAGGAATGGGGGAGTATGAAGGATGAAAAGGGATGAAAGGTGAGGCAAGGTCTGGTGGCCTTGTCTGAAGGTGAGTCGGCTCCCCCGCCAGCCTGCAGCCTGGTTCCTCTGGCGGAAAGCAGGAGGGGGGGGGGGTGGGGGGGTGTAGAAGACGAATGAGTTCAGTGCAGGGATGCTGATCAACACCCGAGTCGCTCACCGGCCATCTCACTATTTCGCTCAACTCGTCCAGAGGGAGGGAGGAAGTGAGAGAGGGAGAGAGAGAGAGAGAGACAGAGAGATAGGAGAGGAGGCCAATGAGCCGGCACCGGTCCAGTCACAACACCACAGACACAAATCCTGGTTCTGTACCATTAGCTCCAGACTGTCATAAATCAGACAAAGCCAGCCGGCAGGACGGAGGGAGAAGGCCAAACAGAGAAGTCAAAAAGCCACAGCCACACAGCACTGATTGGACAGCAAGGGGGGAAACAAACAGCAACCTCTGAACAGAGGAAGTATTTATAACAACACAAGACAAGCTCCAAACACATAATGGAAGAGTTGGACAGAGTAGGGCTAGATATTGAATCTCAATACTTATCACCAAAATCTTTCCATAGCACTGAGTGTTGATACTGAAAGTTGGCACTGAATGCTTGGTCAAATTTTTAGCCTTGTTTATTAATTCTCTAAGTTATATCAGAAAACTAAACAGAAACATATTTTGGACGGCATTTTGTGGTGTTATACAATAGTTATAAGATAAAGGAACGAAATGCAACAAAAGCCACCAGCAGACCCCAAGCATGTGCATTGCAATCAGTTTAACTTTAAAAGCATAGACCACCAGGGCTACCGCAAACTTTGCTATTTTAGTTTGGCTAATTTGGCTGATTGTGTTGAGACAAAAACACTGATGCACAGAGAAGTTTTGCATATTTAGTTAAATGAAAAGAAGTTTTATAAAACAGGTGCGCTCTCATATCAGTACCAACACTAAAGTAATATATTGGCACCACTGTTAACAAATTTAATACAATGTACTCAGCTTTAGTGCAGAGTAAAACATGCTTTTTAAAAGCTACTTCACACAAATTTTGATTGTAGCCTAGAGTCTCTGCATTTGCATCTCATAAAAGGCAGCATTAACATACACATGATCCAGATTGTCCGGGCGCTAGTAGACTAGACATTTAGTCATTAGGATTTTGTCATTGTAAATTGTGATGCTCGATTAGAACATGTGGGTTAGCATTTCCATTTGGTAATACCATTACTGGAGCAAAAGCTTCATTAGCATTACTGCATGTAATAACCTCGACAAGGGATTTCCTAACCCAGATTTCAACCACACCCAACGCAGGCATGCTACTTTGGCATGCGCCCTACTGGCAGATAAACAACACATCTGCCTCCCTGCTCTGAAAGTTGTACATGTATATTGTATGAACCACTCGAGAAAAGACAGTTGTTATTTGTATGTGTGTGTGTGTGTGTGTGTGTGTAGGAGTGTACATATAGTGTATGAGCACAAAAATTTGATTCCATGTAAGACAGTGTGTAGAAAGCTAGGCTCCATATTGGCAGAAACTGGCAGCAGAGCAAGTCTTGGTCTTGCAGCAAGCTCTGGTGAGCCTGTGCCAATCCAACCTCACACAGCAGTACGCCACGGGGGGCTGAACACTTCTACACTGCGATCCAATTAATTTCATCTCCGCACGCCACACATTTTCGACATGCTAGGAGCGTAAGGAGAGGAAGTGGAGGTTTGAATGGGGTGGAGGTGAGCGGTGAGGCAACAGGGAATAACTGAGAAAAAGGAAGTGGAAGAATGGGCCAGGGTTGGAGAATCTTAGAATTCCCTGTATCTAGCATTCGAGTTTCAGCACAGGGAGAAGAAAATGCAATTACACGTGCCCTCTCAGCCTTTTCAGGCAAGTGTGGTGTGTAGAAATGAGGGTGTAGTGGTGGGGTTTTTGCCCTGTGGCGGCCAGCACTTCCATACTCTATGCTAATAGACGCTTGTTCTGCATTCTAACAGGCATTTGGTGGCACAGCTCTGAGTGGGGAGCAGCCGAGGGTGAGTGCAGAGCATCAGCAATGTAAGAGGAGGGGCGGGTCTGTTGCCTCGTGTCTCTGGAGATAGTAGGAATAATGAAAAACTCTGCTGGGACTTCAAAGCAAACGGCTGGTCATTTCCTGTGGTGATGGCTGATACCGGCCTACATGTTCAGGCAACAAGCACGCACACACTTAGTCACACATTTCTGCCAGCAAAACTCTGGCCAATGAACACCACTCCCTTTGATGGTATAGCGGAGCCAAGAAGAAGGAGAAACAAGTCTTTGGACGTGGAATAGATTTGAAAAGCCTTTGTGTGTCACTGGCGGAACCATCTAAGTGCTTTAGCCAGGACAACACTTACGCAATGTTGCTGTAATGACAGAAAGCAGCTGGTCAAGTTAACCGTTTTTTTTAAAACTTTTTACAGAGTTCAGAGTTCAACCAGCACCATGTGACAGCAAACCCAAAAGCATCATAACAGAACAGATAGTTGTCATAGGGCGATCAAACATGAATGTACGTTCTCATTTTCAGTTATTCCTGCATGTTTTGAGCAACGGACATTTCCTTGGCAGACATTTTGACATGTGATAGCAAGAAAAGCTCACTGTCATTTGTCATTAATAACATTAATAATAGCTCATTTTCATTAAAGTGTTCCAGTATCGGATCTGTGAATTGTAGCTCGCTGGACTGGCTTACTGGGACACTTCAATCTTTAATATTATTAGTTACGACTGTACTTTTCCTGCTATGACAAGTCAAATGTCTGCTATGAAAAAAGGTTCAACATTTCATTTGATATAAATGAACCACTTTTCCTGATTTCTATCAACAACATTATTGTTGAGTCTCACAATGAAAGGCCATTTTTTTCAATTCAGTAGATTTACTTAAAATTGTCAAGCTCATTCCTCGTTGCTCTTTCTTTGAAGAATGAACCTCTAATTTTAGCGTTTTTACTGGCTTTAAAACATTATTCTAAACAGGTATCTGTCTCATTACAGAACAGTTGTTGGGAATGGCATATCCAGTATTGTCATCCTCCTCCAAGGTTTCAGTTAATCATTTCATTTTTCACTTGGGCTCTTAAGATGATTATTTGTCAAAACTAAGACAGAATGCAAAAAAAAAAGGCTCAAGTGTGCAAAAAAAAAAGATTAGGCAGCTCAGATGTGGTGAAATGTTCCACCAATACTGATGGAAATGCATATTTGTTGCCCATCTGTGGGTCAACACAGCCCCACATGTACAAGCGAGTAAAAGCAACACAATCTGAGTGGTAATCTATGAAGGACGAAGGAAGGGCTGCTTGGCCGGCACATTGTGCAAACATAAACAAGCCAGCAGTGGCCGTTTCTGGCTGATCCCACTCTTATCATATCATCTAGTCCCGATATGAAAGCCAGACTGCCCTGGATGCTTTTTGTGATTATATGTATTTGTGTGAGTAGGCACCCAGATGCATTTTTATGTATGTCTCTGTGTGTTATGCGCAAGTAAAAATCACCAGTCAGTGAGACTCGAGTGAACAAAAACACACATCTGGTTCCATTCAGGATGCCTTGAATTCTTTGCCTGCTTGGTTCAGATTACTTCCCGAGCCCCCATGCTGCCTGCGCAGAAGAGCAGATAAACTATGCCGCTCAACACAATGCCTTCCCTATTCAGCTCACAACTGGAAGGGTGTAGGTTGACAAAGGATAGAGGTGAAGCTGAGTTTGCAGTCAGGTTCTGGGTGTCAACAGGCGTAATGTAGGAGACTCCTGAGTTGCCAGGTATTTATATAATTTATTGCTTCTCACCCAGTCCAGACCCCTCCTTACAGTATGTCGAGCTGGAGTGGGTCCTAAGGGAAGGGCACGTTAAAGGTTCTGCCAGACAGAACAGCACCTTAATATGCTCCTAAACCCTCCAATTGAAATCCGGTGGGGAAAGCCCCAGCAGTAGAGGGTCAGCTCTGTAGAGATCAAGACCAGAGAGAAATGTACAAGGTCAGGAGACTGAGAACCTTGAGAGCATTGGTTAAGGATGTATGGCAGCATAAGCAGGCCTAGACCACGTGAGATGAGACCCAGAGAGCCGATACTTTTTTCCTTTGTTCACAGTCAGAAATCCAACTTAAGTAAACCCCAGTTCATTGTTTTGTTGTCCGAGCCCCTATGCACAGCTATGAAGAGCATGCTTCCTATTCAGAAATGAAACATCTATACACCTTAGGATCAGTTTGCTCTACACACCAATCTAGCTACAATTCCTGGACATCAACTTTTCTTTACATTTCAGAAGCCCCCCCCCACCCACCACCACCACCCCACTCTCTTATCTCCTAGGTTTGACAGAGTGATGTCTTCAGCCAAAATCACCTCGTCTACTCCGGTTCCCCAGGAGATGGAGTGCCAGTGATGTAGACGATTCAATCAGTGAGAAGTGAAAGAGCAGATCACAGACAATACGCCGCGGCCCCATTACCCCCGGTCCTCGGTTACCGCTAGCGACGCTTAGCTCGGGCCCCCACCTAATGGGCCATAATATCATTTTACGCCATGTTCCAGCTCTTTATGCTAGCTCTAAACATAACTCTGTCGCCAAGGCACAATAAAAACAGATATATTTCTTTATTACTCCTCACGAAGCATATCACCAGATCTGAGCACCCCTGCAAAGGAAAGTAATATCTGCAGGAACCCGCTCTTTTCCTTGGCTCATTTAGAGCAGACACACAGTTGTTATTACATTGAGCTGCACTCTGCCAGCCTCACCTCCCCATGCCATTCACTCAGAGGGTAATGGATGTTTTATTATAATCAAATGAATACAATATCTTCACCATAAATAGCCTACTTAAAAAGCCATTTTCTCTGCTTTGCAATATGTTTGAATGTCCATCACGCCTCAAGCAACGAGGTGCCACATGTTTAATTCAAAGCAGATGCAATTTGACTGTTATGTGCTACTGTATAGGTGAAAACAGTGACTTGTGTACCCTTTACTCAACCTCACGTCCTCAAGCTGCCCCCTTCCATTCACCCAATAATCGCACGCTACATTTTCTTGCATAAAGTCATCCAAGTCTCCAGCAGGTTCATTACTTTGCATGATAGCAGGAAGAGCCCGTTCACTTTTTTTCATCTCATGGGGCAAATGCTGTGCTTGTAAGTTTTGAGCCAGATGAACAGAATTTCACTCCAGCGAGGGCAAGTTATTATCCACAACTAGGAATCATTCCCTACGCAGGGTATACGGTGCCATTGTCCTCTACCCTATATATTATCTGGTCAGCCCAGCCCATTTACACTATGGGGATCTGACAACAGATGAGCGAACACTCGGGCATAAACGTGTGTGTGTGTGTGTGGCAAGACAGAGCAGGAGGGGAATTGGGGAATCCAATCTCTCACACAGAGGAGCAGAGACAGGCGGGCAGATACGCTCCAGGCCCAGAATAACCCCAACGGTATCCATGAATGAAATGACAGGATTACAGGGGTATTAGAAAACCTGCTGAGATGGTTGATAATGCTGTTTATGGTTGGGCGTCACACCGCTTGCAGGGAAAAAGTCAAACTGTTTGACTAATGAAAGTATGGACAAGCTCGTCACGCAGTCACCGAGCACAAAATTCAGGGCCAGGGGTCTTCTTCTCTGTTTACAGTAATGGCTCGGTGTTGGCTACTTGATGGACATTAATGCAAATAAAAGATTCATGTCTTTGGCATTATTGTGGCTGAATCTCTCAAAAAATGGGGATAGTAAACATAAGCCCCACAATCCTGGTTAAGAATGGGATTATTGTTGTGTCAACAACCCCCATAGATAATAGTAATTACTGCCCTTCCTGCAGCGCCATCAGACTGAGGCAACTTCCCTAGCTGACAGCTTGGTCCTAATTACCAAGAACCACCAATTACTGGCTCCATTTCATTATTTATATCGCTCAGCACACCCAAATAAAAGAGACTTCAGTGACTCTGAGCAGTCACATCTCTGGCAGCTGCAGAGGAGCATCCAGAGGGCCTGCTGAATCATTCTCTCATAGGTTTTTTTTTTTTCCTGACAACATCTAGTCAGCATGCAAACACAACATTATTAGGGCAAAGAAAAGTGAGTTAAATAGGAAAATAAAGTCAATAGGGGGCTGCCTTTACGTCCTCTTTGCCAGACGCAGTAATTTAGGTAACAAGGAAGTGCATTATCATCTCTTCTTTTCCCCACTTGCTCTTGCTTGTTTATTTACCAACAGAGATGCAGAATCAGTTCTAAAACATCCGCCCTGGAGCCTTTTAACTTCTAAAACAGTTTACATGTTGTATCTACATTCATATTTCATTTATTCCACTGTGAGATCTACTGTATGTTAGAATAATTGACTCCTCTGCTGCCATGTAAAAGATGCTTCCAAAAATAATTAAAAAAAAAAAAAAAAAAGCATAATTCTTTATCTAGTGAGTGGTGAGTGTATTCAACCATCCACACACACACACACTGACTTTCGCAGATGTTTCCCATCACCCTCTGCTGCCAAGCGGCGTCCAGTGATGGCTGAGAGGAGGGGAGCGTGGGCTCGGGGTGGGGGTGTGAAATTCTGCTATTCCTGCTCCAGTGAATCCTGCAGAAACTTGGCAGATCATTGTAGAGATTTGTATGTCTGTGGATTTGACATGAAACTGTATGAGAGGCTCGTCTGGAGTCTGTCTCTCAACGTGCCTCCCCTTAAAGTGGGCCTGACTGTTTAGCTTATGTTCCCATAAAATCTGACGGCTACATTTTTCAGCCCCCAAGGGTGCAGATGGGTGATTAACTCTGCAGACAGGTCTTATACCATCATCTGAAAGATAACCATTACAACACTTTGTTGCCTCAGAAAAGTATGCCTCTAAATAACATAAAGCACATAATCCTGAAACAGGGAAACGAAACAAAAGCAGCTGCATCATCTATACAGATTTCTGCAATCTTACACCTTGTGATTAGTCTTTCTATATTGATGATTCACTGCAAATTCAATGCATCATATAACCAGCTCAAACAACAGCTCATGCTCAGCAAGCTATAAAACATGTAAAGCTATCACTTTCTAAAAAGACCAACCGTCTCAAAAAAAAACGTTTATGAGTATGTGCAAAAAGGAATCTACTGTGCCGATCCAAAGCGCTTAGCATTTAGATGACAGTTGTGCAGGGCAGGCCTTGTTTGCAGGGGCTGGAGTGGAGCAGTATATGTGGCCTGGAGGCCGGATCTGTTCCAACTGTGCCCTGGCAAGAAAACGCTCGGCCCAGTCAGCCTCGACAGCTTGGATATTCACAGGGGGCGATGGAAAACTGGAGGGTTGCAGTATCTTGTTGGAGTTGGGGGAGCTCGGAGGAAAGGAAGGGGTGATGAGTCAGGAACAAGGTGTTTTTGTATTATTTTGGTACCACAAGGACGTGGCATTTGCCGTGTTCCATGAGCCAAATGTAGGCTGCTGATGAAGCCTCGTGTCTGTGTTGGCCTGCGGTGATTGGGTTTATCAGCTGGCAGTTAGGTCTGGGGGGGACAGCAGCATTTTTAACTACTTTTACACGTTCTGAAGGTGTTAGTTTATGCCGGCACTGCAGTACCTTGCTTTGGTAATGATGAATATTTAAAGCCCGGAGTTGAATTATACATTTATCACCGTAGAGAAAAATAAAGAGAAAAGACTGGTTATAAGGAAAAAGAAACACATACAGCAGGACCATGAGGTTTTTCAGTGCAACATCTACATTTGTTCCTACTATGACCTTACCATAGCAGTGGGCTTTAGATTACATGACACTTTGTCATTTGACAAACCATTGTGACAATTTCAGAGTTTCCATAGATCACAGACATTTAAAGTTAGGATCATCACTTTGATTTAGTGTGACAAATGAATTATTCACTCTCATCCCTGGGGATGCATAATTAAATTCTGAGTGATCTTGAATATCATACAAAGGACTTTTGATGTTGGACAGCTTTCTCCTCACTTGATTAATCTGTATCAACTTCATAAGTGCCATAGTAAGGTCATCAGCTATATTGTAAATAAATGTGGAGCTCTTTTCAAAAACAATATTTTGTATAGTCTTTCTCTTTGAAATATCATGTGTCAACGGTATTACGATCCATTAAATGGTCTTATTTGCCTATTTTTGCTCAAAGAAGCACATTTAAAAGGGTAAACTAAAGGAGTATCTCACAAGAATAACAGTGCAGAACTATATAGTTGACTGCATTGATTAACGTTCAAAGTATCTAAAAGTGACGCAACAGATAAAAAGGTCAGTGTCGCACAAGGGAAAAGAAAACTACAGGCCCCACCCTCACCACAGCGAAAAAAGACAACAAAAAACATGAGATTTGTTTGCTCCTGTGCATCCTAATTCATTCATCGAAAGTACCTCTTTGCTCCGGGTTGTGCCAAGGCAGAGCCTCATGGGATAAATGATTGACACCTCCTAATCCTCATGGATACCAAAAAGCATGTCATTACCATGACATTACACTATCTTCTGGGATGTGAGACGAAGCGTGGCAACAAAACAAAACTCCAAAAATAAGAAATGTGGATTTTTAATGTGTTGTGTTTTGGGTCACAACAGTAGCTTAAGTATTTTGAGTAACGGCATCTCTCCACCCAAGTTCTATTAATTCAGTACCGCCAGAACAACCACCTGGGGTAGGCCACATTTTAAATGAGCCATATTGCGGGCAGGCTGGCAGGCATGCAGCACTGGAGGGAATGTGATAGAAAGTGGAGCACAAGAGTTATGACCTAAGCAAACAGCTGATTATGGAGAAGATAACTGAGAAAAGGAGTCATCTGTCAAACTAAGCCCTCCACAGATGGACGAGCGTGGAACACTAAGAAACCAGCACGTCCTGAGGCTTTGTGGCAGCTTTAGGCTTTAAAGTACACCACAGAAGCAGTTTAGGAAGAAGCCATATATCATGTGCAATTACACGTTAATATTCCTCACCTTTTCATTCATCTAATTGACAGGGTGACTCATTGTAAGTGTAGTTTTTCCACTTCTGAGTGAAGTATGACAGAAGAAGCTTTTACAGCTGCCTATATAAGACTATTATAGCAGCGGTTAATTGCTGGGGATCTTCATTTAATGAGTATCAGAGCAGATTTAATGACTTGCGGCCCTTAATAAACAAGCGTAGAAACCTACTGGTGTGCAAATAAAGTTTTGACAGAATATAACTTACTAACTTGGCCAAGACTTGACTTATAATTGGACCATTGTTTCCTGACACACAAACACGAAGTGTTGACCATTTTACTAGCCAGCAATGTTCCACTTCTCTAAGCACTTCTCTAAGCACAATAACGGAAAGTGTTTTCACTGGTGTGCTGTGGCACTTGGGGGCTGAAACGTGTGTGTGTGTCTCTCAGGTGAGACGGTCAACTATCTGCTGGGTAGCAGAGCTACTGCCTAACTCCCTTCCCTCTGCTCTGTACACCCTATCAGCTCAGTCCTTTCCCCAGAGCTCACTATCGCCCCGCCACCTCTACTCTTGTACTGACAGCCAAACAATGGGAGCCAGAACTGCCTTAACGAGTAGAAAGTGGAGGCTCGACTAATTAGAGGAACCCCCACCCCCTCGCCTCCAACCCCTCCTGTTAAATCAGAACAGTGTGATACAGCTTGGCCAAGGATAGGAACGTTGGGTCCATCATGAGAGAAACAGGGGCTGAAAGTTGTTTTTTTTTTTGTTTTTTTTTTTCTGGCTGCTGGCCCATTGGGGACCGTGGTAATTGCCCGAATCCCACTGTGGCAAGTGAAGAGAAAGAGTGTGAGGGTGGCACAAGCCAAAGAAAGTGAGAAAATGCTGGGAGTAAGTGTGAGAATTAAAGTCTAGCAATAGAAAAAAAAAATACAGATAGGGAAAGAGGAGACAGATAGAAGCTGAGAAAATAAGGCACAAAAGATAAAATGTTTATAAGACAAAACACGGAACGACATGCAGGACAGGTGATGCAAAAAAAAAAAAAAAAAAAGTGGGATCCTGAGGACTCGTTGTTGCGTGAAAATAATACAAGAAGAAAGAAAGCTGGAACAAAATATTGGGAGTGTAAGTGAAAATAGAATGACCTCGGGTGCTACTCACTAGGGAGAGGCAGACAGGGGTGCAGTGAGCGTCTTGGCTGTTGGAGTGGAACAGAGCAGGGTGCAGCAGTGGCTGCACAGTGGGCCCTCACTGGACACTTCAATCACAGGCAGCCAGAGCCCCGGGCAAACTTGGCCAATTAGCCGCACACTGCCGCTGACCCCGAGCTTCATTAAGGGCCCGGGCTCTGGATAAGAGAAGAGAGGAGAGGGGGAGGAGAGGAGAGGATTAGGGGGAGAGAGAGAGAGTAAACCATCAGCACTGGCCAGGTTTGAGAAGACACACACATGCATTTGCACGGATACACACACTAGAGGTGAAGCTCAAGGTTACAGATAAACACAATCAACTGTGAGAGCACCCTTTACCACACATGTACACACTCATACTAGCACCTCCCTGTGGGTTAACACCCACAGCAAAAATGGTGGTGGTGGTGGTGGTGGTGGTGAGTTAGCAGTATAGAGGGCAGAGGGCATAGCTCTCTCTTCTCTCCCACACTTCTGCACTGACAGCAACAGGTGTGGTGGCCAGCAGACACGCAATTACCAGGCTGAGAATCTGCTCTTTGTGACAGAGACAACGGCAGATCAGAGGGAAGATCAGAGCTAGAGGGGGAGAGGAGAGGAGCGAAGTGGGAGGAGAGGTGAGAGACGAGGAGGAAGATACAGACTACTGAAAGTCCCTTGAGGGGAGGAAGAGAGAGAGGGAGAGAGATTTCAAGTCGGCTCTTTTCATCGCAAATCCCTTGTCGGCGGAGCACAGGCGTGCAGAGCAACAACAACAACAAAAAAAAAAAAAAACAGATCAAAAAACCAACACATACAGTAGTTATGACACACCTGTTGTTCCGCAGTATAAACACAAATTTTACCCGCTTTGGTGGTCTGGGGAGACCTCATATACATGTGTGCGCAACAGTGAGACAAAGGGGATGGTAACTGACAACATCCCATTTCAGTTCAGACTGGGTGGGGCTGTTTGAGGTGCTTTGGGACAGGTTGCGCTCAATGAGCCCTGACAGCGAGATTGTTTGGTATATGCATGTGTGTGTCTGCATTACAAGTGTGTATATCCACACGAGACCTTTGCTTGCATCAGCCTGTGTTTCAGAGTGGGGGTCAGAGCTCCTTACCCGCCCTTCCTCATTTTCTCTGCTCTCGCTCTCCCATTACAGGCCTTCGATCAGGCTAAAGTAATGTTTGTGTGCTTTGCCACTAGTGTAGCAATAACTGCTGTCAGAAACCTTGCATGCTTGAGTAGAGAGGTGATACTGGCCCTTTATTTAAAACAAGCCAAGGATAAAAGATCAATGGCCCAATTCAGGCCATGAATTGGAGGGAAAAGTTCACAAATACTGTGGGAGATTATGAAAGGGAGATATATGTGTGGATGGGGGGGGAGCAGAGAGCGAAGGGGCATCTAGCTCATCTGGGTGCTAGTGGCTTATTGATCGGTAGAGACACACAGCTCCCAGCCATTCATCACAGGCCACTCAGGCCCTTAGATAACTCCTATGATAGTGCCCTGCTGCTGAGCAGCTGCAACTGGCCACATCCATTATCCTTCAAAGTAAGCCCCCTAGCCTGGGAACGGGCATGGTGGGGCTGTTGTGTGACAGGCTGGAGGGAGGGCTGGAATGGAAATGGAAAAGTCTAGGCCTGTGGTTAGAAGCCTGTGGCTGGTGTATACAAAGGCAGGAGCTGAGGTTGAAGGGCTGGGGTTTTATGAAAAATGGTGCACTGACAGCCAGAACAGAGATGAGAAACTGTCTGTTTGCACCAGTCAGAGGAAAAAATATGATGGCACTATTGTTTCCATTTCTTGGCCAAACACTATTAGCAAAGCTGTTGTACAGCAGATAGCACACAAACCATCCGAGCAACAGGCAGCTCTGAAAACTGCTGAGTGGCTCCGTATGTATTTGTGTGTGTGTGTAAAGAGAATTCCCAGATTGGGCAGGTGGGGAGCAGCCATAATGAGGCATGCAGGGACAGAAGAGAGGGAGGGAGGTCGGAGTGCAGGCAAAAAAAAAAAAAGCAGGAAGAAGGCCAAAGAGCGAGGGAGAAAGACAGAGCGAGAGTGATGGAGACAGGCTCAGAGCCAGAGACAAGGCCCCAAAAGAGCAATTACAGGAGCTCCAGAGAAGGTGTGGGCCCAGCCCTTAGGCATAGTTTCAAACAGCACAAAGCCCTGCCAGACAGTGTACTCAGCACACACACATACATACATACACAAGCCTTAATCTAGCATAAATTTGTGACAAGTAAAATACAGACGAAATAGGAGAAGACGATGAGTGAACGTCAGAAGGGGAAGGAAGCAGGCATGACATGGGAGTATTTTTAAACCGGAGGCACCTCAATCTCTCATCCAACGCATCGCCATGTTATACTCCCCCACACGTTCTCACTGCAACATTCTGTTCTGGTTGAAACCTGTTCCCTTAACAGCATGGCCCGAAACAAAAGCTAAAACTCCAGGGCTGAGGTCAGTGTGCGCAAAACTTTCAAGTCAATTGTCCTCCGTGTGGTGAGTGCTAAACAACACTGAAAAGTCTGGACAGCCTCGCACCATGGTGCCTGTCACGAATACGAGTCCGAAATGGTTTCTGAAGGCAACCGTTTCTGCCCCCCCACCCCACCACACTCATCACAACCACCACCTCCACCACTTAAAGGAGAACGACAGGCTGGAACAGAACAAGCAAGAGTGATAGGAGAGAAAAGAAAGAGAGAGATGTGCAAACAGATAAGGGGGAGGGGAAATTAAATTAAGAGAAAAGTTCTTGCGCACCGGTATGCACCATTGATTTCCTATTCTCTTGGAAACATTTAATGAGCTTAAATAGGAGCCTCGTTTGACACTGCCACAGTGACTCGGAGGAGCCTCCCAGTGAGAGGAAATCGTTCAGCGGCTGTGACGGCTACCAGAGTGGGGGTGGAAGACGGAGAGAAGGTGGTGGAGGAGGAAGAGGAGGAGGGACGGGGAAAGTGAAGGTTTTAATGCCAAAGCAAGAGACATGTGTAAGACAGATGTTGAATTATGCTTGGGAAATGGTCCATGGGTAGCATTACTTGCCTAGTTCTCAATGAAGAGGAAAAAAATGAAGGATGAAGGAGATTACTGCGAGGGAGGCAGACAGTGGAGGAGGCTAAAGGTGGTCTACAGTCTACATCTAGTTATGTAGGTGCTTACCACTCACAGCAGACTCATTATAACACAACAATGTCCAAATTGATTGACAGCTACTGCTCTACTGTGGCACTTCACCTCATTACTTCCTGGATGACCTCCCTATGAGGCATTCAACAGATGCCTATTGCTTGGCAGCCACCTTATTTTTTTCTTACCCTCCCTGCTCCCTTTTCTCCCTCTATCGGCAGGAGAACTATTGTCACTTCAGAGAGCAAAGTCCAGAGGCGCTTCACTGCTCTGTGCCGTTGATGAGGGCCCCACTGGGAACCATCGCCAGCCGCTTTATGAAGCTGTCTGGCAGAGTGAATGGACTCAGTGTCCCGCCACCTTTTGCAGGCAATCATAATAATAAAGTGTGGAGTCAGGCATAGCTGTACAGTGGCATCATTGGGGGGGGGGGGGTGTTACCCTCACAGACTGCTGGGTGTGGTGGTGAGTGTGGGGGTGTATATGTGAATGTGTTTAGGGCGTGGAAAATAAACTGAATTACTGAGATTATGAACCTCTTACTGACCTAAATCTACTCATATTGCAACTTTTAACAAACTGTTGACATGCCTTAAAATTAAACTAAGAACATCTAAAACTACTAACCAGAATTTCAGCTAAACAATCACTTCACAGTCCAGTATCATATTGTGATTAATCAGGACAAACTTATCAGAAATAACTCCATCCATTTTCTGACATTTTATAGACTAAATAATTAATTAATAGTAAAAATGTATAAAATAGAATAATCATTAGTTGTAAATACAAAAGAGAGTGCACTTTATTATGTTTAGGAGGACTAAACAGTATATTATTGCCCGGTACCAAGCAGACTAAGGCATGAAGACCAGCTGGTAATAACTCTGAGTGTAGACATGTGCTTGTGTGTACAGTATGTAAACATGCTAATACACATGTGCATTCACTGGCGCCAGAATAGGGGGGACAACAAGACTTTTATCATTATGAGCAAAACTAAATACTTGCTGTAAATGTGCTGCAGTAACGGATTAATGCTATAAATAAATTTCAATTAAACACTCTCCAACCAAAATAACATTAATGTGGTTAAAGCATCTGTATTGATTTATACATGAATGTGGGTGATTCTTACAGTATCTGCTATCCACAGCTGCTTTATACTGCATGAAAAGCTTCTCTTTCAGTTCATTAAATCCCTGCAGCATATAAAGCCAGCAGGACTGATATGTTGATAAAATCCACAGCCTCTGAGAAGTGCCGCGTCAGAGCGCAGTGCTGTTACGCATGTTCGTTCACTTTTTACCTTCATTAAATTGGCTGAAAATGACACCAGGCTTCTGCAGAATAACCAC
The DNA here is from genome assembly GCF_914725855.1 of Thunnus albacares. Lineage (NCBI taxonomy): Eukaryota > Metazoa > Chordata > Actinopteri > Scombriformes > Scombridae > Thunnus > Thunnus albacares. The sequence goes on from NC_058112.1 coordinate 24,117,464, forward strand.
ACACAACTCTGCACACATCAAACTAGTCAGTTATAACTTGATATTCTACCTTTTTATGAATGACACGTTGGGTTACCACGGCTCATCAAAGCCTCTTTTCCAACTGTCTTTTTCATCTCATGTTTTATTCTTCAGACATATTGCAGTGCAAACGCAACATTAATTACTAAACTATGTGACCATTTACAAGTTGAGATAGGCTACATTAGAGTTACGGCTGAAATAGCGCCAGTTCGATTATGACTATTATGTAATCCAAACCTGAATGTCCCCCACTTCAAAACTCATTCCGGCACCACTGCGTGCATGTGTAATTGCTGCTGGTGAACAGCTAAACCTAAATACTTCAGGTCCCTGTTTTCAACTTAAACATGTCTGCTGGTTTATAGCAGCTTTGACATTCCACCGGTGTCTGTTTCTTATATCAGCAGGTCAGGAAGGAGTTCCTGACCCTAGTTTCCCCCCAAAGTTTGGCTGAGCTGCTGGATAGCACCACCGCTGAGTACCTATCCAGACAGATGCATACAAAGCAGTGCAGCAGCCAGTGTGGGCGTCTGGCACAACTGGCAGCAGTGTTGAGACCATGTTTCTCTGGGCTTCTGTGTGTGACGTGCAGTGGAAGTTGTCCTGAAGAAAACTTTTTTTTTATGAATCTTGAGCTGAAACAATCATATGATCCTCTGGTGATTAATTACTGTAAAAGAAAAACAGCCTACCTGAGAGTGTCCCTTCTGTGCAATTCCAGCAGATACACATATGCGTGCACTCCCACACACACATACCAAGTGTAGAAACTGGAAGTAACAACAGCATAAGGACAACAACTTGGGGGGAAGGCGTAATGTTTAAGTGCCCTACACCGCTTCCTCCAGTGTCCCCGGCTGTCATTTCCACCATCTTCACTAAACATGGTTCCAGGAAGAAACAATTTTTCTCCAGCAACTGTCTTTGCTCTCTGTAAGAATCCATAGGCCATCATCTATATGACACTATGGACCATTCTGTAAATCATTTACACTGGCCTATATATAGCCTGTGGAGAAAAGGTCATTATTGAAACAGAAAGCTTTATTTCATAATTGCACTACCATGCCTCTGTCCCCTCAGTGAAATTGGCTCTCCAAAATATATTCTCTCTCACTCGTTTCCATCTCTCTTTATCTCCCTCTCTTGTCTGTTAGAGAGGGTGATTTTGACAGACTGACTGTCTCTCCTGATGCAATAACCACCCACCATTTGTATCTGAGGAGGGTGCATTAACTAGACAGCGTAATCAGCCTGCACAGGAAAGGCAGCAAGCCTCACCAACTGACTGCTTTTTACCACTCTGTGCTATAACAGCTCACCATTAGGCCACAATTAGCACAGCTCACTCAGGGAAAAATAACCTCTCAAAGACCTTTAGCCAACAGAGCGGATGTGAGGAACAAGGAGACTTGTGCCAAAGTCCATTGTTGCACTAGGCACTCAAGAGAGGTAATCTTACTTGATCACACTTGATGGTGAAAGCAATAGGACTTTAAAATGTAAGGTTAAAAAACACCTAACAGTGCAATGAGACAAAAGGTTTATCACCAGACACCTCAGACAGTGCATAATTCAACTGAAAAGGCAACAGGCAAAAAAAGGAGCAAAAAAACAAAACATCTGAAAGCGCAGCTTTATCATAAGTGTATGCACTTTCTAAAATGGGGAGGTGAGTTTTGTTGAAGTACCCCCCTGGTGAATGTACACTTCAGGTGAATACGTCCATCCAGTGGAGGATGCAGTTGCACAAGCCTGCGAAAGCTAAGTTCAGCACACACAAACACATTCCCTCCCTCTGGGCTTTGGAACAATAAAGAGAAATGCGTGTCCCTGTGGTCATTTGTGGCATGCTGACAGTGGGCAGACACAGATAAGACTTTGGATCGGTGAAGGCTGACACGCTGTGATTATCTCCCGCTGCTGGAATTGACCGTCCATCAATCCAGACGGCCAAGAGGACCGGAGCCGACCGACTCAATTGTTGCCTGAGACGAGATTTTTATGATTCAATGACCTCAAAAAAATTAGAAAAATGTGTCAAGTGTTTCAAATGTGTTGCTGCACTGGTGCACTTGTGCATTGTCATTCAGATTCACAAATACTCATGAAGAGATGGAAAAGTGCTGCAGTCTCAGAGGTACAATCGCTAGCACATATGCTCTCACACTAAGTCTTAACACACACACACACACACACACACACACACACACACACTCAACACGGCTACACTCAGACTACCACCTGACATTCCAGGGCTTCCTCTCAAGTCCCAGTCTGCCTTCTTGGCTCTCTGACCACCTTCCCCCTCACCTCATGCTGTGTGTTCTGGACCTGAAACCAAGTCCATGCACCGGACTGAGCCACAGGAGACACAGAGGGGGGAGGCAGTGGAAAGGAAGGAGTGAGGAAATGGAGGGAGAGAAAGAGAGTGTATGTCAAGAAGCACATTCTTTCTGCTGAGCGCCATCTGGAAGTGGAAAGGTAGATAAACAATGACGTGAGCCGCATCCCATCTCTTTCCTAAAGCCTGAAGAGACACACATGCGCCACAATGCATGAGCACCATCGCCACCGATCCTGTGCTGCACGCCAAGCATTGTCAGGGATTGGGTCTTATCAATCGTTGGCCAGATACTGAGCAGAAGCGTGAGGCAAACAAAGAGAAGGGGAGAGAACAAAAATGGAGGGGAGCTGCAGGCGACAATGAGAAACACAAATGAGATGATGGCTGGGAGCCACCGGTCCACGCGGTCCGGACTGACTCCATTTAATCTGGTCAAGTCTGCCCCAAAATCAAAGCACTCTCCTCCAGTGAGCTGACAATGGAAGGAATCAGACAGCCAATCCCACCCAAAAAGGAAGTTACTGTGGAATTGAATGAGGGGATATGGGGGTATGCAGCATTGTGCTAGGCATGCAGACTATTACGGCTGGGGAACTCTGCTTTATTTAAAAAAGTCCATTTGCATTCACTCAGCTTGCAAGAGGAGCTTGGGGGCAACGTTAGCTGCTGTTCCTGCTGCTTTTGAATTCCTCACCATCTTTTTTAGGCCCTTCTGGCATGCAATATATTACAGTAGTAGTAGAAATCTTTATTATCCCTTATGGGGAAATTGTCCTTGTAGTAAGTCAGCGATAATAACAAAAACAATATCTATACAATGCAAAAGCACTAAAGTTGCACTGAGACTGATGAAGAGCAACAGCTGGAGCAACAGCCGGAGGGATGCTCCCTGTGGGTACGGCACCTCTTGGGGTAACCCTGTCCTGAAAGAGTGTTTAGCGAGACCTGAGCTAAGACTAGAGTGAGACGTACCAAGGCAACAGTGGGGGTGTCACAAAGGAAGAGGGCCAAAATGAAGAGACTTTGACAGCTATCCCTCCGGCAGCGAGAGGAGCTGCACCTGTATGCACCTTGGCTCTGCTCAGTTTAGTTTCTGTCTCTTCAGACTCCACGCCCACTGAAGCACACACACACATACACATACACACATACACACACACACACACACACACACACACACACACACACACACACACACACACACACAGAGACAGCAGTCTCTTCAGGTCTGTTGGCACTAGTGGAACAACAGGAGGGAGGGATCAGGTGGCTGGGGCAAGCAGACAGAAAGAGAAGGGTTGGGGAGGCGGTTGACAAATGAGTCTCGTCAGGTAACATCCACAGATGTGAGGGGATAGAGGGGAAGAAGAGGGAGAAGATAGGTTAAGGGAGGGGAGGGTGTCTGTCAGCTCATATTGGTTCATCAGCGAAAATCTCCTGCCCTGATTAGAAACCACTGCAGTCAGGAGAGGGGTAGACAGAGACACTTTGAAGGAAGAGGCATTTAGAGTGGGTCTGTTTGCTCCTGAGGACCGCTTACTGATTCTTATTGAGGAGACAACAAAACATAGCCTCCATCTCTCTGCTTGGGATACTTCTTACTACGTTGGCTCTGATCAAAAAGAGCAGGGGGGACAAGGCAAAAGAAGAGCCCCGGGAGCACACAAGGGCCTGGAAATTTGGGTCATGCACATGACATATTAATACAATGACTGACGAAAAATGAAAAGTGAGAAGAGAGGAAAGGGGAAGTAAATGAAAGGAGAGGATTGAAAGGGGGGCGAAAATATACGCAGCGGAGGAGATTCAAGTTTTAACAAGCCTCAGCATACAGGGGCAACAGGAGCTTCTTTGCAACCAGCTTCAGAAATAAAAAGGACATAATCACTTTAAAGTGATTTTGGCCAAATGAATGCACAATCCTTCAGCTGTATTCAGACCTTGATAAATGCCCACTGTCTAGGCTGTTATTAAACACCAGAGAGACTGGTTGGTCCCTGTGCCAGGCAAAACTAATTAAAGCCAGGCAGATGTGTCTGGACAGTGGTGTACCCCACACACACACACACACACACACACACACACAGCGTTTCACACTTGCTCACTTGTATGCATGCTTACACACATGCACACACACACACACACACACACATCCTCTAAAAAAGGGCCTGTTAACCATGTCCACAGTGCAATCAGTGCCAGCTGATGAGCCGTCACTGTGCTAACTAGACCAGGTGAACACAATAACAGCACAATAACAGCATATCAGCTTCAATTTCTAACTTTGGTGTGCTTGATTTTGGAAACTTTTTGTCAGCCAGAGGCCAGAGAGGGGAAAAACGCCTTTTCCTCTGGTGCCTTATTATCCTCGCCAACACGTTTCTTTTCAGTATTCCCTACCTTCTCCGCTGCAGGTGATGATGAGAGTTAGAGCTATACAGCAACCAATTAATCTTTCATGGTGCACGTGTTCTTGCTTTTGTTAGGTCCGCTCTGTGAAATTGTATGAAACTACAGCTGTACAATAGAGGGCTGGTGACGCTTTCATCCTCTTCTTCCTCCTCCTCCTCCCCCTCTTCTCCACTTTTCATTCTCATACTTTGTGAGCAAACAGCTGGGCTTTTTTTTTTTTTTTTTTTGCAAAAGCTATCATTACAACAGCCTACAGGCATGAGAGCTGCACTCCAAATCGCTGATGGAAGCCTGGCTAGCCGAGTCAGAGCTAGAGATGAGATTGCTTTGGGGATGTGAGTACGGGGGGGGCGGGGTGGGAGGGGGGTGGGATGATGGCTATTAGATGATAAACACACAGAGACACACATGCATACGCATATACACGTACACTCGTGACATGAAGCAATACAGGCACCCATGTTTTATCTTCATTTACCCTGTCGGTCTCATTGCCTTGTAATCACACCGATCACATACACACACCAGCCGCCCTCTCACAGTCTCTCAAAGACACATACACACAGTAGTGACTAATCACCCATCTGGAGCAGCCATTCCCAGGTCTGGATGACAAAGCACCGATGCCCACAAATATAGGCTAATACCCTTCTCAACAAAAGGCTTAGGCTGCAACCAAACGGGTGGGGTGGGTTGGGGGGGGGGCTTATGACCTGGCTCAGACAAGAATGGACAGGGGAGGAAGCAAGTGACATCACAGATAAGGGTGGCTTGTGGCTACATGGGTCTGACAAGTCTGTACGTGTACTCGATTTCAATAACACCTCCCCGAGTCAAGGGCAGGGAGAGGGCAGAGTCGAAATAGTAGAAAAAGCCATTTCAATGTGACTAGGCTAGTTTGTGAAGTGAAAAATCCAGTGTGGCTTACCCACAGGGCTTTGCTGAAACCCTCTCATCACTAAATATTAGCGTGTTTGCTAGTCTTCCCCTCTTGGTGCAGTCTATGGGGTAGGGTTTATCCCCCGAATGCCTCAACCGCTGTAGAAAACTGTTTCCCTCGCAGAAGCTGCTGCTGGCTGGCATGATCCAGGTTAAGTCTCCTAGTTGTGAGAGGGGCCTGATGCAACCAAAGCCAGGTTCAGAATGTAGGATACGGTTGGATCAGAGCCAGGAGCCATTAGCGAGCTCTGTGTCTGACACAACGGGCAGAACACGACATTTTCAAAGGCGTAGAAGGACTTGAACGGAGTTGTGGTGAAGAGTGCTAGGCAGCTGTTTCATTCAGGCCCTCTGATAACAACCCCCTGTCCAGACTGACTAGTGCAAACAGGGTAGGGACCGCAAGGCAGCACGAATACAAATCACTTCTTCAATAGTCTACACTGAGCTAAGCAAAAACTAGTGCGCTGGCGCTCTCTCATTTTTTACAGGATCAAGTCCCTTGTGGTTCAATGTGTGCTGCTGGAAAGAATTTTAATGTACTGGTGTGCATTTAGATTAATCTGCATCTTACAAGAGAGCATATGACAGTATGGTTAATAAGCAGAAAACACTTAAGCTATCAGGAAGAGCCAGCAGTATGAACAGACAAAGATCTAGCTAATGGCCTTAGCCATATCATTTACTGTTTAGCCCCTAGTCAGACGCAGGATCACACACTGGCTCCAAAGACAGAGAAGAAGGAACACTTTCATTACTCAAGTGATAACATCCTAAGAATACTTTTAAAAAAAGGGATGACTCTTTGCTTTCAACCCCCACCGTGAATAAGCAAACAACTACCACATCAATTATCAGTGTGGGAAATGAAAACTCGGGTTATTTAATTCTCTTTTTCCACTTAGTGTTTGGTATAACTACCAAACAAAACCTATGAGCAATGTGACAAACGGATGGAGGCACAGGCACTTAACCTCAACAGCTAATGCGGGAGCATGAACATAGGCCTTTTATTTTGTTTTGGGTTTTTGCAAAAAATCTTGGCAATGTGATTCTCATTTCAATTATAAATGCATGGAACAAAAAAAAGTGATTTAAAATACTAGTGAGAAGCCATCTGGCTGTGAGTGGTGCTTGATCTTAACAATATCAGTCACAGATTCAAGTGGACTGTGCTCTGCTGGCCCACCGAATCACGTACTGACCATTGCAATCACCAAAAACAACAAGCCTTTACATCTGTGACTGTGGCTCAGTCCCATTAAAAACCCATCACACCCAGTACCGCCACGCTACGCTTACTGCGCACAAAACCCATTGCTATAATTGGTTCCACTGCACCCTTTACCTACTCTGGACGGGCCAACCAGCAAATGCAAACAGTTCTGAAGTAACTGGAAGAGAACCAAACTCTGGTCATGTCTCTGTGACAATCAAGCATGACAAATTATTTCCAAACATGGGGAAGAAGTGAAAACATGAGGACTTTTTCAATCAGACACAAAAGAAATAAGTGATGAAACAGAGAAGAGTTGAGAGGAAAGAAAACATTGTTAATTTCCTGCTACGGGAGGCTAGAGGTGATGAGAGTGTGACTACGATGCTAATCAGACTATGCCGATGTCACACCTCTGGATGACTAAACACACTCCATCATCCCATACAAAAAGACAGCAAGCTGTGGCTGTGAAGCAGATGTGCTGTTTTCACAGGGACCACAGTGAGGGCCACAACCATGTCATAACCCCACCCAGCGAAGAAGAGGAACCCCAGAGCTTGGTATTCTGAGACTGGCGGCAGAGTTGAGAGAGTGTGTTTGTGTGAGGGTGTTTGAATATGAGAGAAAGATAAACAGAAAGCAGGGAAAAGAGTTAGACTGTGAATGTGTATGAAAGTGTGACTGAATCAAATATGTCTGCGTGGAGGTGATTGTGTGCCATTGAGGCTCAGCTCTAGTTTGAGCAAGGGCCATGGAGATGTTTGTCATACCAGAACGAGGAGCGTGTCTGGACTGGGATGAGACTGAAGAGAAAATGCTACTGGGCCCCTGAGGCTCTCCCAGGAAAAAAAAAAAAAAAACACACTGCCCTCTCACTTCAACAGAACACAGTCAAAGACTGATCTCATGATTTAAGGCAAAGGAGAGCTTGAGGCCCCTCGTTAGTGTAAAAAAAGAAGAAATCACAAATGAGAGCAATGGGCAGGAGGGGAAGTTATTTATTGGAAAAAAAGTACGATTTATTAGAAAAAGTAACTAATTATCACTAGCAAGAGACAATAAGAAATCACAATCAGTCATAATTGTTTCTGGGTGTGACATGACTGCAAATAAAGGAAAACTATAATTGATATTCTGAACTGAATTTTGTTAATTAAAGCACTGATTATTCTGCTAAACAGACTTCGACAACCAGAGGCACAGCACTGCCCTTTAGAAAAGGCACTTGCAGCGGTAAACTGAATTCCTTTGAGGCCTCCGTTTTTGGCAGCGCTGTTGTCCGGGGATCAGGACATCCAATGATATGTAAACAAACACAAAACTGGGAGAGTGGTTTGCATACTAGACAATCCCCAAATCAAGCACTTTTATTTGTTTTCACCAATAAATGTCAAGCTTTATTAATTGATTGAGCCTGAGAGGGACACAGACCGGGAAGGAAAAGAGGCAGGGGAAGCTATACAGCGGTGTGTGGACCATTGTGATTTCATCCCTCCCTGCTCTCAGGGGAAATTGATGCCAAAACCTTACACCAGCAAATATATAAAAACCCTCCTCTGACAAACTCTGTACGGCAACAAAAATAAGCCTCAAAAATGATCTAAATCCTCATGTAGGAAAAGTTTACAGAAAAAAAAGTGCCCTGTAATTACTACAGCATATCTGCGGACTGAGAGGTTTGTGGATTCAAAAGGTTGGACACTGAACAAAAGGGGACCTTGGCTTACAGAGTGACGGGTCTAGGCATATAATAGAGGCGGTACGCACCAGACCCCTCCATCCACAATCACTCCCGCCACCTCCACCTCTGGCGGGCCCGGAAAAGAAAAGGAAAATAAAAAAAATAAAATAAAATAAAAAAACAACACACCCTCTCCCCATCTACTGATTACATACAATATACTCTAACATACCGGGAGAGAGGAAGGGGAGGTGAGGGGTAGAGTGGGGAGTGAATAGACAGGGAGCGCTGCCAGGGCCTACTTTTAGATAGCGTGGTTATCAGTGAGAAAAGGAGAGGGAGAAACAAAGAGGAAGTTTACTGCCGTTGTTTTATCTGGAAAGGCATTAAACTGAGAGGCACACAGGGGACGAGACAGCAAGAGTAAAGAGAAAGACTATTCAGAGGAAAGGGAGAAACTGTCCAAAGTCAGGCAACCTTCTGAAGCGTCCTGTCTCTCTTACTCACAGTCACACACCACACTTTGCCCTTGGCTGAAAGTCGTCCCTGGTTCATGGTCGCTGGCTTTGATAGGAGTCTGGGCCGGCCCTGGAACAAGTTACTAACGACCCAGAAAGCTGCTTGTTGGGCTATTGGTACAGCTTGATATGCAGTGAGAGAGGCTGTCACTGGGATGGAAACTGAATGTGGCCTTTGATAAAACACTCAAGAAGGATAAAAACAGATCTGGAAGTAGGCAGCCCATTAGGCCGTGATAGGAAGTAGGGGTGATAGAGAGGGCCAGACTACAGGACTGGGGGTAAATCCGTGCTCCTGTGTGCTGTCCTTGACCCTGTCAGATAGGGCTGGGGCCTGCGGTGAGAAAGAGTGTTGAGCACACTGCCCCCCAGGTGTGGGCTGGAGAGGGATGAGAGGCATGTAGATGAGGGGACCCCCCTCCCCACCACCGCCGCCAAACACAGCACCCAGGAAGCCTGCCAGAGCCCACTAATCAGAGAACTTAGCCGCTGACCTCTCCACAGGCTCTATACCTTTTAACGAGATCCATGCCTTTGATTCATCTAGCTGCCTGGAGGGAGAGACAGATCATGCATAAGCTCAGACACACACACGTCCACATACACACATCAACTTTGCCAACTGTAGATGGACACTTTCATATCCACACACTGTTGTGGACACAAAGACACAAGAGATGTACACAGCTGAAATAATGAACGCTCTGTAATCCACAATGGCCGAGGGCTCTCATGCGTGTGTACACATGCACAGGGGAAGTGGATACACAATGATGGACTAGAACAGGCACTGCCTGAGAACTAACTAAAGCCAACTAATCAGTACACACAAGGACACACAGAACCACACAGCCATAAGCTCAGTCCAGCTCAAGGACACAACACCCACCTTGTTAAGAGAAGGCCGAGGGAGGAGCAGGTGAGATTGGATCCAGACATGCTTGCTCACAGATAGAATTGAATTATTGATCAGCCAACAGATTGTGTTATGAGGAATTCATGGATCCAAGCCTGAGCTGTCCAGCTCCCTCAGGCTGAAAGACAGACTGTGTGTGGACTCACTGTATATGTATACATTTGTGTGCCTGTGTGTGTGCTCATGTGTTCTGGGGAAGCCTAGGAGCAAGTAGCACTGGTCGAAGTCCGAATTATTTTCTAGACGGAGTGGGCAGTGTGAGCTTGCACTTAGACAAGACAGAGCAAACAGTGAATCGATCAAGCTGGCTGGGGTGATGCATACAGAAGGAAGGCCTCACCCTCGCTGTGCTGAGAGGGCTTTAACTGCTCACACACTGAGTGGCTTTTTCAACGGCACTCAGGCAACAGCACAATCCTCAGCTCTCAATACCACCAATGGAAAGAGAGGAAATGGGATTTTTATTTGTCTGAGCTCCACGGGTGGTCTACTGCTGTTGCTGCTAATGTTGTACTGAAACGAGGGGTCTGCTTAGTTTGGGTTTTGTTACTAACAGCAACATTATCCAACATGAGGTGAATGCCATTAGACAGAGGTAGAACTATAGTCTTTCATCTGGCTGTGGCACACTTTAACCTAGACTCACAGGTCAGTCTCTAAACGCTTTGCTCATAGAGACTGAGGACAATCTCACACACTTCGTTGTTAAAAAAAAACTGCATTACAGAACCAGTTCAAAGTCTTTAAGGCGGCCCTTCATATTGGGGCAGTGACATACAGTTCATTGTGGAGGAGAATGGGGGGAGAGCATCATTTCCGGTAAGGCACATCCATGACAAAATGTAAGGGGCATAGGTTTGTTAGCGGCTGTTCTCACCGCCATTCAAGCAACTACTGTGCAGTTAGAAATCCCCAGACTTCAGTAGGCAGAGGTCTCAGATTGTTTGGCATCGCGAGACTAACTTTAACCCAGAAACCTTTCAATGCTTCCTCTATGGTGATCCACAGCATGAGGAAGTTGACAGCGTGACAAAATGATATTTTTCACTGCATGACATTTTCCTAGGCTTATCCTAGTTCTTCAAAAAAATCTGTCTGTAGCATTGTCACGCTGCTCTTTGCCTGAGCAACATAAGGCCACATCACCATCACTAGCTTCTCAAATGCTACCTTATTGATAAAGTAACAAGACTAGGTCCAAACCTAGTATATGGCTGGATGGTGTATGAAATGCTAGAGGGCTTCTAACTTGAAACAAGGGCTTTTAATTTGAAACAGATACAGGGAGTGGGGGCAATCAGTTGACCAATGGTGTAACTTCATCTGTCAGTCACTCCAGTCACTCAGTCAGTCAGGGACATTTGCATTTATGAGGCTGGCCCCTCTATTGAGGTTCAGCCAAAACACAAGTCATAGCTTAATGGTCACATGCTGTGGAGCCACAAAACAAACATCGATACTTCCTGGACACTATGGCCAGGACTGAAAGGCCTGGTTAGATCCTCTGAATCACCATTTTACAAACCTAGAACTTGAATACCAAGTCACATTAATCAGGTTTCCTTTTAAGAAGAAAAAAAACACTTGTAAATACACCATATTTAATCATCTTGCTGGCTTTTGGTGATAAGCACTTGTTTTGTTTACATCTTATGTGCAGCACAGAGGCCTGTATCACGAAGCAACTTCAACTTAGTCTGGCTCTCTTTGGAGGAGCTGGCTTAACTGAGCCTAACATTGGCCATCCTGGATAACCAGTATCATGAAGCTGGTTATCAACTAGATCAGTCAAGTCTGGGTCTTTCATGTGAAAGAAGCAGGGTTGTTAATTACGAGCGACATCATCAGAACCATGAATGAAGTACTTCATATGATATGAGGTGAAACGACAGCACAGAGTATCTGCAGAAAACTTCTATTTTAGGGACAGCATAAAGTCATATTCAAGGAAGTGAAACGTAAACGATAGCCTGTAATCATACAACAGAATAAGAAGATGTAGAAACACTAGAAATTATTTCCAAGTATTAAAAGTAGGCTAAGGCTTAAAATACATGTAGGAATTATTATATATGACTTAAGTATAGAGTGAGTATTTTTTGCTATTTAGTCGGATGATGAAGAAACCATTCTGAATATGTCATGCACATAAGAAAAAAAAAAACTTAAAAGTAATGCCAGGCTGTTTCTGCTACTGAAGCAAAGAGTGGAAAAGTAGTTAATGACTGATGAGGTCTATCTGACCCAAATGTTGCATTTATAATCATGGGAGCCAATTAACAGTGTGAGGGTTATTTTTCTAATAATAGACAATCTTTCATTTTTATTTCCAATTATCATCACTCAGTTGTCGCATGTTATTCTAAGCTGCAGTGATGGAATCAGAGTGGGATAAAAGGGGATAAAATAAACTTTGCACAGTTATGTGTTTAGTGTCATAAATGATCTCTCCCTTTGTTAGAAGCTCTGTTTTAAAACCAAAGTGGAAATATAAAGCCTGGAACAATAAAATGTTTCTACTGCCCTATAAAAATATATTATTGTTCTTTTTTATTTGTCACTTTATTATAAACTCAGGACTTGTCGTTTCAGGATCCTGTAGGAATGATGACTGTTTTTTTAAGTGATCTGATTGGTCAGTGGTTGGGGTGTTGACAGATTGTGATCCGATCCTCTGAAGTTCATCTGCTTCAAAGCAGGTTAGCTGTTCAGCATAAGTTACCATGGTGATTTATCCCGGTTAAAAGTGAGCCAGCTTCATAATACCAGAAAAGAGTTAAAGCTCAAAAATAGCTTGCTAACCTACTAATCTTGCTTCATGATACAGGCCAGAGATGTGTGGTTTTGGCACACTGCGCAAGGAGGCTAATGTTTTGTTTTCAACTTGGAAGGTGGAGAGACACATCAGGACCCAGTGGGACTGAGATGTGAGTTCATTTTTTCCATTACCCAAAGAGGAGACCAACTCCATATGACTAATTAAACAACAGACACAGAGGAATGCATGGTGACATCCAGACAGCAGACGAAAACAGGCACTGAAAGTGAAACAGAACAGAACCTGGGTAAAAATAAAAAACATTGGCTAAGAGAGGAGGAGGAGGAGAGACATGTCAGTGAAAATGTACTGTAGATCTCAACAGGGAGGACTACAGAGAGATCTTAATGGAGGTCTGGAGTGGTGGATAAATGGCTTCTCCGGCCTGGTCACGCCACCAGTCAGCACCGGTCTACCAATAAACAAGCGATACCACACTGACATAGCCTCTTACACCCCACTTTGCCTCAATCTGTTATTGGAATGCTGCACACTTCTCTTCCATATCCAATTGAAAGAGGGAGAAAATGTCTCCTCATGAGACTTGTGTGATTTGGGGATCCAATTTGGCAGCATGTTTTCTGTAAACATTGTAACTGCGGCTTGTTTTTATAGAACGCACTAGAAAGCAACATTAGGCTGTTCGCTGTGTGGGGAGGAAAGAGATGAGGTCTTGGTAATAAGGTTCTCTAACCCCAGCAGCAGATTTACTCCAGCTAATGACTGTAATTAAAGAGCATAACTCCATGGAGGGATCAATGACGTTGGATCAGCTCAGACAGGACGTAGAATAGACGTAGCTACAAAAGAAGGAAGCGACCACAGGGCTTAGTTTAAAAACTTACAACTGAACAAATGGGAGGCTGAGTGGCAGGCTAGCATATGTTATGAGAGCTTGTAAATATTCCGGCATTCTTACAGGGGCATGTGGCTGCAACTCTGATGTCATTTGCACTAGGCCTATCATTTGCTTTAGTTAGAGGTTGAAAACCCAGTGTGGAGTAACTGTAAACACAGATCTGTGAAAAGGGGAATACTGGGAAACAGAGCATCACAGGACAAAAATAAACCATGCAAGAAGCGCAAGTTATCTGCATGACCATCACATGGCTAACAAACTGTATACAGATTAGGAAAGGGGGAAGGAAGAAAAATGCAGATGCCATGTCTACGTGAGTTGCAGACACAAGCATAAAATATCTAACAACTTCCTTTTTGCTGAAAAAGTTGAGAGGGGAGACCAAAACTGCCAGATGAGTCAGTGAGGAATAATGCATGTCATCACGGCTGTGTGAATAGGAGAGTGAGGCTGGGGGGCAAGCACAGACACCCAAGACATAGAGCTATGATGGCACCTCCACAGATCTGCATTTCAGAAGACAGCTCCGAGCCCCAGGCAGGTTTGAAGCACCAGGATTAATATCCAGGCAGACTACACATTGAGTTAGAAAAGACTAAAAAAAAAAAAAAAAAAAAAAAAAAAGATCCAACGGAAAAAAGCTATGAAGCACAAGAGGACGGATAAAGAGAGACTGTTCTGCTGATAAGGTGAACTAGAACTACAAAGGTTTGCTCAGAGATGGAGGAGTTAACAATAACAGGAAGTTTAAAAACAAAAGGGCAGCTAGTACATACACTCTGCTCCAGGACTTCGGTCATGGTTGGCTGATAAGCTAACATACCTGTAGATCACCACCAAGCCAGGGTGGTGTACACATCTGCAGGTCTGCCTGTACTCTAAAATGCCCTGGCTCAACAAGGTCAACACCAGGGTAAAGGCCTGACTCATACAAATGCCCTACATGAGCCTGCTTTCCAAAAAAAGAATGCAATAAATAGTGACAAAGCTCACTTCCTGGATACAATATTTTCACTGTTTTATTACAGATTTATCATTTGTGCCTATTTTTTGCTGTATTTTTATTGCAGATATTGCTTTGTGCTTATATTCTCCTCTACTTTTCCCCTGCTGAGTCTTGCTGCTGCTGCACTGAACATTTCCCCACAGGGATCAATAAAAGAACTTGTCTTAAAAATATAACTGTTGCCCATCCCAAATACTAGCGACCACGCATTTTAGCGACCGGTGGTCACTACAAAATGTCAGTCACTAAGGTTAAAGCAGTATCTTTGGCGGTATTATTATTGCTGCCGAGACTGCTACCACAGTAAAACGGTCTGTCAGTTTACAGATGAGAAGCAACAGAGCCAGTGGCATTTAACTAGATTCTCAGTAACTTTAACAATTGCTGTATGAACAGATTTTAATAGGTCCCTCTTGGATCATAGGCTACCAAAAGGCCACCGTATCCACCTCATTTAACAGAAACAAGGACATGATACTGACAAAAAAAATATTTCATTTTCATAATGCCATTTCATTACGAAGTGTAATAAAAACAGACAGCCTTGTCTATATACTATATTATCCAAGCTTGATATTAAAGTCAAAAAAGATTATGGATTGAAACCTGAACACTGTTGGAGGGAGTAGAACTGCTTGTGTTTGTATATGGGTGTTTCTGAATGTGCTCAATTTTAAATACAGATACATTTTTCACGTTTCTAGGTAATTCATTCTGCGTCAGATTTCATTTTAGATACATTATGACCAGCAGCAAATGAGAGTTAAATGATGCCTGCAAATGCCCTACTGACAATTACAGCTATGGAACAACTCATCTTTCCACCATGAAAACTCGCCTGACTTCAAATTTTGCTTGAAACAGACAACCAAGAGACAGACACCCAACCTCCATTAGTGCTGCCACCCCCATGTCCACTTCCTGCTGCCAGAGGATTTCAACAGATGCCAGAGATAATAGGGACAGAGGATGTTTCCTTAAGACCTAATGTTGCTATTTTAAAGCACATTTTGCCAACAGATTTCATATTATTGTTATTAAATATTTGTAAATGTAATTCTGAGGTTCAATGGTGAAAATCAAAGTAAATACATACTGATACTAATCTAAATTAACCTTTTTTTAAAAAAACCTTCAACTAAATGAGATGCAAATGCCGCACACCTGTTATGTTTTGATATAATTCAAGATTTTATAAAACTTTAAAAACTGTAAATTAGGGACTATCTAACACATGCGCATACCTTGCAAGTCATAAAGAATTATTTCCCTGTGTCATCAAATAAAAAACATATAAATATATGAATACATCTCTTATGTCTCTTGCAATATGGACATTGCATCAGTCCACATTGTGATTAAAATATTTTTTCATGCCAACAAAGGGATTATGTCTGGTGGAGACACAGTGAAGTATATATGTATTTTTAAAGCACTATCTATTTATAATAAGGTTGTACAGTGTCACATTCTGCAAGTCAATTATTTCCTGGATCCACAAGGAGCTTCATCTCCTCTATAAAGTTACACTTGCACAGACCATCTTTCTACGTCTTCCTTAGTTTGCCACATTATCTTCCCCTTCTGCCTTCTCAGGTTGGTGTGACCTTCATCCAGCTGCTGCCAGTGCACTGACCCTTCATGCATCTGTCACCCACCAGTCCTGGCTGAGGCTCACATTCAGTACTTCATAATTAATCGGTTGTGTGCATTCAAAAAAAATTTAAAAAAAAGAAGACGACCAATACTCAACGGCAACTACCAAATTAACATAAACCAGCTGGACGTCAAATTAGCTGTAAAGCAGAGGTGATAATTAAAAATGATCTTGGCGGGAGTAAATTGGTCAGTTTGAGGATTAACTGTGAAATGACTCACATGGATAAAAATGAATTGCACCCTCTGGTGCCTTAGCAAGGATTAAATGGCACTCAACACGTAGGAACTCTCAGTCATGAACAAAAAGTACTGTGAAAATGCATGACAGGTGGAACAAGTGGCTCTACACAATATCCATTATTCCTCAGCCACTGTAGGCCTAATACCGGGATCAGACTACACTAGGCTACACTACACTTCCGATTTTGATATGATTTTGTCACCGGCGATAAATTTCTAGCATCGGCCCGATTATGAACATCGAGAACAATGAACGGGCCTTGTAGTGTGACATAATTGAAAACCAGACATGATGAAAAGTCCAGCATGTCAGAATTTTTTGTATTTCCCTGCCTAGTTTGACATCTCCTACGACGTGTTCCTTGACGTTGACCAACAGGATGACAGAGTGCTCTCTGGCGCACATATGTAAACACTGACACAGTGGGGCCGTCCAGACAAGCTGACTCGCATTTAGTGTCTCAGACAGCGGCAAGAGCAGCACCTCATCTCTGCCTCCTCCACAGGCTGATTCAAGCAGGAAAACCTGCTGTCAGTCATCAGTGACCATTTCCTTGATCAGCTTTTCCTGCCTGAATAAGCCTGTGAAAGAGGCAGAGATGAGCCAGTGCTCTCCCCGCTGTCTGAGACACTAAATTCAGCTCAGCTCGCCTGGACAGCTTTGACTTTCTGTGTCAGTGTTAACATATGTGGCCAGAGAGCCCTTACAGTGATTGTGAAACCATCTAAAATTAAAACATATCTTTATATCTTCATTTACCAGAGTATACATTTCCCAAAACCCAATCATTTTTCCTTCCACAAGACCCTCTGTTTATATACTGTGAACCTGGTAGCTAGCTACATTTATGTAATGTTCTTGACATGTTAACACATTTGTTACCTCAAGTTCTCTTTGAAGGACAAACAGCCCATACTGTCCTCTTCATAACACCCAGGAACAGGTACATAATTGTTTTTTTCTTTCTTTTCAGAACTCAAGATCACTAGTATCACACATAGGGCTTCTGTAGCGATGACTGACAATTTCTTGACCCTCCTCCCTGACGACCTATGACCTCATGCAAGGTCGAGCGCAAGTTCATGGGTCGATGATACGTCAGGGTCGTACTTGTAGTGTTGCCAGTCTCCTGACCAAGACATGGCAAGAATTTATGGCACTATGATTGCCTAATCTGACATGGTGACCATCGTGAAAGACAAAAAATATTATGCAGTCTGATCCTGGCATAAATCCATTTCAAACCCAAATCTCTCTGAGAAAGATATATCAGCAATCTGCCAAATCCTACACAGGCACCCTTAATTTGCACAGAAATGAAGCGTTGACTCATCTTCAATATGTTAAAGTCTGAGAGATCTGTTAGTCGTCTTTCATCATAAAGCAAAGGAGCTGGACTAAACATCACCCGTCACATTACACTGATTGAAGCAGGCATGACCAACTTCCCTCTGAAGTGTTTAAATGAATAGCATTTTGATAGCAATACGAGCCAGACTCAATTACCAAAGCAAAAAATAAATTGGCTCGCTGCTCTCTTTTTTTTTTTCTGCCAATACAAATCTTTAGAAGAAAGTATCTGAGTAAGACTTCCTCTGATATAAATCAAGGTGACCCCTCACTCTTGTCATTACTGATAAGTTTTCAGATACCTGCTTCTTTGGTGTCAAGGAAAATGTCTGGCTTGGTGTGAACTTTTGCCTGTGGCCTGACTAGGTAGGCTGGATGACATGCCTCCAGTGAGCAGGTAGCATCAAAAGCCTTTGCCTATGTGTCTATGTCAGCCTGTCAGTTCAGCTGCCACAGGGAAGTGGGTGAGGGGAGAGAGACCAAGGCAGATGTCTGTATTGTGTATCCATCACTGGCGTTCAGTCCTCAGCTATGCAACCTCAAGGCTGCTGACAGCCAACACCACTGTTGTTCCCAAAATGCCTTTTGAACAGCAATGGAGATCATGTTTTCCTCTGGGCAAAATTTTTTCGAATAGCTGCCCACTTCCCTGAAACTCATATCATGTCAACTCCTCTCCTTTTCTGCCTTTCTTTTAAAAAAAAAAAAAAAGATGTCTCAGTCCTCATGCAGAACATCCTGCCCACAAGCTCTCAACTAAGCAATTAAGGCAGCTCCCTCCCAACGTGAATCATTTATCTCTTTCAGGAGCGTGTGCATGTTTACAATATTTATCATGTTCCTCTTACTCATGTACCGAGAACAGAGAATGTAGGGAAGTCACAATTGTTAAAGGTAAGAGGTGAGGGAAGAAGTAAAGTGAAGCAGCGTGGGCAGCAGCGAGAAAACCAGCATGAGTTGGCAGTGGCGTGGAAAAGAAAGTATGCCACGACATGTTGAGTGCAAGGTGTGGTCAGCATGGACATGAGTTGAAAGACAGTGTGGGTTGTGGAAGTGTCAAGGTTGTTTTAGAGGTAAAAGTACACCCTGCTGAGTTGAACTTGACCATAATGTTTGGGGCTGAAGTGTTTGGTTTGGAAGCCCGCTGACAGAACAGGTTAAACCCTGGATTGCAGTGCACTTCAAACTGCATTAAGTGGTGGGATGGTAGGGGTGCGAAGCAGTTCCAAGCTGCTATCTCCAGCCACAAAGCCCGTTTCATAGCCCGCTGCTGGGGAAGTAAGCACAAGAATTAGCATGCTCACACCTCGTAGGTCTGTCATACATCCGCTTTGTTATCTCTGATCTCGAGCGCATGTGAGAAGAGGAGACGTGTTGAGTGGAAAGGGTGACAAGGGTTTGGTGTGTGAAGTACAAACAATGACACATTGGGACCAGAGAGTGAGGAAAAAGAAAGGGATACTGGTGAGGGGATAGTTTAGGACAAGGCCATGAAGTTCAAGGGCAAGGGTGACAGCTATAAAACCCAGCGGAGATAGGATCAGAAATCCACCTCAGCATGACGTCCCTTCATCATAGGATAATCCGCAGACATGAAAAGACGAGCCTATCTCCAATCGGAAGGAAATCTCTATTCCCCAGATTCTTCAGCCGTCTAATGCCAAGCTGACACGCCCTTCACGCATCTGCCCACACTCCACTGAACCCTATGTGTACTTTAGATAAGCAGAAGGTACAAGGTAATGCATATGGGTTTTCCCTCATGTGTGCCAAACCCATTTTACAACCAATAAGTTTACAAAGTCTGTTCTAAAATGAGGAAATGTCAAACAGCTGTCAACAGTCGAGCTTCAGAGTGAAAGCGGGTCTAACGGATACAGCAATATGATAATGATTTTGATTGCATCCTGTTTGTTGCTTTTAGCCTGGACAGGAAAAAAGGAGATTAATTTGTAATTTAAAATGAGCTACTTGCGATGAACCCAGGGTATATACACTATTCATGTATCAGTTTGTTTGGTGCTGTTTTTCTGTTTGCAGGCTGCCGACAGGAGGCATGGGATTGCTTGTTGCTTGCAAGGATTATGGTTTTATTTTCAAAATGAAAATGACAGAAGTCAGTAATCCAATGCAAAGGAAACAAAAGAGAGTGGGGATGAGTTGAAATTCATTTGACCTCAAAAATATTGCAACACTGTCTGCAATGAGGCGCGTGCTCCAAGGAGACGACATGATTTAAACTATCTGAGAAAACTGTAACACTGAAAAAGGACAGGTTGAACTTTAACTCACCCAAAACATGTAGGAGCTTAAGATCTGAGTGCACGCTGGCCAGTAATTCACAACCTCCGTTTTTCAGTTGGTCAGAGGCTATTTTACTGGATCCAAAAATACTCAGAGTGGATCTCACCACAGAGTTTCATTTCCAGAGCCAGTGGCTCATTACCAAAAAAAAGAGAAAAAAAAAGGAAATCATGGAAATGCCTGCTTTGTTTGTTATTTTCTCTGCTTCCCTTGTATAACAGGGTATGAGCTTGCATTCAGCTTTTGGGATTGTTTTTGCACAATCCTGAAACACTAACATGACCTGAATGAGAAATGTCTCCTATTCACTTGCCCTGAAAAGAGCATCTATGATGAAGAAGTGTGGTACGCTTGTCTTTTTCACCCTTGCGGGTAGCAGGAGAAAACATTTATCACCACTCTCCTCTGCTCAGATAAGGTGTCTCTATTTATTCAGAGTGGAACAGATAAACCCTGAATGAAGCATTGTGGGGTAGAGAGGGGGAGAAAAAGAGGAAAGAGAGAGAGAGAGATGGTGGAAAGAGGGAAAGGACAAGGAAGCAGCTTGGTTTTCAATTGCTTGTGTGTGTCCATGTGAGCAGATGGCATCTATTGGAAAACCATCCCTGCTCAGTCAGGAGACTGGAGGTCGACCCCCTGCTCTAACCCCCTACCAACCACCACCACTACTACTACCAGCAGTCGCCTTTCCTGTCTCCACATGCCCCCTGCCCGTTAATCCATTCTCACTATGAGACTGTTTGTATAATGTCATTTAATGGGAATAATCCCCAGGAGGCAGGAGCATCCTATGTACAGTAGGTCTGTGCTCAAGGGGCGGAAGATGGCAGGGCGGTGAATAAAAGGACGATTTAGAAAGACAACAAGGCAGTACAGTGGTCGGTTGAGGGCCGCGCCAGGAACTGAGAGATACAGACTGACAGAACTGCTCAGGAGATTCAACAGGGACATGAATAGTGCTTCTGTCTCCTTGTTCTCCTCAAGAGAGACAAGAAAGAGAGAGAGAGAGAGAGAGAGAGAGAGAGGGAGAGAGGAGAAAAAAAAAGGAAAAAGAAAAACAAACAGGAGGCAATTCTCACTACTACTTCTGTCCTCTCAGCTGTTGATGTACAGCCTACTGTCCAGAGGTGAGGAACACAGTCCACATGCCCATTTCTCACAGAAATTGCCTGTGCATGGGGGGACAGACGGTTCCTTGTGAGGTGACTGGGCAGATGCTGTGGCTGCAATGCAATGCTCCTGAGATGAAATGCATGGTTTAGGGAAGAGCATGGCTATAAGGGCTTTTTTTTCTTCTTCTTCTTCTTCTTCAAACACACAGCTGTGGAGTTTGACAGTGGAACAAGTTTGCACACAGAAACAATGCCTTGAAGCGTTTCTGTGATAAATGTCATAATTCCCCCCTTAAAAGAACTGACATAATTAACATTTGAAAGACTGCTCTTACATGCTCTTTGTCAAACTATTTCACAGTTACTACGCTGTTGTGGCTGTTCATTAAACATGTTTTTTGCAGATGTGGCATACGCATCACTTTATATCTGGGGAATACAATACTTCTGTATAACACGATACAAAAGAGTAGCGATGTTAGAGGCTAAGCGTTTCTGTGAGCGATTTACGCACCCATGCTTCATCGATAGGGCGTATAATAGGGTATCAAAACTTGCTGCTCAATATTTATCAGGGTTTGAAATTGATACTACGGTTAAACACAAAAGCAAATAGTCCCAACCCACTTTGACGGGATACATCAGCTTCCCCGGAACTCACCTTGGAGGAAGAAGAGCGAAGAGAATAGTTGCACAAACGCGAACAGTCCTGATATTGGAGAACCCACTCTCCTCCCCCGGTTAAATAACCAAAAAAAAAAAAAAAAAGAAGAAGTCCCTAAGCAAGTTCACATTTTACTCTCCCCACACGTCCTGTGAGGGCTTCAGGAAGGCACTATTCCGTTGAAAAAACAGGCTACTTGGCTGACCGATCTCTCAATTCCTGTTCAGAGGCGACACGGACAACTCCTCAACAAAAGAGTCTCTGGTTAGAATATCACGGACTTTCTCCACGCCCAGGTGTCGAGTCACATGGTAATTTCCAGGTGTGTGTGCGTCTCTCTCTCTGTGTGTGTCTCCTAGTAGCAACACACCTGTGGGATCCGCTCATGCGTTTGCCTTGACTGTCAAGGAACCGGGAGTACAGAGGGAGGAAGGGAAAAGAGGGAGGGAGGGAGAGAGAGAGAGAGAGTCAGAAGCGCGCACTGGAGGAGAGTCGACGCGACCGGGTACGGAGGGGGGATTATTCCCCTCCCAGTCCACACTCACCGCCGGTATACTGTGCACATAACAAGCTGTAAGTAGCAGAAGAACGGAGGGGAAAAGGGAACAAGTTGTGTTGTCTGTCCGCCGACGCACCGAAATATTTCCGCTGGCAGCTGGGAGCGGTGTGGCGACCCAGCGCTGTGGTTCCCGAACAAGGGGTCTGTGGGGGCGGTCCCAGGGTCACCTCAGGGAAAACCAGGAATATTCACAAGGGGAATGTTCAAAAGTGATGGTTTTGAGGGTTTCACTAATGTTTCACCTACAGTTATCTGCACAGTTACATTATTCAGTCAAATCATAGCATTTTTCCCCATAAATATTCACATTAAATATAATTACATAACATGTCTGTCTGGTTAATGCCAAATTGAACTTTAAAGATCCCCTCCAGACACATTTTAAGATAAAATACTCTACTTTGAATGATAATTTGTGTCTTACATTTGTATAACCCTAACCCTTCCGCATTTATCTCGTTAAAATTTTTAAAATTACATCTAATCCTCCCTCATTAAAATTCAAGAAACTATGAATATGCACATATTTTTCATTTCAAAAGTTTAACTGTTGAACACAAGATGTCTCTTACTTCACTGTAAAGTCCATTCTCACTGTATGTGCACTGGAGGCTCCAGGTTTCCACATCACACTTGTGTAAGTTTCATACTGGACCAGGATTGGCTCCAAACTAGTTGTGATGTCACAAATCATGCTCATAGGTGCACTCAATTTTCAGTGAGCACAGAGAAACCGTCCTCCATTGTCAGATGAAAGTGAAAACAGCCTTCTAGTGTTGAATGCTGCACAGTGAAGCTTAAACATCCAACTGAAGTAATAAGAAGAAAAACACATTTTTGAGTGGAGGGGGACTTTAAAAGTTAAAGGGTCAGTACACCCAAAATCACAAAAATAACATTTTCCAATTCATCCTGTGGTGTAGGGACGTAGCCAAGATTTTATAAATCCTACTTCATGAGTCATGAGTCCAAATTTCCCCCAGCACAACACCTCAGGTCTAAATTCCCAGACCCAGAACATGACCTTGGTGTCATGAATGGTAGCTTTAACCGGTTAATAATAATAATATTGTCAGAGGGGCTCAACAGCATTAAAAATGGCATTTGAAAACACCCCGTGGCATGTGTCCATCCGAAAACAATCCCACTTTTACTCATGATAATCCACTGACATCACCCTGGGGAGATTTCTCTATATATAACCTTTGAAAGGAAATATTTCCCAAAGAAATCTGTTGACAGCGAGGTCTGTGGATTATCCAGATTAACCAGGACATTGTTTCTGGAAGATGAGACACATTACTGTTGAGTTTTCAAATGCCATTTCTTGATGCTTCAGTCACGGCCAAACTAAATTCTGTTCTTTTTCACTGTATCAGAGTGGCAGCAGAAGCCTCAGTAACAGATATTTTTAAACCATAGAAATCAGAAACTAACTGCATGCTTTACAACTGCTAGATGTAAGCAGGACAATGTGTTTTATTTCTAATATGGGTGAACTGGCCCTTTTATGGTTGACTAATTTTTACAACAAGTAATTATAGTGCCAGTTTGATGACTGATTCAACATTACATGATTGAACATTATATGTTCCAATGTTTGTGCTTTTATTATGAAGACAATGTAGTATAATAATTTTATTGTATTGCTCTTTTCCCGTAGTTTTATAATTCAGTTTACATTTTAAACTGTGCAATTTATCCAAAAGCGCAGCTAGGGACAATAATTGGAAGTCAGCTGTCACTTTATACTCTACGCGCCATACATCTGTTATATAAGTGACTGGAATGTGATGATGTTAATTGCACTTTCGCTGTCAAATAAACAGCTAAATAAAACATAAATAAACCATCTGTATTTCATGCAAATGAACACAGATTAGTGTGGAAAGGGAATTTGGGGACATTGCTTGGTTTAATAATATTTTCAAAAAGCAACCAGCGCTCATTTATTTATATTTCACTGATCCTCATTTGACAATGTCCTTACAAGAGCCGTATTAGTAGTCATTTGAACACAAATTATTGGTCTGCTAGCTGTACCTTGTCTGATGAATCGTTAATCACAAGACGTATAATTTTGCAGCTCTTCTGAGAAGTTTTAGAAAGTGTAACAGTCCTTCATCGCTGTGTGAATACATAATAACCTTTTGAATCAGCCATATGTTGTGGACTTTTCAATAGGAAATTCACAAATTCCTGACACATTCATGCAGAGAAGGGGCTAAAGTTAACAGCTTTGATTTCAGATATGGGCCATATGTATGTAAGTGCCACTCAAGCTTGATTGGCTCCATCATCACCCAAGAGGTTATATGAATAGCTTATTTCTGCCTTAGAGCCTAATATCATATAACACAGACTGAGTTTTGTGGCTCCGTGTCATGCCTTGTTGTGTGGCAGGGTGTCAGTTTTGTGAGTGATTTATGGGCATGCAAATGAGGCTGTCTGTTTGGGGAGATGTGGTGCCTTTGCTCAGTGGGCCCTGGAGTGAAGACTGGAGACTGCGTGGGTGTGAGTCAGTCCCTAACTGCTGACACAGGCACAGAGCTGGCAGAGATTCACAGAGCAAGATGGGGAGATGGCCTTCACAGGTCCTCACATTGACTGATGAGATCAAGGAGAAACTAGGCCAAGCCAGACAAGTGTCAGGCAAACAGACACCCAGAGATAGAGTGAAAGAGACAAACACTCCCCAATCACAAATAGAGCTGGGAGAGTGGAAAGTGGCGGGGTAGAGCAGGGTTGTTTTGGGTCTGAGTTCAATATGTCCAAACCTGTTTGTCTAAAGAGTAATGAGGCTGCTGAGTCTTGGAACATGCAAGCCCAGGGGATGTCGGTAGCCAGGAAAGGCCGAGTCAAAGCTCTCTAAATTCACTAAAGTGGAATAGAAGTTCACTTTGCTCTGCTAGATAGCCTGACTGTGATGACATTTTGATCAATGTGCCTATACCTTCCTGCAGCTTGCCTTTATGTTGCTTGAATAGTGATGATCTGTTATCATGCTGGTGTCAAACAGTACCATTTGTCATACAGTGTCCCTCAGCTGGTCCAGGCTGTAAAATTTCAGACTATCAACACATTAAACAACCTAATTTATGATACAGCATTTCAGTTGTCCATAATGATTTAGTGGTCATATCAGACTCAAGGTTCATAGTTCAGAGACCGTTTGCCATGTGGATAGACTGCCCTCTGTAGGCCGCAGATTGCATTGTTTCAACTAACAAATTCATTAATAAGCAGAATTGACTGTTAATGACTCATTTTTACATCCACCTTTACTGTGTACAGCATGTGTACAAAATAACAGAAACACATCTTAAAGACAATGCAGTCCAAAACACAACAGCCCAGTCTAACAAACACCTCTCTAATTTATTGCAGTGATAATGAATTGGAATGCATTATATTGTACTAATTAACTGCATCCACCTCGTGTGGATCATACTGTTTGACCCTGTTTCCATACATTTATGCTAAATTGAGTTGATATCTTTTTCATGGTGATTTACAGACACTGTTCAATACATATGTTACATGTGTTATATGGTAGGCACAGTAATCTGTAGTTTGCGTTTTCATGGATGCAGTTTTGAATTAATTATAAATATATAGGCCAGGGTAATAGGGACTTGTTTGTAAGATAAGAAAATAATTAACAACAGCAAGCATCATTAGCTGCAAACATTATGTATATACTATATATATATTACATAATAAGAGTTAAAGGACAGTTACATTTTGGGAAATATTTTGGAAATGTTTCGCTGATACAGCGGTCTTATGCAGACTTAATCATATGCCATTTGGTAATAACATACACCTGTTGGTCTTGGCTTTCATACAAAACCCATTATAGTACCATCATTGCTTACATTTTTTGTAGCACAGATGGCCAAAGTCAACACTGGCAATGTCAATACCATGTTAGTCTCATGCTCTGTCTTATAAGCTACAAACATTACATCACCTGTTCAGTGAACAAACAGGAAATTGCACTACTTTGCATGTGAGTCCTGCCTCCAGTAAATTCTCAAAATCATACCCTTAGTTGCACCCTTGCTATGCAACTGGATTGTCAGTATCTATCATTCCTGTTGTTCTTTTGTATCACCAGGTGAAGGTTGCCAGATATACCGTAGTGGCAAATCTAAAGATGCGGAGATAACAGATGGAGCAGTTCACAGACACAGGAAACTGTCATGGTGGTGAATGATTAAGGTGTGAAGAAAGACTCAACGGGGAGACAGAGGAAGGTTATTTAAAGCGTAAGGAACACTTTGATTTGAATGGCTCCCTGACCTAGCTAAGTGTGCCTCCAGCTGTCAATTTGACTTATAAGTAATTACAGAGGGAAGGAGGGTATGTAGAGCTCACATCAGCTGCAAAGGCATGTGCGACAAGGAGACATCAGGTTTGGCATGAAACGGGCAGACAGGCTTATGGTGCCATCCTGACTCAGTCTGGGAATAACTGCAAGCTGGGAATAACAGGGTAGCAGCAGTGTGTAGGTTGGTGTGAACAGTAGCCTGTGTGAGCATGTGTATGTGTCTGCATGTGTGTGTCAGAAAGGGAGAAAGACAGAATATTTTAATTAGAATATTGATGTTTAAGGATGCTCGTTGAATATACATTGTGTTGTAGATATCTAAAATATATGTTGCTGTGTGATACTGTGAAGTAAATCTAAAATATTAATGTACCACTCTGTCTTTGACCTTGAAGTTTGGGGAGAAACTAAAAGACACCATGAGCGACATTTGTCTTCTCTTATCAGATGTCCCCTTGCACTGGCTGAGCTGTCACTTTACCTAAGAAAAATGTCATTGTTTTTCTCTCTCTGCTCATAACACAATCTAATCACAGTTTGCCCAGCTCATCCTGTATTGTCCAGGTGGCCCCACTCTCAAAGAGAACAGAGGGACTCTCAGCATCAATAAATGTCCTTAACCAGGCTGATGTGATGTAGCCCAGATTACACAATGGCCTGTGTACATCCAGCTACACTTATGTGTAGGTAAACAAATACACACACACTTGGTGGCGCGCACGTACTTTTACACAAAGTGTGCACCATATCCATGTCCTATTGAATCACTGATCGGTAATTCAAAGAGGTTCTGTGTCCTTGACAGGGTCTGTAAATGTGTGATTATGGGGAGAAAGCAGCAATGTGTGGTCTAAGCTGGATCAGCCTAGTTGGCACATACACAGTCTACAGACTTTACTGACGGGCTTACATTTCTCAAACCCAAACAGTCTTACTTAACCTACTATAAGCTACTCCACATGGTGTAAGATAGGTTTGATCATGACCCAAGTATGACATTGATTTTTTCCTCTTTTTTTTTTTTAGCCCTGCGATTGATGGATCAGGGGGAAAATAGCTCTCAGCATGTTGAAGACTATGGACTGCACACTGAGCCCCTTTTGGATGGCATGGTATTATGTGGGCTGCCCAGCAGCCTGTGCTGAATAGTGGAAACAGCTAAGCCATCTGTTACAGTCTATTTTCATCTCTCTGCCTACCAGTGGGGAGAGCCACAGCCCAAAGGGACTTCAACTGTTCTCACAGAGTCCTATTTGTTCAACAGGTCAAGTCTAAGCCCTGCAGTGAGGGAACACCAAGCCAGATCTCATTTATGGCATGGCCCAGGTGATTACAAAACCCACACATCACTTGACTGAGCAGAGCTGGTGATAAAGGTGAAAATACTAATACAAAAAAGTAATCAGGTGCCTCAGAGAATTAAAGGAGATTATTAATGTCACGGTTGTTAAATGACCATAACCTTCTGTGTCCTCGAATGCTTTTTAAGCCAGGTTAAAAGGATCATCTCGTGAATTGAACTCAGCTCATGTAATGTATTTCTTGGGTTGAGAAAAGAAAAATTTGGGCTTTCCAGGTGAGGATGAAACAGAAGCTGGCAGGATTCATTTGAGATTACTTGGCGCAAACATGGTGTAATCCCCTTATCTGCGTACTTACCTGTCCCTGACAGTGATCCAAGCCTACCTCTATGAGCCTCATTGGCCTGACATTCTGGCAGGAGCAAATCCCCGTCTAATGTGTCAGCCCAGGCAGCTTTAACACCTGGCACGCCAATGCTTATCTGCGGAGCACCCAAAAGCACCTGCATTATCCCACTGAAGCTTCACAACAAGTGAAAAGGCCTCTAATATCCACACAGTGAAATTACAGTGTGTATTACACCGCAAACACACAGTGAGGGAAGTGCATACGATTAGTAAGGGCTTATGACATGATCAAAATACATGTGCAGTATTGAAAATCCCACATCTTAGCATCCATACTGCTGGTGGCTGGCTCCTAGTGGATTTAACAACTGATGAATCTGGGTTAGCATTTTTGCATTCCATTCATCATTTACATTAATGAATGGAATACCGGTTACTATTAATGTTACTATAAAGGTTTGTTTCTCTCTCTATAATGTTATCCTTATAGATTCTTTGTAAAATGCCCACTAGTAATTTGTTTTAATTTTATTTTAATTACCTTGTGTACTTGTATGTATGGATGTCTGCTATTGTGTGCAATCTTAGTATATTTTGTTTTCTCTCTCTTTCCTGTCCTTTTCATGTTTTTTCTCCTTCTTTTCTAATTGAGTAAGGTATATCTTAGAGAGGGCCTGTTCAAGCTCCTTTGAGGGGTTTTTTGTTGTTGTTGTTGTACGTCTCCATCACATTTTTCTGTTGTTTGTGTATATCAATTTGTGTCTTTTGCATATGTGAAAATAAATAAAAATCAAATTTAAAAAAATACTGATACTGTTATGTCCCTCTCCAACCCATAGACTTAAAATGTCCTTTAAAATGTTATATTAAATCACAAGATCCAAACTGATCAAATGTGAAAGAGAATTTGCTGTCTACCAGGCTATATTTCTGCATTAAGTCTGTGCACACCTTTGCATTCCTGCTGAAAACATTTGATGCTGTAAATGCACCTTTTCTGACTTTTTGCATGTGTTGGATTTATTTATTTTAATGATCTTGAAACACCCTGTAATGTTTTTATATAATATAAATTATATACCGAAATGAGAGGGTTTAAAAGGGGGAAAAAAGAAATAAGACTAATTTAAACAGGTGA
Source organism: Thunnus albacares (assembly GCF_914725855.1). Classification (NCBI taxonomy): domain Eukaryota; kingdom Metazoa; phylum Chordata; class Actinopteri; order Scombriformes; family Scombridae; genus Thunnus; species Thunnus albacares. The sequence goes on from NC_058112.1 coordinate 24,147,212, forward strand.
AAGGCTCAAGAATTGGCAAAACCCATTAAACATTGCCAACAACAGTGCAGTTAAGCTCTTTTTACTTTTCAGGTATATTAAATATTCAAAGTTATATGCCTCCATAGTTGACAGTATATTCGTCTCAGGCCCAGTTCTTACAATGAATGGGCTTCTGCAAATATGGAATTTGTTTAAAGCAATATTTTGAAAGTCAATCCATTACACATGGCAAAAGTAGAACTAGGTAAACGACGAGGCGTTTAATCAATTTCCGGGCCGGCCATTTTTCATTCCTGTTACACAACTAAAGGGCAGCATCACCGGAGAGGGAGAGAGAGCATCCTTTTAACAGGTATTTTAGCCTACTGACCAGATGGAAGTCACTTATTACAATTTATTCACTTATCATCATTGGATTAACTGTACAGCTGTGTTTGGACATGACACAAAGCTCAAGTTTTTCTCCTAAAAGTTCTTCAACAGATTTTTCGAGGAGAGCGAGCAGGTGAGAAAAGCTTGTAACTCGTTTTTTTAACGTCTGTTGAGAAGGGGCAGTTAATATTGCACAATATATCATTGTGATATAGTCGGATACGTGCAAATAAAGCGTAGTTTGGTTGAGTCATGCTTTTTATGATACTTTAAATGACTTTCAACGGTGATTTATCGTTTCAGCCAAGCGCCATTAACGTTAATTAACCCAACGGTTAACGGTCAACAGCTATGTAAGAAGCAGCTCAGCGTTCTGCTGAACCTGAGAACACAATAAAGCTATGGTTTTAATGTTTTTAATCTGGAATAAAGTTTTAACTACATATTTTGTCAAACCAAAAGGCCTTCTGAGGAAATTAGAGTAGGTTTAGCTTGTCTACAGTGACATCTGGTGGTGGTTCAGCAGACTAGCCTTGTCAGGGGACGGGTTGCCATGACGACATGGAGCAGGCAATGAGTCTTTTTAGGTCGTTTGTAACTTTGTTGCTCGAAGGAAATGGTCTGAATTTGTGTTAAATTAATGTGTACCAAGAGGGTTGTCGTTGGCTTTTGTTAGGGAATTTAAACAATCGGTATTTTTTAAAGGTGTGTGTGTATATTTATCAGCTCATACCAGCTCTCCTTAAGAGGAATTTGCGTTTCGAATTACATTCAACGGGCCACCGTAGACTTCCGCCTCTTAATCATAAGTTATCTTACATGTAACTTAATATTTGGTTGTTAGTTGTCTGTAATGCATATTTTACGTACAACCTTTTCTTTTTATACATACAACACGAACAACACGAAAGGTCTGTATGCTTTTTAAAGTGAAGCTAATGTGTACGATGACGTCACAATGGGCGTATGGGACACTTCAATCCCATGTTGCATTGCGGTAAGGCAATAGTTTTATGCAGATTTAAACTTATAACTAGCGAACTAAAAACCCCAACAGCGATAGAAAACCATATAATTTTGATTGCACCCGAAGGACTGTGTGATTGCTTTGAAATGTAGCGAGAACACCGTAACTAAGCATCGTATGTGTCGGAGTGACTCCTCTGTCCGTGTCATTTTCTCGTTAGCTTTGCGCAGTGGCAGTATCGTAGCCTATGAGGTTTATCCGAGGCGCGATTATTGCTAGTTGAAAACTTTACCCAATACCCCGCCTTGACGACTTGAAATATAGTCGGCAATGGCAATTTTTGACGGTCTCTAAGGAGACTGATGTCTTTGTTTAAAATAAATCTCTACAAGTGATCATAACTATATATTTCAAAATATGTCGATTGTGCTATAACATTTGTAGAAAACAGTAGTTGATGGGGTGTCTTATTTTATGTGTAAAGTCGACACGGCTGTATCCATCAATCAATCACTGAGGTGTTATAATTATAGAAACTTTATACGGGTTAGTGCAATTCACAGGCAATAAAATGATAAACAAATGTAGACAGTAAACAGTAAAACAATTTGAAACTAATGCACGAGAAATAAAATATGAAAATATAAAATATATATATAATAAAAGAGTTTAAAACAATAATAATAAAATAGAGTGAAATAAAAAATAGATAAAAACATAAAATCGAGGGAAAAATATTTTTTTTACAACAATACAATAATATAAGTGAATAAAATAAAGTAAATACAGATTGTAGACTGTGACTCGAAATTTATTTCTGCATAATGCTTAAATATCTGTATTAAAGTTATGTAGTTTCACATAGGAAGCCTCTGAGACCTTAGAGTTTCATTAAATATACACAAGCTACAGTGGGTCGCATCCTACATTAAATAAATGCCTGTCCAGCCTCATAATAACGTTAATGTGATGATTAGCACTTTGTGAGCCTTCAGTGGAAAGTATCTCCAGTCCCAAACAGTAAGGTAATGAGTCCCAAAGCCCCAACTACTGTCACAGGACACTCCCACATGTGATTAACTTCTGACCAGACCTTTATACAGCATTTCTTAATCTGTAGAAACTAAAGCATGATGATAACAGGTTCAACCTAGATCTATGTACGCGTTAACTAACATTTCTTAAACAGACAATAATAATTAGACAGTATAGCCTCACGGATGTCTTTTAGTCAGGACCTATATATGCATTTTAAAACCCTAACAGGGGGGAGTGCCGATCGTAAAGACATCCTCTCTGTGATGTAGTTACGGTAGCTTTGCGCAGTGGCAGTATCGTAACCTATGAGGTTTATCCGAGGTGCGATTATTGCTAGTTGAAAACTTTACCCAATACCCCGCTATGACGACTTGAAATATAGTCGGCAATGGCAATTTTTGACGGTCTCTAAAGAGACTGATGTACTGGTGAAAATGAATACACGCTATACTGATAAATCACATGTGTGGTGTTATGTGACTATTGTAGAGCCCGATGAAGTCTTAAAAAATAAGCGCCATGTTATGAAATATACGTTATGAACGGGACTCTAAGGTTTATATCATCCTATTTGGCTCGTAGTGATTGTAGTGAATTCACTGAACACAAGTAGTTCACCGGTGTGGATCTCATTGTGATGACTGACACATGCTTGTTTTATTTAGGGCATTTCAGTCGTTTAACACGTGATCATACGTTTAATTCCGGTGTCATTAATTGTCTCCACATCTTTCTCCCCACTGTTTAAGATCTGACTGATATCAGGTTAAAATTACAATAATGACAAAACGTACTGGTGGTTTATAAGGCTTCCAGAGTTTAGGGAGCATTTAACAGAGACGTACCGGAGGCTACGTCATTTCCGTTTATAACTTCTTCCAATGGTAGTGTATTAATTTATCGGTGAGTTTTTAGGTTATATTGTTTGTTTATGAGTTAATCCTCGCTGTCAATAACGTTATACACAATTCGGCCACAAGTTTACATCTAATGATATTATATTTGAACGGTCGCGCAGTTAAAGGACGAAAGTTTAGGGCACTTTTGTTTTCTAGTATCTGCCCTGTCTGTCTTCTCCCTATCTACTGTTCGCATTTATGATGTATTTATAACGTTTCAGTGGCTTATTTCTGGTGATTGCATGTTTTATACTAATATATATTGTTTAAGGATACATTATGAACTCGTTTGGGTTAAAAACACATTGGTGGTTGAAACCCTAACAAAGACGTGTGGGGACCGGAGAGACCTCCCTGTTGTTTCTGTTTTCTCGTTAGCTTTGCGCAGTGGCAGTATCGTAGCCTATGAGGTTTATCCGAGGCGCGATTATTGCTAGTTGAAAACTTTACCCAATACCCCGCCTAGACGACTTGAAATATAGTCGGCGACGGCAATTTTTGACAGTCTCTAAGGAGACTCACATACTGTTAAAAAGAAACATATGGCATTATAGATGTATGTTCAGCAAATATGCTTGTAATGGTGTGTCTTACTGTTTCATATCTGCTTATTTTGGCACATTATCTATACATAATAAATGGTTGGTGTACTGAAATATGAAGCACTATTTAGGGCTGCAAGTAATAATTCTTGTCATTACTGATTTATTATCAGTATTATTATTTGTTATTACTGAGTATTTTATTGATTGACTAATGTCAGAAAATAGTCAAAAATGCCTGTTATAATTTCAAACAGCCCATGTTAACATTCACATTTCTTGTTTTAGTCAACCAACAGTCAAAAACATTGAAATATTCACCAAAGAGAGCCCTAGCACCATTAAACAGTTGAGAATGACAGATTAAAAGATGCTGCTTTTAATGAAAATTTTAATTTAATAGAAAGTCTGTGGACTGCCCTATATTCTTTTTGTAAATTAGTGATAATTCTCCATGCTTGATTGGTAATTCCTTAAGCCTCCGTGGGCTGAACATTTTCTTATTGTGCATATTTTAAGTAGTGTCTGCAGTCTATTTACAATTATTTTCCCCTATTAAAAAGGTACAACAATAACTGATTTTTAGAGCTCTTGTAATATCTGCAGGCTAATGCAACAATAATGGGGGATATTATAGGAAAATAGAGATCAATTCCTCATGCTGAGCGGAAAGTTCCAGCATTTTCCAGTTTGTTGTCCTCACTCTTACATCATTTCTTAGTGTCATAGTTTCTCTATGAACCCCACAGATTATGTTTCTAGATAAACATTATAGAGTAGTCCTATCCTCAGATGCAGTGCTTCCAAAGTATACATCATAAAGTAGCATATTTCTATACATTTACATACATAAATGTACATCTCACATATAGTTTTCTGGTCGTGGTGCAATGTACTTGCCAGACCAGTAGAGGGCACTCTGTCACAGGAGATGGTGTAGTGCTTGTGACGGAAAGGGAAGCCTGTAAAGTAGAGGAACATACAGTTGTTTCTCTGCTAAATCTTTATATATCAGTCATTTTTGCTGTCTATGTAAGAAATAAACAATTTTAGACATGATTTTATAGATACTACACTAATTGGAGTTGGAATTTGGAAGTTGGACCTCTTTTTTTTTTTTTTTTTTTTTTTTTTTTTTTTTAACTTGCACCATGAAAGCTGTGCTTAATAGTCTCCTGTGATTGAGCGTCTTCATCTAAAGTGAAACAAACACTTGTGCAGTCATGTTTTACCACTCTGTAGAGATCCGTAATTGCAGTGATCTCTGATTAGGAGAACGGTAGGTTTTATGCAGTGACAGAAGAGGGTTTAATCAAGTCAGTCTTCTCATTAGGCAGATGAGCTCAAAGCCTCTCGTCACACTGTTAACACTCTCTTGCACCCTTGATGTCATGTAAACACACTTAATTTTCTCACCTTCTTACATTGTCCATACTTGCCACTGTGATGGGACTGGCATTTTTTTCAATCTTACCTTTAAAACTGTACTTCACTATTGTTCACAAAATGATATAGCCTATATTATAAAATATTGAGCTGTAGAAAACTAAGGCTAAGGTTGGGAGAAGTTGTTGAGGAAATTATTATTTTTCAAAGATAATGAATTACTTTCTAATATTGTATTGTAATATAATGATCTGTGGCCATGTAATATTATTGTAGATTTTAATTAAATTTGTCTACATGTATGTTATCATCTACAATCTCGCAGCTAAGTATTTGGACATGTTTCTGACCAATCTTGTATTTTGAGTATCAAAAATGTCATTACTCAGGTTTTAGTTCAGTATCTATTATTAATCAGAGGTTCAAATATTTTGTAATCTGATTATTGTGGCCCAGCTGCTTGAAATGTATGACTCTCCCACCCTGGTAATGGAATTATGGAAATAAATGAATCATGCTCTCAGACAAATGGAGCATTTGGTTGTCTTTCAAAGGTGAATTGAAGGCTTTGAAGAGTGAGTCATACTAACATAAATTATCCAAGACAGTTTTAGCATTTCATCTTCATTCATGACGCATCACGTACTTGCTTTTACTATCTATCATACACATCCACTGACCATGGATCAGTCTGCACTCTACTTTCAGGGTAGATGTTGCCTATGTGCAGTCCTCTTGACCTGCATATGACCCATTGTTTTCTGCGTGTTAAGATGTAATTATGGTACTCATGGATAAATTATGTGAGATATGCACAAGTGTGCCCTTCACGGCACACTTGACATCTCACCATCTCTGACCTTTCAAATATCAGCGACAAGTTATATATCTCTCAGAAATTAAATGGCAAGATGTGCTTTGTTCTGTGTAAGCGACAGCTGGAGACTTGCCAAACATAAACAAATAAATTGCACAGCATCACAGGACTAGTTCCTAGGTAACCATGTGACAGTGCCGACAATTGCTATGGAAACCAGCGTATCGTCTCTCTCTCTCTCTCTCTCTCTCTCTCTCTCTCTCTCTCTCTCTCTCTCACTCTCTCTCTGTCCGTGTGTCTCGGTTCTTTTAGGAAATGTGTGAGAATATTCCCTTTCCTTTGAATTGGATTTACTTTCCAGGTTTGACAGTTGTTGAGGAAGACACTGTCACGTCATACTAAGTAATTCCCCTCACACTCAGTACAATTTGTAAAATAAATTCAGGCAGGCATATCAAATGCTATACACTGGGGTAAAATGTATGGTTGATAACATAATGTTAACTGGTAGAGCTGAAAAAGCTAAGCAGACTGCTCTTGCACATTACTATGCAATAACTGCCCTGCTTTCACGCTTTTTCTCCAACTAATTTAATTTGAAAACTGTAATTAGCATGAACTCCATTTACAAATGAAGATGTTTTTCAAGATCAGCGCAAACAAAAACCACCTTTAATAATTTTCCTTAGATCTTTTATTCAGCAAACTAATTTGCAACATGCTTTGCAGTAGGTCTTTTATTTTGATCCTATTTGTCACAAATCCAGTTACAACTCCATGCTCCAAATGGAAAACCAGGCTTCTCTTCAAAGAGCGATACATCACAGCCTTTTCCATTAAAAAAGCAGGTGCAAATCTAAAAGAGATGCTTTGATTTATGGGCCAATTATGTACATCCTTGTTGCATCACCTTTATGTGAATACTCTTCCTCTTTCCTCTGAGCTGATCAGAAGAATTAGTCCATTATTCTTTGTAGATAACTAGAAATGTAGAGATCACACAAATGAACAGAAAACCTCAAAAGTTATCATTCAACACACCCAATTAAACTTGTTCCAATCCCCTAATGCCATCTCCCTCTTAATCACTGCGTGGCGTACAAGGGGTTGCCCCCAATTAGCTGCCTCCTGTGACACCCTGACACATCGTGATTGTATTTCAGCTTCAATTACTTTGAAAACCCTTCAGGCAGAGGTGATTGGTCTCCTCTGCACTTTATTCATCTTCCCATGCTCTGTTTCCCCTTCTTTTGATTGGTAGGGGATGTTAAAGGGTAGTCCATCACTTTTAGGAACAAAAGAGCCATAAACTGTAACGATTACTGTATTATTTTTATTCGTGCTTGGCAGATACTGTATGTACAGATGAAACTGCTGAAAGTTTCCATGTTATGTTTTATTATTCTGAAAAGTGACCACCACTTAAATTCACATCCCCCTCATTGTGGAAGTTATATTTAGTGCGGACATCTGTCTGACTGAGGTGCCACATGTAGCCAGTAATTTACTGGAAAATCTGGTTGACTCACTTCTCCAGCTTCACATCCCCAGATTTTTTTCATTTTGAAACTTCAGTCTCCAGCTCCAACTGATGTAGCAGACTTTGTGGAACTCTTTTTTTATATATATACAGTAGTACACCCAAAGACCTGTAAGCAGTGTTTGATGTGTAAAATAAGTTCTCTTTTCTTTTAAAACAGTTCAGTTACTTTTCATTCTACCATAAAATCAGAGCTAAATAGGTAACATCCAACTGAGGAATGTCCTTGAAAAGTAAGAAATGTTTTATTCTGTCACTGAGGATGAAGTCTGTACTTTCATTGTCAGCAGCACTACAGCTAGATCAGGAGCGGCAATTTTATTTTGTTCCTGTTGTTTCTTGCCGTAATCACTTGTGACGACTTAAGCCGTTAGCCTAATAATTTTCCTGAAAATGGAAAAACAGTTATTTTCAGGCTTTTTTTTTACTTTGGCCAAAGACTAATGTTGCACTAAAATGTTCAAATGTCCGTAACATGAAGGACCTTAATTCACAGTCACAACATTCATGCACCCTGGTCAAAGAGGTAGCGATTTTAGTCTGCAGGTACACAAAAGCAACAGGGACAGTTACAGTTTATTTTAATTTTTTACTTTCTTACTTTCTGTTGGCAGTTTAGATTTTTACCTGCTTCACAAACACCAAAATTACCTCTTGCAGTAATAAATGAGATTGTGTGATTTCCCTCCAAGAATCTCAGAAAGTACAGTACATTTAATGTTGTGAAATTATGGACCATGGTACGTACTTTACATTTCAGACACTTTTTGTGGTCCAATCCTCAGATGCAGTGCTTTCCAATTTTTCTAAGTTTTCTACTGGGCTAATCCTTCTAATTAGTTCAGAGGGCTGAGAATGGATTCTCACAAGTGTGATGGTGATGTAACTGGGACGTTTGAAAGGAAAAATGATGAGAATACCAATAAAGTGAATAGAGTATACATTTTGTTGGATGGTAGAGTGGTTGATAGGTTTGAAGTCTGTGTTTATTGGTGTGTGTGCATGTCCCCCTATTTATGTCAGTCTATTGGTTGTTAGAATAGAAACCCCATCTCCTTCAGACTATTAGAAGCAGAACCTGGAGGCCCCCAGTAGCCTGCGGCTCCCAGAAATAGCTTTTTAAAAAGTACCAGTCTCCCCTGTTTCCTCAGGAGCCAGGTGCTTTTAATTGGATTTTTTTGACAAGATTATTGCCTGCTCTCAGGCCAAACTTGAATAGTGTGTAGTTTTCGCAAGTGTGCCTGTATAGTCACTTTAATCATAAGTAAACTTCACAAAGAACTTTGATTTGATTGGAAATTACAGTGTGTCCAAAGGTTGACCTTCCTACATTCTCTACAAGTGGTGCAATCTCATGTAATCCTAAAAACCTGCTGAGACTTCAACCAGTGAGTGAATCATAAAGTCTGACATGCATGTTGTATATCTTCATGTAATACCACAGTTTTTTGAAGAAATTAGAGACCCAACACTTTGAGATATTCCAGAGCCATTTTGTAAAACCACTTTCATTAGGGGATGAAATGAAATCCCTAATGTGTAGACAGTATGAAAGCATGGATTCCCAGGGCCCCAGGCCCTCCAAAGTATTCTGACCTTCTTAAATGAAACTGACTTTAGGAAGCGCATGTACTGAAGGCTATGAGTTATACCCACTGGCCCTATAATCCCTTAGAAAATGTTTTAAAAAAAGAAGAAAAAATCCTATTATAACGGCATAGCAGGTCCAAGCCTGGTGAACGCAATTAGTCAGGGAAAATGAGCAACATCTCTGCCTAAATGGGCACTTGAATTGATAAAGACAAAGAATACGATCTTATCAAGACAATTCGACTGTTTTATTGTTTAGTATAATTTGAAATAATTGTGCTAGGATACTTGATTCCTATCAAGGACAAGAGACTTCCACAAGGGCAATTATTTGGTTGTTGTCTGTGTTACCTTGCAGGATAGTTATGGGTCCAATGTTATTATGTGATTTCATCTTCAAATTGTGTGTATTGTTGCTCATTAGAAAACTGTGCTCTAGAAATGAATGCAGCATAGTTAAATAGGGGGGTATTTATTGAATTTGAATTGGCAGACCATTGTTACTTCACTCTAACAAGGTAAATCTTCTGAGAGGAGGTGTTCCAGTTAAAATGCTTTAGAGAATGCTCAATTAGAATGATTTATGCTGTTTTTTTTATCGCAGAGAGTGGTGATGTTTTGAACATAACCAGCCCGACAAATGAAAAGGAAGTGCAGTGAGTTCACTCATTCAGACAAAGTAAAGTCTCATTATATCTTTATTAAACATATTTTGAGCATACAGCCTGTGCATGTGATGGCTGTTAAATTTGAACTTCTATAAAAGGGCCTGTTAAAGAAGCTCCACTACAAAATGGTCACCCTGTGAGACATGAATTATGTTCAGAATCTGCTGGCCTATTGTACAGCAAGTAGTCAGTCCTAGATGGTATTCTGTCAGTGTACTGCTGAGAATCTCTGCAATAATTGAGTGATACCAAAGTATGAAGTGAGACATTAGCTACTTTTCTCATGGCTCAGCCGGGAAATTTTAACAAGGTACAGGATTTTGAGGGTGGGACATCAGGTGGGAGTTTTTATTAAGGCACTACTTCTGGCTCCGCTGTGTCATGCCCCTCATGCTATGTCTCATCTGTTCTCGTCTCGCCACTTGTTATAGCCAGCTAAAAATGGGTTCTGGTGTTGCTTCCGCTAATCTAACACCATAGCTTTGGGGTGTTGAACAAATTGAAGTGCGAGGTCCCTACCCTGCTGAACTTCAAAAGCATTGTTGGTGAAAAAGTTCCGAATTGGGACAAATTTTTTCACAAGTCAGAGGATGAGTAATCCTTGATACAGCTTCTGGTTTAAGTGTTAGAAGTCACCAAAGCAGTTCTCAAGCGCTGCTGGATCTGGATGAATTACAAAATAGGTTAACATGCCAACCTGAGTCTTGCCTAATATGTCACGATTAGGGAGGGGCCAGAGCTAAATAAGCTAATTTTGAATTTTTACACCCAACATGTGTATTGTTGGAATAATCAGCTGTATAAACATGTTTACCTATGTTTATGTTATGATTATGTAAACAGCTTAAAAAGAAGGAGCTTTTAAGAGATGTCTGTTTCGGATGCTCTTTGTATGTGTTTGTGTATGACTGGCCGTGTTTTGTCATGTGTCTCATAACTTTTTCTGCCCGATTTTAAAGAGGCTGCCTGATTTAAATGAAGGCTGCAATAATAAAATGAAGTTCTTCTGTGCTACAGACGAAGAGCTAAAGATGGCAGAAAGTTTACTTAAATGAGCCATTCCTCTCAACTAAAAATGCACTTTATTGGTGACAAAACAAAGAAAGCTGTTTCAAGAGACTTAATGTCCTTGCCAAACAGTACGTTGCTATTCCTGCCACCGCCGTGCCCACAGAGAGCGTTTTACACTGCGGGGTAAGCTGTTAACAGACTGTTGGTGCCTTGGCCAAGGATGTGCTTGTTTTCTTTCAAGAGAAATAGGCTTGAACATGCTGTAGCAAGCAAGGGGTTTCTCATTAGACCTACTCGTTGCCATTTTTATGATTTACTTTAGAGAGACCAAACACAACAAAATATGTATACCATTTATGAAAGCGCAAATAATTAAAGTCATTATGTATGAAGGACATATGTTTAATTATTTATTTTCTGTTGAGATTTTGATCAATTTTATGATGAGATCTTCTGTACTATTTACAGCTGGATTAGTAGTTACAGTTTGAGAAATTGGCATGACTGTTTAATTATGTAAAATGCTTGTTTCAGTTACTTTTAATGGATATTTAGGGATATTTTGTTCAGTGTCCAAAGTGGCTGAGCTCCTCCTATTAGTTGTGTTAATTTTACAACTAATACCTTTTAAATATTTACCTTAAAACTAAACTCAAACAAAAGTAAGAGTAAAACTAGTCAAAAACCTTCCAAAAGTATTAAAAAACACCAGAAAAATGTTACTTTAGCACTACTGATCTTGCAATTTTCCACATTCACCATCATTTATTTGTCACTGAAATAAAATCTTCCTAATCTTAACCTCTGGAAAAAGGTCAAGTAAACTAAGCTTTTATTAGGAAAAATATCAAAATAGGAAAGCATTTCATGGTGTACTTTGCATTCAGGATGCTTTCCCCTCCAGCAGGAGGCTCAAACAACAAAATACAATATTTAGTAATGATGTAGGCAGTATTCGGTTGTCACTTTGTAAGTCTGAGATTAGGATGACAAGTGTTCCACTATACACAGCATTTTTCACTTAATTGAATTTGTGTTAATCGTGGCACTTAATCCACTTTAACATTTATATGGTATGCATAATTCATATTGAAGCAGAATGTTTAATATAGCAAGGCAAGTACATCCCCACCGATGTTGTGGTGGTTACCCCCATGAAACATAATTAGAGCCATCGGAAGTGCAATTCATCTCTCCTTCCGTAATCAAATTTAGAGGATATAATCACATATGCTCCTTTATTGGCAGCTAAATGGACCTCCTCTGGGTCGAGCAGGTCTTCAGGCTGCCGTAGTATTTATTCACATGGATCATAGGGGGTAAACAAGGAAAGAGGCATTTTACTGAGGCTACACAGAGGAACAGTTTTTGTTGTCATGTTGAAGATACATCTTTCAAACTCAGCCAACTTGTCATACACACTATGACTTCTGCAAGCCACTTAAAGGTGCAGTGTGTAGAATTTAGTGGCATCTAGCAGAATGGACTTGGCAGAAATTGAATATAATATTCATAAGTATGTTTTAATTTGTGTTTAATCACCTGCAAATAAGAATTGTTGTGTTTTTGGTACCTTAGAATGAGCCCTTTATATCTACATAGGGAGCGGGTCCTCTTCCACAGAGGATGCCATGTTGCACCGCCATGCGCCTATGGTAGCCCAAAAGGGACAAACCAAACACTGCCTCTAGAGAGGGCCTTTCATGTTTCTGATAGTTTCGCAGCTGTAGGTTCTCCTACACACTTGGAAGGGAAGGGAGAGGGGTATTCAGTTGGTTGCGATCTGCAACCTCACCGCTAGATGTCACTAAATCCCACACACTGGTCCTTTAAGCTGGATTGATACAGTGTATGTCGCAAGGGGGTAACACCTGACTGATTTATAGTGCAGTGTCAGATTTCATCCACTGATAGCACTGCTACAACACCAGATGGATGTATTGTGCATAATCAGACCATATCATGCTTAAATTATAGTCCACACAGTAATTGTGTTTACAATATTTCATTCACTTTGATATAAAGCGATGATGAGAAGGTTTGTCTTGTCTCATTACAGAATAGGAGACTACTGCTGTGCAATTGCCATGTTTATATTCGTTCATTTGCTGTGTTACAGAGAGCTGTGATTGCAGTGAGCAGAAGGTTTGCAGTGCAAATGGCTTTTCTATATGTGTGTTACTGAAAAGGAGATGATTATTGTCCATTTCTTCATCTTTCTTAATGTTTCTCTACTATCAACTGTCTTAACCAGCATTGGAAACTTGTAAGAGAAAATACAAGCAGCCAAAGATGGCCAATCTCAATTCTTATGGTCTCCGCATGGTATCTTCTTAGCCTCATGTCTCTGACATGTTGTTACATATTTGAGGAATTATTCATCAGCTACAGTCTTTGTGGCTACACCCGTGGGCTCTGAGACTATCCCATAACCCATTAACGCACTACTATGAATCCTCCATTAGGCTTTTGTGATTTACACCTTTTATGCTAGAAAAGTGCATACACTGGAAAATTAATTAATGTCACGGAGTAGCACATTACCAGATGTGGTTTGTTTGTGGATATGTTTTGGTTCAGGCGCAAGATCTCTGAGAGAGACCAAAACAGAGAATGGGCAAAACTAAAGAAAAAGTAATTCTTACGTTTATTTATGTCTTATTGCAGTTACTGACTAAATTTAAACTAACAGCAGATAAAACCCTCAGCAACACAAGTACACATACTGGTCTCATACACTGCTGAAATGCTATTGGCCAGAGAGATGCAATCTGAAAGGCGTCCTGCTGCAAGTACCAAGTGTGTTTGACTGACAACTTGACTTGAACTCAATTGGAACATGTCAGGAACCAGCTCCGCCTGTAAATGGGAACTGGATTTTACTTGCATAAAATTAGTTGAAAACAACACTCCATAGAAATTCGCAGTCTCCAACAGCTTTGCCATTTAATTCCACTGACTGACTCAGCATGTCATCTTCCATTTAAAAGAAAGAATCATTGTTGGTGTCAACTTGAACTGTGGGGATGAAGGCCAGCCAATGAAAGCACTCGGTTTTGACATTTGCTGTACAAAGCTCTAGTGTCAACCCCCTTTAGTCTAGCTGTATCAAAAAGTGGATCTATTGACATATGAGGAATGTCAATGCAGCAACCAGCTGCATGCTGGAACAAGTACTTAGCAAGGTTTATTATTGGATTTCTGTCCTAACCTTCAACCTGTTCCTGTGACAGTGGTTATTATTTCCCAAAGAGCAGGCTGATCCAGGTCTTTGTCCAGGTCTGGTAGGTCACAAACACCCAAACAGAGACTTAGGAGTGATGGAGCGTCAGTACATGGTCAGCATCCATGGCAAATCTCCTGTCAGACAGGTTCTCATTCCACCTACTAAACACAGAGGGAAAACATAATCTTGGAAGCAAAAATCCATAATCCACACACAGCTGCCCAGGACATTTCTGGACATGAACATTTTAATTTTGACAGCTACAAATATGATCAGGGATTGTCAATAAGATATTTGCCCCACAAATGTCAAATGGCCTTCAAAAATTGCCATAATCTTGTATAACATTGAAAAGTCAAACCCCTTGATTAAGATTTGAGAAAATACTATACTACTAACTACTTAAGTAAACACCGTCATGCACAATTGTTTAGGAATTTGAATACAGCATTTTAAAGTTAACCAGAATGTGTGGAGCATAACAAACCCATCTGAAAGCTTATGTAACAATTGCTAGTGATGAGTAAAACCTATGGATCAAATGAAACCAGTGCAGTTGGTAATAGTATGAATAGTAAGAATCACAAATTGTGAAGCAGGAACACCATCTGGCTATAATTCTGTTTGTATTGTATATTACTGATGATGTATTTCAGTGAATCTGCTTTAAAATCACTCCAAAAATATTAAATTGCAATTTCAGTATTGAAAACACGAAAAACAAATAACAGAAAGCCAACTTTTAATTACTTGACAGATTAACATGTGTCAGACATTAACTGACACATGTTAATGTCACCAACATTTAGTGAATTTGGAAGAAAAAAAAAAAAAAAAAAAAAAAAATAAAAAAAAAAAAAAATATATATATACATATATATATATATACATATATATATATATATATATATATATATATACATATATATATATATATATATATATATATATATATATATATATATATATATATATATATATATATATATTTTATATATATATATATATATACATATATATATATATATATATATATATATATATTAGTTGGGGTAGTCTGAAACACTGAAGAAGCTTCTCTGGAGAATCCCATTTACTGAGTGAGAGTTTGCATTGTGCTGCAGAGTTTGCATTGTGCTAAAGAAAAAGCCTCAATCATTCACAAATTAGCATCCTAAAATGTGCCAACTTGAAACCTAACACATGATTATGATTGGATTTAAAGGTCCAACATGTTAGGCTTAGAAATGATCACTATGACCGTAATACCTGGCTTAGACGTTACCACTTTATTACCATAAAACCTGAAAATGGGGAGACAAAAAGTCTCGTTGTCCCCCCTATTCCAGCACCAGTGGACAAAGATGAACTCAATTCACATTTTCTAATTGAACTTTCTTTTTGGACACTAAGCTGATTAGTATTCAGGTTTATTCATGGTGCCATTGTGTTCTGGTGAGAAAGTTGGTGAAAGGTGCACTTCATATGACCGTGTCCTTGGTTTTGATCTGGCCTGGGGCTTTTGTCATCTGTGACTTTCCCCTCTCTGCTGTGAAGGACTGAATAAAAAGCAAGCACTCAAAAAAACAGCAGCAGCCTAAATGTCAAAGAAGTGGAGTTGTGAAATGTGATAAGCTTTTGATGCCCAGATTTGTTGAAGAGTGAATAATACTCTCCTTCACCTCTTCAGTCATAGCTAATGTGCCCTTGAGCAATGCTTTTTAGCTCCAACCCCCTTAGACCAGCAACAGAAGAACACTGCAGATGCATTGGACATCTGTCAGCTGTGCTTAAGGGAGCAATCTAAAGGGCATAGTAATTAATTCTGCTGTCACAGGTATTTGACACATACGCCTATCTAATTTCACTTTACTGTACTGTTAAATAATCTGCCAAGTATAGAATTATTATATGACACACTGTTTTGTAAGGAATTTAAATACTGAATTTGAATACATGGTACTGACCTTGTTTGACAACAGCAATTGTAGGTAATGTGCACCAACCTGAAATGTAAATTTTTATGTCAAATCAGCATCAGATAAATGCAGTTCAATAGCATTTGTAGCCTGTTGTGCTCAGAATCTGTCATTCTTTTGTTTAATCAGGACTGGAAGAGCTTAACAGGAAATCAGTCAACATCCCATACAGCTTTGCATCAGATTGTGAAAAGCAATTAAACCAGAAGGATATGAACTGTTTCGTATCACACTAATGTGTATCTTAGTGAAGGAATGCTTTAAATGTCAATATAAGACTGAGCAAAGAAAAAAGCCCAGTTCCTATAGCAAGCTGATAAGAAAACAGAGGACTGTGCAGACCTTCAGCTTCAGCTTTAATATCCGATGTGAAAGAGAAGCAAAAGCAGGAGATTGGCTGTTGTGAGAATTGAGTCGTCAGCTCCTGTTTGAACGCTTCCTCCAAATAGCAACTAGGCATTTGATTATAGATAGACTGTGAGGAAGTGAAGAAAGTTGCTTCCACACAATCTGGATTTCAATCAAATACAGGTCCATGCTGTGACAACCGTGTTAAAGCCATTGGGTGCGATAAATGGCCTCCTCTAGAGACAGATTGCTAACAGTTTTAGAACAGATCACCGCCCCTTCACTGGCTCCCTGTAGGGGATCCAAAGTGATCGCCTGAATGTGTTGTAATGTGTGATCGCCTAAACTCAGCAGGAGACTTGGGAGCCTTTTTGACATCAGGAACTTTTACAAGAGACATTGTGTATTTTTGCCTGTATTTGTCTAGTTTTGGTTTCTGTACTGCTTCTTCCAAACAAAAAGTTTCTCAGTCTGATGTAGTATTTTCCGATAAATAAGGCTGGCATTTGTTCACTGATAAAACACAAGTCTCAATACTGCCAAAACTGATTATCAGTATTATGCCTTATGATGGGAACTTTGTTTGTTTTGAACAAAAGTTTGTAACTGACATTCCAACTACTCTAAAAACAAAAGAAACATGAAAAGAGTGGAAGAGCAAGAGAAACAAAGATGACACTTAAATTTATTTCAAGTTTATTTGCTAATTGTTTCTAGAGCCCGGCAGATATTGGATTTTTGCAGCTAATACAACTAACAATGTTTAAGAGTTACAAAAATCCAAAAACAATATATTGGCTGCTATTACTTTTTTCATAAACAAACAACTTATATAATTATACATTTGTTTTTTTAAAGAATAATGACCAATCTTTAATCTTTAGTAGTGAGGAAGGCCTGATAGCCAACATACAGTACCTGGCACTGCACAGCACCAGTGATTATCTCCTCCTGAGCTTCAATTATCACTGCTGCCTAGATCACAGCCAACTGAAGACTTTATCTAAATACAATGCCGCCAATTATGATTTGATGAGAGAGGTGTTGGCTTTGGCTAAGTGGCTGAGGAACCTGTAGACTCACGCAGCAGACGTGAGCATGAATGAATTGTGGAACACAATCAAGATAGAGCTCCTGTCACTTTGAGACAAATTAATTCCAACAATAACCACTGGAGGTATTCCATCATGGCAAGACAAGGATTTCCCTCTCCCTAAGGACCTCAGACTACTGAACAAGGACAAAGACAAGGCTCATAGGAAATGGATGGTCAATAGATACAGACCCGGTGGTGAAAACTGCCGACTAGAATATGTCAAACTGAGGAACAAAGCAAGAATGCACTTAGAAAAGCAAAATGAAAACATGAAGAGAACATAAGCAAAGAGCAAAAATGGAACCCAAGGCTTTTTGGCGCCATTCAAAACGTAAGCTCAACACTAAAAAGGAAGTATCGTCTTTGCTATCTAACCCTGACCAACCCAAATCACTGAAGTACAGCGACATGCTCCAACAGCACTTTATTGGAGTATTCACCTGAGAACCAGACGGTCCTACTCCAATCACATCTTTCCACACAGACAAACAGCACTGCAACTCCTGCATTATCTCAACAGATATGCTGAGGTCATAGTGAGAAAAGGTGTTGTCGATGTGATCATTGACACAGTACCACACTGTTAGCTTATTGCTAAGCTTGAAGCCTATGGTATTAAGGGCCAGCTGTTTAGCTGGATTGCTATCCTCCTCAAGGGAAGAACACAGAATGTGTGTGTGAACAGCAAGTTCTCCTCCATCGTGGATGCACTCTCTGGCATACCCCAGGGAAGTGTCTTGGGCCTGCTTCTGTTCGTCATCTTCATAAACGGTTTCCCAGATGTGATAACTTTGTTAACCTCTTCACTGATGACACAAAAGCTCTGCGTGAGGTAGCAACTAAAGAGGATGCCATGATCCTGCAACAGAGCCTTGACCAGATGCAGCTGTGGCTTTTAAGGTTCCACCCGAACAAATGTAAAGTACTCACGCTCAGGGCATACTTCATCATCACCCACACCCATGAGTACACTCTCTGCATGAGCTGTGAAAGGGATCTAGGCGTGATGATCAACGAGAGACTGAAATTCTATGAACATATCTATAGCAAGATGAAAAGGCTAAATCGATGGGATTGATCTGAAGAGTTTTCTCATTTCTCAATGTATCCCTGTTCAAGAAACTCTACCCTGCTCTAGTTAGGAAGCACCTGGAGTACATGAAAGCTGTCTGGTCCCCACAGTGCAAAAACCCTAGTTAACAGCATCAAGAAGGTACAAATGAGCGCTACTGAACTCTTGGATAATCTTGGTCATCTGGACTATCCATCCAGACTCAGGGCCCTGAAACTACCAACACTGGCCTTTCATAGAGCCCAGGGTAAGCGAATGGAGATCTGGAAACAGGGCAGCAAGAACTTGGAACAATCTACCCAAGGAAGTGGTCACAGCTACTTCCATCAGCTCCTTCAAAAATGTACTGGATACGCTATGGGATAACCCGGATTACAAATATGATCACACACTGGAGAATCCCCTACAGCCCCATAATCCTGTGCCAGAGACTGGCGCTGATGCCAAGTATGAAGATCGCCTAGACGGTGCCGGAGAGTCACAGCAGTGACTGCCTGGTGCACCACACATCGTTAGGTATTGCTAAGTAAGTGTACAGTGTGTTTCATACTGGCTGATATACGTATATGCTAAAACTGATATATCTGCAATAAGTTAATATTGGCTAATTTGTTGGCCCGTCTAATATGCTGGTCTCGCTCTAAATGTTTCCATGCAGTTACGTATCATGCAGAAAAATAACCACAAAAAATACTTAGGAGATCAGTGCTACTTAGCAGACTGCTGTCTTGCTTTTCTGGTGTTTTCAGTCTTTTCCCACCATTGAACAACTCCATTCCAACACTGAATCAACATCGTAGTCATACAATACCTTGTTGTCTCATTGCGTGCAAAATTTACCTCTCTTATGAAGCTTGTGTTTTTTTTTTAGCAGTTTACAATCTTTTCTGTTCTTGAGATTAAGTAGAAATTAAAACACAAAAAAATATGTTTTAGTTCCTGTTTGGGTCCTGATTCTAATTCCTTGTACTACCAAAATGCCTGTGAGTGAACATCTCCAAGTGGCAATTCACTGATCTGAAACCTTCCCAAACAAAACCTCAACAACTTCCCTGTTCCATTCTCTGAACCTCCCTCCTGTTGGTTTTGGCGACCATCCACAAAGCCACCTGAGCCACCAGCTCATTGGCTAGGACCAAGGCTGACTCCCTCAGCCTGTTGTCTCGGGCGGCGGTCTGCCATCCACACACAACTCAGAACAGTACTAAAGGGTGGATGAATAATGGAGGACTGCAGTCCAGAGGTTTTTCATCTCCCCAACTAGTGTGAATGTAGCTGTTGTCTGTAACTCCCCCATCAAGAGCTAGTGTTTCCAGGGATGTATTCTCATTAGTTACCAGAGAAAGAGAGACTGAGAGCAGAAATGTTTATGCCATTAGCTAAGGATGAACAGTAAAATATCTTTGATCACGAGGTACAATGTGTGCATTTGGGTTTAGGACAATCCCTGTGGAATAATTTCATAAATTCCATATGCAATAAGTCTGTTTCAACTAGAGAAAAGACTGCTGTTGTAGAAGCAGAAAATGTGCCGATAGCAGTTGCTAAGAAACTGCTGAGGTGTTGGTGTTGGACAGTGATAATTATACTACTGGAATGTGATCACTTGTGAATAATTTATCCAGCATGTGATGGAGAGACAAGAGCACAGGGAATGTTGCATTCCCCATATGTGTCAGAAGCAAAGTAAACACAGTGATGAGAAGTATGCTTATGGACTCACTTGGAAGACCTCCGGCATAACCAACTGAACGATAGCCCTGCCAGCGGGTGTGAAAAAAGTATTATAAACATTTTGGCTGAATGAATCCTCAGATGGAGAAGATGACAGAGACTACATCAGGATTCAGAGGGAAACCCAGCAGACATTGTAACAGCTTGTTACCACAATGAATACAACAGCTGTCACAACTTGCCAAGTGAAAACTGAATGACTGCTCCATTCTGTAAAGCAAAAATGGAACTGCCTGTCTCCTTCAATGTACACATTCTTACATTCACTCCCCACTGTTTGTATTGTTTTACGTTACTTGGCATTGGTCCATTCAAGAGAAGAAATTCAATTTCTGTATTAATACTCCCCATTGAAAAGTGCAGGTTAACCAGGGCCTTAGCTCCTTAGCTTTTACTTTGCATTCACACAGCAAGCAGATCAAAAGAACAGTGAAAGAAAGTCAACTTATTTATTTTTTCCAGAGAAATGTGCCACAGTGGATTTATCTCTTTGCATAGAAAGTTGTCTGCAGCTCAGTCATCAGGTGTCATTGCCCATCAGCAGTCAGTCAAGTCTGGATTACGAACCAGTCAAAGTGCCAACCCAGAACTCCAGGGGCCCCAAACATTTAGCCATATTAATTTGTGCTCAAATTAATACACAGCAAACCTGGGATCAGATAGTATTTCAGGACAGGAATACTGTTCGCAGTGCATAGCAAGTGGGATTTATTATTGCCTAGGGGCCCACTAGCAGGTTAACATCAGTCACTACATTTGCAGTTTTATTAAAGTGGAAATACACAAAGGCACAGTGTGTAAGATTTGGCCAGAATTTTAGTTTAAAACATGAAAAAATTTAACTAAAATTATAAACAGAATGTGAAGAACTAACAGTTTTGACGTTATGTCAAAGATGTCTATGTATCATGTTGCAGAGATATCTACTAAATGAGCATGCTATAACCAGCTAGCCCCGGCCGGTCCTGTCTCGTAATACCACTTTGTATCTCAGGGGCGATAGTGAGTCGCTGTAGCATCCATTCTGCCTTCAGTCCAACATGAGAGGAAGAAATAGTGCTGCCCTGAGCAGCAATGGCAGAGATGAGCTCAGGCTGAAAGCTGCTGTATTTTAGCTGTAGGACTGTCACCATATTAAGTTTTAATATTTTCTCGGGGGGCGCAGTTGAAAAGTTTAATGCAACATCACTGGCAGCACAGCTAGCAGCACATACAGTAAGAGTTGCACAATGTTGTTGCTGGCAGGGTAAAAGTGGTTGTAGCCACACACATACTATCATCCTGGGTGGCAAATTAGCACATTTATTTTATTTTTCCAGAGGGTATATTTGTGGAAGATCTGATATGACAGGGAATACCCTTTCAGACCATTTTATATACTGACTGCCTACTCTAGGCTCTCAAATGTCAAGACCATAACTGTATCAATTATTAATCTCTGTTAATGTGTGCAGCATTTTAATATCTCAGTGTAGTGTAATCAGGCTCAGCTTGTGCCATGTTACCACTTAGTAAGGTAGCTGGAAGTCCCATTGTTTATGACATATCTGCACAACCACCTGGATATTTCCTCATGTGCTTCCCAACTATGAATAAACTTGGCAAAATGTGCAACATATATGATATTTTTGTGTTAGAAGAGATAATATTAACATAGAAACACCTGTAGCTGTTGCCTTCTGAACTCATTTCAAAATACAGCCAATCGCACAACTCTCGTGCAAAGCCAGTGGACTGCAGGCACCCCTGTTGTGTGTGTCAGCTGTGAACACACTCCTCTCAGTCAGAGCAGACAGGCCTTACAGGCTGCAGCAAGTTCACTGATGTGACACAATACGCACATGCCTACTGGCCTCCCTCTTCTCCTGCCAATCATTTTATTTTTGCTCATCATATCCTTATAAATCTGCCAATAACCTCAAACCAATCAAAGCAGGGCAAATAGAATTTACTTGCAATGTGATTACTTCAAAGGAGCCCTTTCAGATATGCATGAAAAGCAAACCAGTGATCTACGATGAAAAGGGAACGCACTTTTCCACATCAATTTCTCATCCGTGCCTCATTTTTTTCCTGCTTGGTTATTGATTTTAAAATGAGAACACCTGTGGCTGCTTCTTTTATTTTGTTGGCCCAAAAATCTTTTTTTCTTTGGCTTTCAATGTTCACTTACTTTGTGATTGCTTTGAGATGCTTGGTGACCCTGCTTATTTCACCTTCAGGAAGATGGTAAAATAACAGCATCTGACATTTAGCTATATACTGTATATTCATGGCACACGCTTTTCAGTGTGAGTAAATGTCATGGAGAAGATATTAGGAAGATTTGTGAAATATGCTGCAAGAAAAATAGGTATTAAAATGAGAATTTATTTACCCCAGGGAGGCTTCTTTAGGCATGGATTTGATTTCTGATGCCATTCCCATTCAATGCATAAACTGAATTTCTTTTTTTTCAGTCATATTTTTTACTGGCAACCATAGGGTTAACAGAAAAAGAATGACAAATATCCTGTATATTTCATATATATATATATATATATATGTGTGTGTGTGTGTGTGTGTGTGTGTGTGTGTGTGTGTGTGTGTGTGTGTGTGTGTGTGTATGTATGTATATATTAAAAAAAATCAAGCATCCCAGTACAGTTTCTGTTACATTCCAGTGTTAGGAGAAAGCCATCTCTATTGTCACATGGCATCTGTAGTAATTTCCTCTTACAACACTGGCATACATTTAAGGAACATTTTGAGTAAATTAATGGGGGAAAAAATCATGTGGCATTTTAGTAAATACACATTTTTGCTTTCTGGCAGGGAGTTAGATGAGAATATTGATACCATAATAAGAAGCTAGAGGGAAATATTAAGCTACAGTCAGCAGCTGTTGCTAAGATTAGGATAAAAACTGAAAACACGCAAATTTTGTTGTTATTATTGGGCTAGTTGTTTCCCCCCAACAACACCTATAAAAGCTGTTTGCTTAACCCATACAAAAACTTAAGTGTAAAAGCAACAATTCACTTTTTTACAGGGGGTTATGTGCCAGACTATTTCTTGTTGGGAGCAGGGACTTCCTGGAGTCTCTGCTGGTTGCTGTTACCACAGAAAGAAAAATAAGAACCAGGATGTACCAAAACAAAAACAAAAAAGCTTCTTCTCAGTTGGCACATCAGAACTATACACATAGAACTTGGAGGAATGACAATATGCATAAGTTACATGATTGTGTTTTATGTCTTTTGTCTTTGGGGTGTAATGTCCTCAGTCCATCTTGACCTGATTTGAAAATGTACCTTGTACTCTGAGAGAATATGTAAATTTCTCTACAATATATATTTGATGAACTATCTCCATCCAGTCATCAATCAACGAAGCCTCGGGCTTTAGTCATTTACGAGACTTTTATGCAAAAAAGCCATTAGAATTGCCAGAAGTGCTCTATCGCCAGAGTTTATCACTTGTGAGATATTGCACTGATACATAACATCAAATCTATGAGAGATTGTGGTTGAAAATACTTCTAATGTTTGATGTATTTTCTTCCAACAAGTGATCAAAACAGGGCAGGACCAGAGTATGGTAATGACTAGCATTAACGGCCTGGCATTGTCTCCAAAAAACAGAATATGTTGTTGCACAAACAGTATTTGTGAAAGAAATTGAAGAAAAATCAGCATGTTTAGTATCTCCAGCTCAGTACATGTCTTAAACTTTTGACCCTTTACAGTTTACTTGATTTTTAAAAACTTTTTTTACTTGGTAATATCATGTGACCCTCAACTGATCATGTGTCGTAGTTACTCAGATGCCATCTGGGTTCAGCTTTTGTTGTGGTTGGTCTGAGTAGTTATCCAGTCAAAACAAGACGGAGCACATAAACTCTGCTATGAGTGACACTCTCTTCTATGATGGATGATGATGGAAAGAATGTGTCCTCTCTCGGACAATGAGTTTCTTTCTTACAAATGTACATACACAACAGCCCCTTTTAAACAGAGATTCTGTGATATTGCCGTAAAGAAGACCCCTCATTATGCCGGCTTTGCTTTTTTACACTGAACTGACTGTCCTGCCATTCCAGCTCTCCCTTTTACACAGACGTGGATTCAGCAGTGTAACCACCTCCACTGCCAACTCAATGGTGGAACAACAGTGCCCCCCCACTTCTGTGTTTGTACATTTTATACAGAGCAGTGAGGTTGAACAATGGCACAACATTCCTGCTTTGAACAGGCTCAAAAAAAGGGGGGCTAATAACACATGCATGCACACACACACACACACACACACACACACACACACACACACTTCATGTCCACGCCTGTGGGCAGGACCCCTCTGTCTGCAGTAATGATGTTGCGTATGCAGAGGCTAAAGGTCAGTGCCCGTCCTCTCATCTCTCAGCAGGAGGAGCTGGAGGATATCTCCATAGTTACCACAGCACATTAAGTAGACAGCTCATCAAGGCTTATCTGAGCTAGTGTTAACCTTACTTCACTTTAGACCCAGATTCATCTTTGAAAAACAAAATGCATGTCTCTCATTTCATTGTTTTGTTTTATCTGTTTTGTTACAACAAACCATATTTGTTTTTGTTCTGACTTCATAGACAGCACTACTCAAAGTAAAGAAACACGAATGTATGTGAACATGCCTAAGATAAAAGCTTAAAGCAGGATCAGGAAGGTTGACTCTCTCTCTCAAGGGGCTATAAATTTCCCCCCTGACCATTTTCTTCCACGGATGAAATCAGAACAACTTTCTAAACCTATCAGCAATACTTTGAGCTTCTAGAAGTGTCTATTTTTGCTTTCTAAAAACTCTCGAAGCAGCTTAATAGAAAGAGTCTCCTGGTGCCCTGAGGTAATAGATGTTCTCTCAACTGCTTTTGAAATTTCACGGCCACATACTTCTCGCTTTTAAGAACTTTTAGCAGGTGTTACTGTACAGAGATTATTGCATTTTGGAGGCACACCATCTAATGAGGACTAAGAAACATATTTGATAGATTAGATTGTGATCTGAAAGCTTTTGCTAGTTATTTAATTGAAACAGCATCAGGCATTTAGTTGACTCATGTCATCGTACATAATGAACGTTTTGTAACAGAAAATATTTAATCAGATGTGTATGATAGCTACATTAGAATAGTAAAACAGTTTCAAGTTGTACTTTTTAAGGTCCTGTCTTGTCCTGATATTATAAAAAGGAAATATTTTAGACCAAAATGTCAGCTGGCACCTTCTAATTCAAAGGTCAGTATTTACAACCAAGCACAATGCAGTGACTCAGTGATGTGACCTTGTAATGGTATGTTATCTGTGACAGGGAATGATAAGCATTTAGTATAGAGCTGACTGCTTTGGCACTGGCTTTGTCATTGTCCTGGTAGCTCACTCAAGATAATTAGCTGCGGGAAAGTGGAGTGTCTTGTCCCTTTCAAGCCTGTTTGTTGATCAAAGGCATTTCACGGACTCGCTAATCCCTTCTGACTGGCTAGGAAGGATCGGTGGCATCAGAGTGTGGAGTGGCAGCTGACACACACAAGGACTTTAAACAGTGCAACACTGTTTGGCATCACTTGAATCAGTGAAAATCTAGAGAACTTATCAAAGAGCTTTTTAAAAAACGTGCTTATTTAAAGGACTGGGTCAGTGTTCATTTTTTCTTACTGTCAAGAAATCCTATGAGAAGAGCAAAGCCAACCAATCTCTGTCATTTCCTAAAACAGCTTGACACTGTTGTTTTTAGAAACATCACTCAAACAGGAGTAAATAGTACATTTGTTGTTGGTACTATTGTATGCCACAGTTTAATAGACATTTGGTGCTGCTGTGAGTATTTGCATCAGCAGGATGGTGTATTTGGGATTCACTCAAAGTTAGGGCTGCAACTAACAATTATTTTCATGATCAATTAATCTGACAATTATTTTCTTAATTAGTCGACAAGCTGTTTGGTACATAAAATGACAGAAAATAGTGAAAAATGACAATCACTGTTTCCCAACTCTGAGATGATGGCCTCAAAAATCTTCTTTTATCCCACCAACAGCCCACAAACTAAAGATATTCAGTTTAATGTCATTGAGGACTAAAGAAACCAGAAAATATTCACATTTTAGAAGCCAGAACCAGATAATTTGTACTTTTTTTTTTCTTAAAAAAATGACTCAAAACGATTAATCGATTATCAAAAGAGTTGACAATTAATTTAATAGATGGCAACTAATCGATTAATTGACAAATTGTTGTAGCTCTACTCAAAATAAAGCACTGTGCATCGTAATGTAGGAACATGTCACCCAGTGCAGTGATGTGGTTCACTGATGTGTTTTTAATGGTTTTTGGTCAACATTGAAGCTCTATGGCCCAGAGGAATAAGTTATATCAGGCTTTGGCTGCACAGCCAGTACTTCAATACTTTCAAGGGATATGTCGACAATGTGTAATTTAGTGTTGGGCAGACACCATACAGTGGGTTTATCAGTGTTTTTTTGCTGAAAGTAGTTGCCTGCTGTAGCTGGAAACAAGGTTCATGTGAGTAGGGAGACACAAAAACAGAAAAGTTTTGGCTTGTGAAACCAAAACAATGAGCTGAGAGACCCCTTTCACATTACACGTCATTTTTTCCATTTATTGCAGTTTTAATTAAGTAAGATAAAAAGGAGAATTTTTTGACAGTAGCAGATTTTCCCGACAACCAGTATATGTATTTCATTTGGATGATTTATGATGGTTAAAAATGACCTTTATTTGAATGGAGGGAAGGTGGTGGCCATAGTTCCCACTTTTGTTATCCCCTGTAATTCAAATTCAAATTCTAAGGGCATAAATCCTCTAGAGGACAATGGCCAGTGTCTATTCTGCAGCTCTTCTTGCAAGCCTTTGGTCTGTGTCTTTCTTAATCACCTCTCCCCTTGTGATTTCAAAAGAGGCTCTTGAGCTGACAACTTAAATGGGTCTTGAGGATGACAACAAATACCATTTAAAATGGCAGACTCTTGTCACTGGGGAGTTTCACTCCATGTCTGCTGTTGAAGCCATTCGGGAAATGAACAGCCAGAGTTTTCTAAGAACATCCTGTGGACAACAACACTAGTGCTCAGAGAGAAAGTTAAAGGCTCATGTGTTCTCAGCAACACTGGTCCCTGAAAAAACTGCATTTAAATTCAAACTGGGAATGTGTTGGGTCAGTTTTAACAGATGGATTGATGGGATTTTAAATGTCAGGATCCCTTAAGGCCAAAGCTTTGCTTTGCAAAGCAAAAGATAAATTTTTGCGAGTGGATTTTGAAATGTAAATTAGTACTTTCACAATTAGCCCTGACAAAATGACCCTTCTAGCAAATTTAAATGATGGTTTTAGCTGAGTAGCTGCAGAGCAAACGTATGCACTGCAATATTTATATATTACAGTGATGTTGCTAAGTATGCATCCTGTGTGTCTGATGTATTACAATCTGAAAGGACACAGTAAACTCACTATCAACACACCCTATTTTTTTCCCTGATAGTGCTACATTATGAACAACAAATCTGAGTCGCCATTTTCTTACTGTCTGACAAGATCCCGTGTTCATAGTCTCAATCATCGCAGCAATGCTATTTCCACTGCAACAAGACCAATCCTCGCTGCACAGATTTCATTTCAACAATCAAGGCTACAAACTTGGTACTGGTAAATAAACTCACGCGGCTACTGTCGAGAATGATCAACTCTCATCGATGCCATATTAACTCATGTCGATGATGACCAATGATGCTTTACCGTCCAGGGGATGCACTGTATTGAAACCATAGAAAAAATATTTTCAACAGCCGCCATTTTCTTATCGTCTGTGCATTCATATCTCGCACAATAGTCTCAATCAACCATGGTGCCTCTCTCTCTTAGCGACAACAGCTGGACCCATTGACTCTTAATTCACCTCAGCAATCAAGGCAACTTAGATGGCAATAAAATGCACATGGCCCCTGTCAAGCTTTGATGAGCCGAAATCTGTCATTTATCGTTTAAATTTTATTACAGAATAATAAGTGAAAGGAAAACGTTTTAAAATGCCTCCAAAGAAAATGATCAAACATATTGCTGGCCAACAAACTAAGGCAGGTACATTTTCTGCTTCAAAATCTACCTCTGATGCCCTACTTCCTGCCTCAGTCTACCAAGAGTACTTCTACATTGCCTATACCTACCTCTGCTTCTACTTCTACTGAGTCTGATGAGCCAACAGCTGCAGATGAGCTGCCACTTTCTGCACCCTCTTCCCCAAAAAAGTGAACCTTTCTAATCAATGGCTCATCACATTCAAATGGCTGTGGATGACAATTTCATGTACTGTGCTATTTGTGCTAAATACA
Organism: Thunnus albacares; assembly: GCF_914725855.1. Taxonomy (NCBI): domain Eukaryota; kingdom Metazoa; phylum Chordata; class Actinopteri; order Scombriformes; family Scombridae; genus Thunnus; species Thunnus albacares. The sequence continues at coordinate 24,175,842 of NC_058112.1, forward strand.
ACAAAACCAGCACGTCTATGCACAAATCAAACAAATGCACCAACTATCAGCACTCCACCCTCACTCGTCATGTTTTAAGCAAAGTCCTGCCTCAATGTTCATGCTCTGCAAAGAGATTTCAGGTGAAGGTGACCAGTTGGCAGGACAAAGCAGCGCTGGTGCTGTTTAAAGCCGCTCACTGGATGGCACAAGAGGGGGTCCCCTGTCCAAGTGTGAGTTGTTTAGTAGCTTTTTGACAGAGGTTGGTGTCTCAGATCTTGTACCTCTACAGCAAAAACCTGTTTCCTACAGTTCGCAATACATGGCCACAGAAATGCTGTCCAGTATGGCAGATTCTTTGGACGCAGCCCTAAAAAAGAAAGTGAAGGAATCTCCATTTGTGACATTGCTCACAAATGAGTTTACAGACATAACCAACCATAAATGTCTTGTATGTCCAAATCATTGATACTCAAACATTTCAACCGAGTGCTCATTTGGTTCAAATAAAAAGTATAGGGATGAAAGGAGTGTGGAGATTGTGAAGTCTGTCCAGGAAGTGATGTTAGAGCTGGACGTCCCATTAACCAAGCAAACCATAAGATCGGATGGAGTGGCAGTAATGACAGGAAGAAACAAAAGCTGCATAGGCATACTGCTTCGGTCCAACCTGCACATGGTGAATGTGCACTGTGTCGCCCATTCCCTGGCCTTGTGCACATCTCAAGCAGTGGAGGCAATAGCAGATCTCAAAGAGCATCAGCAGATACTGTCTGATCTGTTCTATTACTTTTTGGGTAGTCCCAAATGAGCAGCCAGAATCAAAGCAATACAAAAACAGCTGGAAGACCCAGTGCTCACCCACAAGGAGTTGTATTCCATTCGATGGCTGTCAAGTAATGGTTGATACGTGCTACAGACTTGAATTACATTGAGCAGCTTGTAATACACCACAAACATGTTTGTGTGATTTAATTTTATCCCAAAGAGAAAAAAAAAACTTGCAAGGAAAATTCAGTCTTAATTAGAACCTTGGTCTTGTTTTTGTAGATTTGACTGTCATTCCTGTCATTAATGATCATATTTTACCTCAACATTGTCAGTGCTGAGACATGGAGATCTGTCTTGTGTGAGTCATTAGATCAGAGCGAGTTTAAACCGCAGTTTCAGTCTACAATTAATGCACAAAATCTAAAGCGGTTATTTGGATGTGAAAAAAAGGTGAGGTTACCACCAAACCTGGTACCTCCTGACTCACTGATTTATGTTTGACTTTGTGACCATATTCACTTACATTACGTAATGCATATATGTAATTTTAACAAAGAACACATTCCTTCTTGTGCTGCATTTCCATTGTGCACCTGTATACAGTCCAGTACTCCATAGACCAGAATACGTAATTCTGAAGGGTCTTAATCATTATACTGTAATCAATATCCATTGGTTGAATGTTAAACTTGCTCCTTATCCTGCTTCATACACAGAGTTTGTGTGAAAGGATTGCAGCTTTGCCTTGTTTCAGGCAAGCAATACAATTTGCCCGTTTTTCCTCTGGATGTTGATTTATTATTAAAAGCTAATGTTAATGATTCATAGAGCTTAATGGCTCCATAAATCAATAGTTTTATTTAGACAAAACTTTTCAAACAGCTGAAGAAAAATGGTAGAGCAGTTCAGTTCTCTTTTCTCCAACTCGGGATTTAGTCATTCTTTTTAGGCTTTAGATTCAACTTCCTGATACCACAGCTCATATATTAATTTAACCATCTTGAAATGCCCTTAACCTCTTCCCCTCCCACTCCCCTACCATAGACCCATTTTTGGGGGGCACAGAGGATGTTTAGGGGGAAATAGCAGGTCAACAGTATATGCCACATAGAAGTGGTATACATCATCTGAAAGCTGGGAGCCTGAAGATTAATTTGAACAGCTCAGCACTGTGTCAAGCTTTTAGAGTGTATAAGGGCTTAGAACATTATGATAGAAATATATGATGGCCATCCCCATGCTCAGTTATGATTCATAGGTTGTTGCAGCAATTTTTGAGTTGATACCATTTGTTATACAGATTTGGTGCAAAATGTAACCATTTTTTACCACTCAAGAACTGATAAAAATGGTCAAAAATCCCCCCAAAAGTCCACATTAAGACACCAAGACCTAGAGGAACACCACAGAAAAATTAATGATGTGATTTCTGAGAAATGCATTTTTCGGCGATTGGATGGCATGCACTTCTGCTCTGGAAATCGCTCAGAAACCCCCTTATTGTCAATAAACCTAGGAAAGCCATACATCCTCTGAATGCTCTAGGTCTTTAATTTATGTTTGTGCAGTTTCATGAGGCTGGGATTGTCCAAGAGGTCACAATAGGTCATTTTATACAGTGAGATCAAGTTTCCAAAAACGGTCTCACTACAATGAAATGGCTACTATAGGGACTAACATCATCACACATGAATACAATTGGGCTCTTCGTTGCAAGGGTCGACAAGGGTCGCAGCTTTCCAGTCATACCCAATTTATGCAATTCCAAGACAGTTCAGTGACCCTGATATGCAGAAATATTCAACCACACCATTTTTAGAATAGATGAAAATAACACATTTATACTGCATGCAAAAACTGCATGGTTTTTGCACAAAACTGCATGGGATTAGCATAAAATGGGCATGTCTGTAAAGGGGAGACTTGTGGTTACCCATTTTCATTCAGATATATTGAGGTGAGAGGTCAAGGGACCCCTTTGGAAATGGCCATGTCAGTTTTCCCTCAACAAAATTTAGCATAACTTTGGAGCATTATTTAGCCCCCTTCCTGACAAGATAGCATGACATGGTTGGTACCAATAGATTCCTTAGGTTGCATAGTTTCATATGATACCATCTTCACTGAAGCTTTAAAACTTAGCTTGGTACAGCATCTGAAAAACAGTAATGTCACCCGCGGATGCCGGCGTCCTCGGGGAGTGGAAGAGGTTAATTGCTGCTTTTCAGTCCATACACAGTGTCCGCTAGCTAATGAGGCTGGTATGTGAATGACAGAGCTAAACCTGCTGAGTGGCAGTGTATCTTTCCATGCGCAATCAGTGTCATGTCAGGACGAGCAGCTGGCAGCAGAAACACTGCACATCTCTGTGGCACAGCTGCACTAATTGTTTTGTCAGCCAGAAATCCCGGTAAAGCAAATTGAATCTGGGTGTCAGAAATGTTTGCGCTGTTGCACTGTTAGCAAGACAGTTAAATGTGAGCATGCTAAATCTTACTTAAAGTAATTTAATTAACTTTAAAGTAACTTAATTACTTAAAGACACACCTCACTGATTTGGTTATAGCAAACCCAAAACCTCAAACTGCCTCCCAGCTCACTAATGATTTAAATCTGAGAAGTAGATTTTTATCTCGCTGACTATTTAAAAAAAAAAAAAAAAGAACAGGATAAATATATGTTTATATTATGGTACTAGCATATCTTGTTAAAACAGTTGACCAAAAGGGAATTAAATCACAATAAGGCAGCCCTTTTATTGATGTTTTAAGTTTCGTTTCAAGACAACAACATATGAAATATGGGGATTTTAGGAGCATTATTTGGCACAGTAACAAATTCAGGAATTGTTATTTTGAAATACATGTTTGTCATTGTTAAATATTATTTTACTGCCCCATGTGTCAAAATAAACCATGACAAACTGTATATTCAGCAGCTAATAAGAGATGTTTGGATTTTAGTTTCAACCCTTTTTTGGAACAGAAACTTGCTGGCATTTTAGTACTCTCCTTATGTCAATGCAGCTGAACAGTTACACAAGTACTCCAAAAAAAACCTCTCCCCTATAACACAGACAGCTTCCAAACAAATACATATTGTTCTTGCTTCATGATAAATGAGATCTAGATGTCTCTGTAGGGAGCTTAACTTGTCTCTGTTGTGAAAAACTGACTTATTTATATTAATTATAGGCTAGGCAGGCTGTGCTGGAGACGTGTAGGAGGAAATAAGTCCTGACGATGTTGATGCAGGTCCCATTAGGTGCTGGCAGATGTCAACGAAGGTCAAACATTACAGAATGCCCCTCCAGGTCAAAGCATATTAAATTAAAAAGGCTGAAAACTTGTTTACCTCCTGGGTATATTTGGTCTAACTCAACACAAGTGTGCACATTAAACACTGGTGTAATGAAATCGCCCCAGTCGTTGGAACGGTTTTCAAACTTTGTATCTGCCAAAGCACACAAGGGAGATCATTAAAAGTGAGAAGAGATGGAGTTCCATTTGCCAGCCACCTTACCAAATTCTGAGACCATCTATTAGTTTGGCACAGCAGTCCTATCTCTGTTTATTGCTCTGCTAAACACAAATGTCAGTAACTATGTGCTTTGACACAAACAGAGAACTCTCAGTGGCCTGAACTACCATTCTTTTCATGCCATTGCTGGTGTGAAAGGCGCCTCACTCCAGTAGTATGCAGACATGCAATGAACTCGCTTATAAACTGGTATTTCAATAAGACTTCTGTTCCCAGAAATGTGAGTTCATTTAAGATCTGCTGCTTCATAGCAGGTTCACAGGGGAGTCTTGGAAACAAAAAAACACAGATAGGGTGATAGCATGTGGATAAGGCTTCATTAAAGGTTTCCGGTTCATACACTGCTGCCCATATCAAGTGATAGTAGCATTCAATGAAATTTTCCTCACTCCTCATTACTATAGCTACCTGACTGAATTCAGTCAACTGAATTGAACTCCCTTAGCATGAGTCATAGCTTGCCTCGTGGAATGAATATACTCAGAGTGTGGAAGGTGACCTTTGAGTCAGTCAAATCATTAACGGTCATTGACTCTTTGCAGGAAGATTGGCCTTCTGTGCAGCTAATGTCTAAATCACAAAGCTCAAACTGGAGTTTTAGGCTCTGCAATTTAACCAAATCAACCTCTATTCTTCCATGCAGCCATAGCAGAGAGATTTCAGTCAGGTGATGATGACTTGAGCAGCACTTTGCAGAAAGGAATTGAGTCATGCTGAAACTCTGGAAATTGGTAGTTAACTTCTTATACAGCCGTGAATTTCTTTGTATAAAAGGTCATTTTAATCCTGCATGAGTCACATACACATCCTCGCAACACATAGCTATATAATGCTCATGCATCTAGCTCTACCAAGTATTACACCAATAAATTACACTCTTATGATATATTATGTAACTGTAAACCTCCTAAAGGTTAGTGCTCTGTAATCATAACCTCTTAAGTAGCTGTTATTTTAGATAAAACATTTGTCCACCATACTGTATAGTTGTCTGTACTGTATATTGTATGCTCATTCCAGGGAATCTTAAAAGCATTATATTTTTCTAGAGTTAAATATTCAAGATGCCATTTGTTATGACTGCTCTTTTATAACAAATAGATATTTTTTCATGATTTCTACCAAACTGTAAGATAAATTGACTATACTATGCAACATACAGGTACAATACCTCTGCATATACAGTTGCATGGCCAGTTGGGAGTTCAACAGCAGTACTCCTACCATAGTATTCATCAATCCCAGTGCATATGTCTCTAATATCAAACACTGAATTCCCAGAGCATCAATGAAGCCTGGATATAAATCATCACGGACCACGGGTCACCGTCGCTGTTCCCTGCCATACACACTGCAGGTAATTGATGGGTATCATGAGTCTGGAGACACAGGGGGAAAAACTTCAACTTAATTAAGTCTTGCCTTTGGATCAATGAAGCCTGTGTGGTGTCCCGCGAGCACCATTACTGTCTGCCGAACTGTGCCCCTCTATATCCAAAGTGTTAACATGGTATTGTCTCTGGTAATAATAATGACATACTCTAATGGTTTAAAGACAGCTGTAGTTTATTCTGCTGAAAAGACTTCATCCCTGTTGACTTCATATTGATCTGGCAGTTAAGTTTCAGCTTAAGTTAGACAATTTTTTATAGGTTGTATAGGTATGTGTTTGTATGCTTTACATTTGCATGCCCTCATGTGTCAGATGATACACATGCTTATATAACAGTGTCAGTATATAGCAGAGTTCTACAGGGATTTTCACCAGTAAATTGTATGTTTCAGAATTTTTTTTGTTTTAAAGCACCATGGCAGCAGATATGATATTTAGGGCTGGCTTTTCCATTTTAGATCTGATTCCAAATCAGCAAAATACTCAGATAGCCAGATGTAGGAAACCTTCAGGCAGCAGGTTTCTCATTTTTGTTATGGTGTGTTCAGACCAAACACGCAGTGAATTTTTTGTGCCACGCACATAAAAAAGATGCGAGTAGATGCAAATTCGCGCTGGGCGACGTGAATACGTGTACGCAAGTTGAAAAAATTTCAGCTTGAGTGAAAAATGTGATAAGGGATTTGAAAAGATTCAAATTTGAAACATGGATTTGTTACTGGATTCGGATTTGATAAAATGCTATCCAAAACCTAACTGTAATCATGTGCATCATATATTGACTGTACAGTATATGGATTTCCAAGTCAAGCAAAATATTTAAAATATATATTATTATGTTTGGAGGATCACTCTTGAAGTGCCCTGCCATAATTGGCAGCTATAAATGTTTAATTACAGGCAATTTTCTGCAAGCTATCTTTGTTAACTTTCCATAAAACCAAACTACATTGCAAAGTTAAGTCATCACACAATGAAATGATTAAATTCCAAGAAGCAGCATTACAACACAACTTAGTTATTCTCTCTACAGGCAATTTGCATGTTGGGACTTTGAAACAGTTTAAGAGTTTAGAGACGAATAGCAATTTTCATTGTCGAATGATTCAAATTGCACCAAAATATTACTTGTATTGTGTATTTGTGTATTTCAATCAAATTACTATTCATTGTAATACTGTCACTTTAATAGTATTTAATAGTAACAGGACAGTTTAGGCCAGACAGTTGTGGATTACATAAATAATTTCATATTTGTCATACTTCTGTATCAGAGCAGTATTATTGGTCATTCCAAGTTGTTTTTCAGACCACCAGTTTACACATTAGTGTACTACTCCGTGCTTTTGGTGCTCCTCTGAAGCAAAGGGCAATTGGCATTAAATGACTTTATTAAATTAGGCCAGTTTGACTTTGTTGGCTGGTTCTCACCAAAGGTCAAGTCATTCCTTTCTTAAATGTGAAGCATGGAAGCATTGGCAGGTATTAACATATTAATAATGTGCTGTTCTCCATATAAATATGCCTGGTGGATAACTTAATTCTCTCAACAGTTAAAGGTCAGTCACAGTGCAACTTGTCTGGGTAACATGAAACGGAAAGAATACCAAATAGGCTGAAAGATAGCAAAGCTTTGACATTATGTGAAATGTTTTTTATCCCTGCATCCTCAATTTGTTACAGAATATCTAAATAATTGCTTATTATGCTTAATTATACTCCTGCATAATATTCAAGCTATCCCAAGTGTCATTTATTTACATGCCTGTGGCATATTCACTGGTCGGAGTGGCTTTCCATGCCCTGCTACCGTAGAAGCTAAAATTTTACATGAGCTGAAGCTAATCCGTGGCGGGCTGATTAGGTGCTAAAAAGGGAGTAATTCACCAGATAATGAATACAGCTCGATAAAAATGTTATGCAAATGTCAATGATGACGCATAATCCCTCAATAACTGTCACCTTCTTTCTTCTCCTCTACCCCCCCAATGGCTTTCAAGTCTTCACCCTGTAATTCTGAAAAAATAGATGTGTTGTATGATGCCAGTTATACAGATACAAATATGTGTGGAAAACACATTTATCATGCAACAAACAGCCTTTAGACATCAGCAGCAATCTCCCATCAATCTCCCACAAATAAAAGAAATGTGCATATTTTAACTCACAGTTTGAGATCTGTAATTCAACATAAGGTAGCAGCTAGCATGTTTCTCAGTCTTCTGTGCTGGTTTATAATAGCGCTCCTTGCTTTCTGAAAAATAAAGTAAAATGGACGAGGAGTCCTTTCACAAGACTCTGAGGGGTATATAGCATTTTAAAAGAAAGAGACAGAGAGAGGGAGAGAAGCTCAGCAGGCTCTCTGTTTGCTGAGAAAAGGTCCAGGTTACACTACGTTATCTTTCCAGACACACTTGGACACTCTCGTCCAAGCAATGGTGGTGGAGCTCATTGTCTGCTGAGATCCCCTCAGATGACAATATGACAGTAGCTTTTGTGTGCCAGTCCTGAGATGGGTACTCTATAATGGACTGGCAAAGCAGTGGCAGCCTGCCCCACCGCGGCGCTGTCGGCGCGCTTTGTCGGCATGCGTTGGCACAGCAGATGTGACATTTAGCTGGCTGTTGCCCTGCTGGTCCCTCCACTGAGCTGGTGGAGGAGATAATGACATGGCTCACTCTCCTAGTTGGAGAGGTGCACTGTGTGTCACACATGACCTTTAACATTTATGTCACAATATTTGTCACTCTCATTTATCATAAGCTCACCTTGATGAATTTCTCTGCTCTCCTGTGGCCACAATCTTTCATCTCCTTGCTGAAACTAGGAATCAATATGTGTGTGTGTGTGTGTGTATGTGTGTGTGTGTGTGTGTGTGTGTGTGTGTGTGTGTGTGTGTGTGAGAGTGTGTGTGTGTGTGTGTGCGCGCGCGCTTTCGTGTACTTGTGTGCTTCAGTATTGCGATGCAGGCAGCACAAGATGAGTGGAATTTTAATCAGTGGTTCATAATTAAACAAAGACTACCATAATGAAGGCAGATAAGGTGGTCTTGGTATTCACTGAGAGAGTGAGAGAAAATGTAAATATTTCAGCTTCTCCAGTTATCCTTGAATGTGCTGCTTCTATGGGGTTAAATTTCTCTGTTAATGAAAAAAAAAGAAAAAGAAATGTAGGATTGCAAACCATCCAACATTAACAGCAACCCAAAACTATAATCATTACCAAATATGACAATGAGCTAAAATGTGCATCCAAAATCATAGCTTTAATGACTTTGATGACTATTCAATGACTATTATCTGTCTTTTGGTCTGCATTTATTTCTTTTCTTTATGCTTCTGAGCTTGAACTTTACGATTGGACAAATGTTTTAAGGGTGGGGAATCTGTGGTGTGATTCTGCTGCCCTTTATTTGTCAGATAAACTGACATGTTCTCTTAGAAACTCTGGGAAGTGACCACAGAATGAATGTGTGCACCGAATTATGGATTTTGTGTCCTGTTACACTCCTCCTAACATGTCCCTCTGCTCATAGGATTGGTGAACTTCAAATAACCCACATTTTCTCCCATCTTATCAATTCTCTACCAAGTACACATTAAATCCTAATAAAGGTTTCTGCAATTTGTGCCGCTAGTGATTTGGAAACAAACAGAAAGATGTTGTGGCTTCCTTCATTTGTTTTTTTTTCGCTGTAGAGCATGTGTGTGGTTAATGATAACCTGTGCCCCCTCAGTAGTCAGTCGGAGCCGACTCAGATTAGAGCGCCAGAAGATGAGTAGCTGATTCGCCGTATGAAATGTTTGCTCCTTTGGCAGGCAGTGAAAGACAGAGAGGAGGTGGAGGGGTGGTGTTTGTGGTGGTGGTGGGGGGTCATGTACAAAATAGCAGAACAAAGTTTTGTTGCTGAGGCAGAGAAGGAGCTTTCCAAACCATGGGGTGGCTTTGAATCAGATTCAAGCTGTGCTATCAGAGAAGTCAAGCAGCTCATTATTACATGAAGTGCATATTAAAGGGGGATTAAAGACGTGAAAGTGGGCTCAAATTCTAATCCTCCTCAACAGGTGCAGGAGTGTTGATTACGGGAATGCTATGAATGGTCCAATGAGTGTTTCCTTACTGCTGCCACAGATAGTTATGGATTTCTTTTCTGTTCTGTTCTTTTTATTTAGATGTTTAGTTTTCCAACGTGACAGGACTATGATGTGTTTTCACATTAGTTTCGCTACATGGCACGCCAATCCACAAAAACAGGGTTAGAAATTGCAAAAAAAAGTACAGCTGTTGTATTTATTAGAATAAGAAATGGACATGTCTGCATTTATTTTGTTTTTAAGAACACAGTCACTGAAAAAAGCAATTTCATCAAAAAAAAACTACCTGGCTTTTCTGATGTGACAGCAGTTTTTCAAATGCAAGAATGAATGCTGAGTCAGTGTGGATGATTTTTAAAGTGATCTTGGCATAATATCTTTCAGTCGTCTTCTCTGCATGATCCATTATACATTCTCATGCGGGATATACTCTTTCCATAAAGATTATGTGTGATTATCATGAGGTGATTATGGCAGACCACAGGAGAAATAGGGAAACCTTTCCAACAAAAGGAAGCTCAAGCTCAACAAGGGCAATCCTCTCCACTCTCTGGTTGTCATGGTAACTTATTAGACACTGGGAGGGTTAGAGAGGAGGGATGCACTTTTTTTTTTCTTATTGGCCTTTCTGCACAATTATATGCTATACTTCACATATGTATCTGTTTATTTCTGTACATTCATACATGACCAATGACCTGTGCTGAGACTGTGTATAGAAATACATGTGTTAACTCCTTCATGCAAAATTATAGATTTTAGACAGAGCCTGGCAGTCTGTTTCTGCCTTCAGGGACAGGCATGTAAATAAGGCTTGTATGTCTCAGACAAGCTGTTTCTGCATTACCAATGCTGCCATTTCAGCGGGAGCACTTGCAGAGCGCAGCAGGACAAATATTGCACAAGCTGCCAGATGGTGGCCTAACTGATGCATTCATGCCATAGGGCATGCACTGGCACAATGCAGTCGTACTTTGTCAGGGTGTTAAATACATGGGAAACTCCTGGGAACAATTATGCTAAGGAGTACTAATGAATTATAAGTGTTGTAATGCATCAAATTTTGAATATACTGTGTGACTACACACACAACTGCATGAGCAAAGGGAAATATATTGCTCTAGTTCTAAATTGCACCCTTTTAATAAAGCTGTTCTGTAAAATACACCAGTTATAAATCTAACCTGACTTTGTTCAGAAAGCTTGTCCTGATAAAATCACCTAACATGAAGTGGTGATGAGCGAGGTGTATTGAAGGTGCATTGAGTACAACGTGATGTGAGCCGGGTAAACAAACACCTCCACCAGTACCGACACAACAGCTTTCCCTAATCTATGGTATCACAATGGGAATGTATAGAACTCCCTCTCAACTTTGCTTGCTATGTTATCTCACTTTGGACAGCTGGCTAATGGCAGTGTGGTTGCCATGGAAACATGCTGGGATTTCTGACAGAGAGAAATAAGACACAGAGCAGTTTTTATCATAAGAACTCTCAGAGATATAACGGAAACAATGGAAGGAATCTCTGTCACTTTTATGAAGAGCAACTCTCTTCTTACAATACTAACTGCCATTTGTGTTTGAAAATGCAGAATGGCTGGCACGTTTGTTTTTTTTTATGGCCAGGAATGTCTAGAAACTGTAAACCAAGTATGACCCCCGTGAAACAGATGCATTTCAGAGTGGTATAACTGTTGTACATTGTATGCTTAACCATTGACTAATTGCCTCACTGTTTGTTTGCCAATAGACTCTGAAGTCTGTGCCTGAAAACAGCCACAAGGCACACTGCCCGGTTATTAGAAATAAAAATATACAAAAATGTTTTTTACAACCAAGAAATTAGGGCTTGCACAGATGGTTCACATTTCCTGTTGCCTTTGAACTCCCACTAAACCTTTCCTTCTTTTGCTCTCTCCTTCCTTTTCTTCCTCTTTCTGAAGGGCAACCATTTGCAAACTAATGATGAATTGCAGTTTGATCCACAGAGTGGTCTCAATTGCCTTTGGCACACACACAGACCCTTGTTATCCTGTGTAGTGTTGTTAAAATATTTGAATGGAACTGAGGAGCTCACATTGTCACAGTCTACCTACACAGAATACTGAAAGTAGGATGTCAATTTATGAGGTAATCTCGACTTTCTTTCAGGGAAGTGACATTTCTGTATTTGCCAGTGCTATAATTTTTGACCATTTCCACTTCAAATCATTAAAAAAAACATTTTTGTAAGCTGCCATGTCGCCTACTTTAGATTTTTAGTGCAGATAATAAAGACTGCATGTTGTCATGACAGCTTCAACAGATCTGTTCCAAGTGCAGGTATAACTACAGTGACAGTACAATCTATTAGACATCTTTTCTTACACTTAGAAATCACAATTTTAGCAGAAAATCAGAGGAATACTATATGTAGTGTGTGTTTGGAAGCAACAGGATCATGGTGTTGGATGGGAGTAGTAGCAGTGTGCCCACACCAAACCTGAATCCTGCTCCCACTGACTACAAATTAAACCAGGCTGTCTGCTGGAAGACTTTATGATTAGTTGCTAATCTCTCCTGGAGCACAGCCATGAGTGATTAGAAACATGGCAGCAAGAGCTATTGCTTTAGCCATTACAAAATATAATGAAATGTCCTACAGTATATGCAGGGTGCAAAATGAACTTTTTGTCCACCAGCGAAATGGCTAGTAAATGTTAATAGATAACTGTTGTTTTTTTTGGCTGGTCAGTGAAGCAAGTATACCAGCCACTAGCATATTGTACCAGCATTTGGCTGGTGGCTGGTGCTAATTTTGTGCCCTGAGTATATGGCTTAATTTGATTCCTCCACACTGCCTATTCTGTATCCAAACTTCCTGTGTAAACAAATGGATGCAGGAAAATAGCAGGTGATCAGGTTCGATGTAAAGTCCCACATGGACCAGTCCTGTTTTGAAATTGTTGTTGATTTTGACCAGTTGTAGACTGTTCCAGATTCTTATAACTAACCCTGACCACGTCATACCTACACTTACAGCAATCACCTAACACCTAAACATAATCATTTTAGCATTCCACAAACAGATTATCATTTTATCTGTTTTAAACATGTTGATTTACCCTGTCGGCAGTATAATAATATCACCTAATTTATCTTAATTACTTCTGTTCCATGAATAATCCGCAGTAATAATATTAATAATAGCTAGTGAAGGAGGACAAATAATAATGATAGAGAGTTGAAGAAAAAAAAAACATAAGATGCCCACTGGTTCATCCAGGGTTTCTGATCAAGTCACATGTAAGTTTCTGTGACTTTACCCAGATGTGCATGACAGCTGCCTGAGATCTTCCATTATAAACAGCCTGGCGCAGGTGTCTGCCTCCTCTCTGATTCATCCTGGTAATCTCCCTGACTTACTGCTATTTTCAGACTAATTGATGTCTGAAAAGCAAACCCGTCCAGGTCCTAGAATAGATCTGACTTCCACCCACTCATCTCGCCAGGAATCCAAAGTGGCATTTGTCCAGTGCTGCTACTTTCCTGTCATTACGGGTACAACGTATGAATGCAATATAGTATGCTTGCATGAGTCACGAAAGCCTCTGTTTATTGGTGTCACACACAGGCACAAGGTCCCCTGCTGTGTTCAGTAACATATTAGACACGTAAATACCAACGGGGATTGTGTTGTGAACCTTTTTTTTTTTTTTTTTTTTTGCAATCGTCAAGAATACGTCATTGCAAAACAAGCACATCAATTTAAGTTATTTCCTTTAGAAGCACAAAGGAGACAAAACTGTTCCCTCATGCTGTGAAAATACCTCCCAAGTTTACAGTGCAATTCGACAGGCAGTCCAAGTGGATGTCTGTCTACATGGGGGCTCTCTCTGTGAAAGCAGATGAAAGTGTTAGAGGGGCAAAGGTGGACTGGATAACAAGTGGCTACCCTGACCCTGCCTGCTGGCACTTTGGGCTGTGTTCCCGTATTACGCTCACCTGCTAGTATCTCACCCCAACCCCCAACCTCCACCCCTGTCAGCCTCTGATCCCTCTCTTTTTTCCCCATCTGCACACCCAGTTACAATGGTCAAAAATAGAGCACTCAAATTACAGTCTTGTAGAGCTTAAAATAGCCAACAACTGTGCGTGTGTGTGCATGTGTGGAGAGAGTGCGGATGGTCCTGTTTTTGCGTCAGCTCTGCCATGGCAACCAGGCTTTGCTGGTGAGCGTCTCCCCTTCTTCTTCAAACATTTCACTTCATTAACATCAAAGAAACTATCCACACCAATACAGCTAATTGCATTCTGTTTGTGGTATGTTACATAATAATCAAGCATCCAAACATGCAGATTGAGGAAGTAAACATTGATACATGCAGCACACACGGGACAGTGGAGACTGACAAGTATTACATGCAGGCTTTACTTGTTCCTCTCTCCCTTTCTCTACATGTAGAATGTGTATAGTGACTCTATTAACCAACCACCATGGGTCACTTATACAGATAAAGGCTAATTGAGGTTGTGTGAAATTGAAATTCAGTATTAAAGGAGACAAAGCAGAGAGAGACGAACACAGAGCTTTTAATCATTGCAAAATGATGAGAAGCATTACTTTAAGTGGTAAAATGTTGATAGAATACAGGCTGAGTGTGTCAATTTTCTGTTAAGTGTTGGATGTCTAGAGATGCAGTTCTGCATCACCAGCCTGGTAAGACATTCAGTGAGTTACTGCATATGTTTCAGAAGAAGGAAACGTTAAGCCAGTAATTGTTCGATCGATGTTTGTGCCATCAGTGCCGTACTTGGACTTGATTTGTTGCCCAGTGCTTGAAGACGAGCATGGAGCCGCACTGAATACCAAGTATCATTCTTAATCTGTCATTTCCGTATATCAAATCTGCTATAACTTATTTTTCTGCCACTTGGGGGAAGCAGAAAAAAGCTGTTAACACAACACTGACATATTATCACTTTTTATGTTACATATTTACACATTCAGTGGACAAGCAGCAACAGGAGCATTCATTTGAAGTCGTGTTTCTGGCCTCTTGATGAATTTTAGTCTAATATTAACTCTTCTTTTAGCTCTGTTTTTGGTTTCTGCTATATTCACAAGCTAGTCGCTAACTTTGTCTGCCTGTTATTTGGTGCTGGGAAGGTAGTGGGTTTTTAGAGCTTTATTTTTTTGCTGAAAACAGCAGCTTGCTGTGGCCAAAAACGATGGAGTGAACCAAAAGAATAAAGTAGCAGTCTAGAAAACCAAAACAATGAGCTGAAAGAGGCTGAAATGCTCTGTTGAGCTGAGGAGAACTGCAGAGTGACGCCTTTGCATTAAATTTAGTCATTTGATCCATTGTTATTCTGAAAATATCAATTATAGCAACTTTCAGGTAACTTTCGGTTGTGTCTGTTTTTCTTTATAGGATGAGATTTACATACAGGTACTGACCCTGGCACATCTCACAATGGAAAGAGTCCAGCTCCTACTGTGGAGTTTTATTGCAGAGCCAGCACAGTGCACAGAGGTAAGCTCAGTCCTCATCTTGTGTGGTAAAGCCACAAGGCCAATCTATGTAAAAAATACACTCTACAAATTTAATAATGGTTAAAATTCAGACACTGCAGGTTTGATAAAAATAAAATACAGGTCTTACAACATTTAAAGGTGCAGCGGGTAGAATTTAGTGGCTTCTAGTGGAACAGACTAGAATATAAATTCATAAGTATGTTTTCATTAGTGTATAATCACCTGAAAATAAGAATCATTGTGTTTTTGTTACTTTAGATTGAGCCCTCTATATTTACATAGGTGCCAATTTGCACCGCCATGTTTCTACAGTAGCCTAGAACGGACAAACCAAACTCTGGCTCTAAAGAGAGCATTTCGCGTTTTTCGTGGCCCCACCGCTTGGAAGGAGAGGGGAAGGAGGAGGGATATTCAGTTGGATGCAGTCCACAACCTCAGTGCTAGATGCCACTAAATGACGCACACTGTTCTTTAAAAAAACTCTTCTCATGAATATCTCATGATCCATGTCAGAGCAAATGTTAAATTCCATTCATCCAATTTGCAGCTGCCGTTTATTTTTGTGGATATCACTGGATTTCATTCTGCCATTAATCATAAATCATGCAGCATGTTTTCAGTGAGGTTCTCTTAATGTGCTGGATTCCTCAGAAAATTCTTTAATGATAATTGGAGGGATGGTTTAGAGAAAATTACACCAGTGTAGGCTCGTGCACCATATGGCACCAGTGATGTCGCCCACCTCAATGAGCCTAATGGAGAGCACTTAAGACTGAACAATTCATTGCAACAAAAGAGGTGTTTTTCAGTAATTAAAATGCTTTTAAATGAAATAACTTTCTATTTGTTAATCTCCACTTGGCTGCTTGTGTTCTGTGAAGCATATGGCAGCTGCCTGTCGTAGCCAAATGGTAATCCCTGCATGCAGGGTTCAAAATGAACTTTTTTGTCCACTGGTTAAAGGGCTAGTGAATGTTCAAATTTTACCAGCCACTCAATAGATTACCATTGGGTTTTTTTTGGCTGTTGAGTGAAGCAAATCTACCAACCACTTGCATATTTTACCAGCATTTGGCTTGTGGCTGATACTAATTTTGTGCCCTGCCTGCATGTTGTCAATACTCATCTGTCATGGGCCTTCAGTGTGCATTCAAATTGCACTTGTTTTTTGTTTTTTTCTTCCACCATTCAGGTGCATCTGTGCATGTGTGCGTAGGTGTGTGTTTACCTTCCAATACATAAGACATTTGGCTTGGCTGTTGCCAAATCCTCCTACAGTCTACTGATCAGCATATGTTGTCATTTTACTTTGAGATTCAGTGAGCTTGAAAACAGAATCAAGATGTTTAGTGCTTTCACTCACAAGGAGGTAGCAATATGTAAATTACCCATAAACCTATAGTTTTACACTGTGTGAGTGTAAAACCTCCATAAATCTAGTAACACCAGAAAAACAGAAATCCTACATACTGTATAATTAAACAATAGTTGTATAAATGATGCATGCACACAGACACCATGCATCATTCCATACATAAAACTGAGATGTAAAAAGACAGAATATGCACGGTTCTCTAAAGTGATCCAAAGGTGTGATGATAAGGTGGAGAAAAAAATAAATAATCTAATGATAAGAAATAGTTTGTTAAGGCTGCGAGCCAATTTCACTGACTGTCATTTTTTTGTTTGTTTTGCAGTCGTCACTGATCTGTAAAATACCCATCAAAGCCACATAATTTTGATTCATTACTTCTGTAATTCATGCTTTATTGCTAATCACTTTATAAATGCTGTTTCAATATAAGTGCTATAAACTAAATCGCTGGTTACCTTTCCGATGTTTAGTAATGATGATTGGGATATCACCGCTGATGATGGTTTACAGGTAGGCTACGCCTGATTAATTGATGATATGGGAGCTATAAATAGCCATGCGTAATGGTTGTGTGTTCAGGCATTATTAATTCTTTTTAACGAGGTTGCGCTTCTTCTTTGCCGTTCTTTTAATCGACAGATCTGACAAGAGGTGCAGCAGGCAGAAGTATCTACATTTACGGGTAACTGTGGGAGTGGAAATTAGGCTCATGCACGTGAGCTCAGTTTCACAATGATTTAGGTTTATAAAACAGAGACATGCGTACACACAACTTAACAAATCTCATTTAAGAAGAAACTGTGTCCCCAGAGTGTCGATGTTGTGCGTCGATGTTTCAATTGATCGCTATACTGTAAAATTAAATTTTAACATCTTGCATTTTCTAAAAAAATTGAACCAAAAGTAAATAAGAAGCTGAAAAGCATTGAGCATTGTCAGCATGTAGCGGTTACTACTCTGCATGCTCAAGTCTTCCAAGTGTTTGGTCAGAGCCCGTGTGTAGTGTCTGTCTTCTGTCATGTTGAGTTAATGTTTTGTGATTCATGACAAATCAAATTCAAATCACCTTGTCTGCTTCTGCCAAAGCCTTAGAGAGGGCAAGAGAGTCTGTCTCTCTCCTCTTCCTCCCATCAGTCTCATACGCAAATTCTTACACACACACACACACACACACACACACACACACACACACACACACACACACACACTGAAAGACACACACACACACACACCAAGACAAAACACAGACCCTGAGGTGCATTAAGTCTAAAGAATTGACAGATGGAATCAAACAGTGAGAAAAGATGAAAGACAAGGCACAATATGTCTGCTGTGTGTGTGTGTGTGTGAGCGCGTGCGTATATGATCAAAGCTAATTTCGCCTTTCCTCAAGGCGATCCCAAAAAACAGTGTCACTGTTCGCTCAGCAGAAGCTTGAGTGTGAATACATTGCTATGATTAGAATTGCACTATTATTCAGATCCCAGAGAAACTAACACACAACTCCCAATGCAGGATGGAAGGGGAAATATTTCAAGCAGCATAAAAAGCACACAGGGCTTTAAGAAAAAGATCACTGTAGCAGCAATCAGTATCTATAGATTGATATTACAACAAAGAGAGAAGTCAAACAGGCACCTCTAAATGCCAGATTTTGGCAACTTGTGACACAAAATCATAATTCTTGTCTCGCTTGAGGACACTTGGTGGGAAATGTCATAATTTCACTGCATCATTTCACAAAGCATATATCATGTATATAATGAACAGGGTAATATATTTGCAAATTAGATTTTCGTTTATCACCTTCTCCACCCTGTAGAGTAATCTCTCGATGCCCCGTGGGTGATTCAGTACCGAGGTTGAGGACCCCTGAGCTCTACCGTGTTCATATAAATGTCGATAATTCAAATATTGTCACAGCACAAGGAGGGAGGAAAAAGATGATTGATATTTGCAGAGAATTTACGCAGGGCTTATATCATGTCTCCGTTCACGACATTTCTCTGTAAAAGATGTATTGCGGGTCTGCTGGGAGCGATGAGATCTAAACCACTAATAGATCTCTCACCCATCTGTCTCAGGGTCTCGGGGAAGCTGGATTCTTAATTGCACACTCTTTTCACGCAACATCATATTATTACGCTGCGAGCTTTAAATAAAAAGTCTTCGTAGTTGTAATCTACTCTACGTACATAGAATGTATTTATTGCATATCTACTTTTTGTAGTAACTCCTTGTTGATAAGAATACACAATGATAATTCTACATAACACTATTTGATTGCTTTTTTCCTGTACTCAGTGTTCCCTGTTCTTTCCCGTGAGTTATTAAAATTATATTGTTGGTTGCACAAATGATATTCGGGTTGCTGATTCTTTCTTGGATGATTTGACAGCTTTGTCATGTGCAGCCAAACCCGAGCACTGGATGGCATAACAAAGGTTTATATATGAGAGGAGTCTGCTTCTTTTTACTGCATGATGTTAGGCCGACTACCACTTTAAAGTAATCCAGGAATGAGCTGGCAGAACAAATGTAGCATGTCAGTTGAAGTCCTCAGTAAGTTTTTTCTCTCTCTCCTGTGGTAAGTAATGCTTTTATGTGATAGTGTATTGATCCTCTGAAAAGAAATCCCTTTGCTTTTTTGTCTCTCTCCTCTGGGAGTCAGAAACCCTGGACTGGCAGAGGTTTGTTGTGTTCAAGGACGCTTCAGTAGAGTGGATGTTTTTTTTGTAGGCATGAACTCGAGTTTCCAGTTGACAGACAGCTGTAATTTACTGCACTTTGGAGCAAGAGTAAATCATCCTAAGTCAATAAAACTTATTTATAACCCATAAAACTATTTCAAAAATATTACAAAAACATGGCAAAAATCCAGGGAAAGGTTTTGTATTATCATGCTTCTACTGTGCCTGGTCTTAGGAAAGAAAAAGACAAGAAAAAAGAACTCCAGGTCCTTTTTCCAGATGGATGGATGAATAGATGGATACATAGACAGATAGATATTAGTTCTTTCAGAAATTCATTGTGTGCCATACAGCAATTGTCAGACAGACAACTACGATACCAACAAAAAACAACAACAACAGGACCGACAACAAACAACAACAGAACACCTCCACATAATTACAGACCTGGTGCAACATATCACTAAAGTGTTCTTCTTATTATAAGGTGCAGCATCCTCACACACAGAGGTTCAGTTATTTTTGTCTCACAGTTGGTTCAGCAATGCAATGCTGGTAGGCACGAAAGATCTGTGAGCCTGCGGCACATCAGAGCTTTCAAACACAGTGAACAGTCTTCAGTGGAGGGAGTTTGTATCATGGCAGTAGTGGAAAGTAATTAAGTACATTTACTCAGCTACTTTATTTAAATTCATTCTTGAGATACTTGTACTTTACTTGAGTATTTACATTTTCTGCTATTTCATACTTCATACCACTATATTTATTTGACTGTTGTAGTTATTTTGCAAATTAACACTTTAAAAACAAATTATCATCGGATCACCTATAAAAAATTACTTGCTAGATTAAACTACACAACAGTCTATAGTTAAATTTAACTTAACCTCAACTAGCTATATTATTAAAATTGAAACCTAAATGCATGAATACTAATAATCCAATAATGTATACACCATAATATATAACATATAGAAAGGAACCAGGAGTACTTTTACTTTTAATACTGTATTTTGCTGATGGCACATATGTACTTTTACACAAGTGCATTTTTAAATGCAGAACTTTTACTTGTAACAGATTATTTTTTACATTGTGGTATTTTTACTTTTACTTAATATGTCAAAGATCTCAGTATTTCCTCCAAAATTGTACCACGGACGCTTACCACAGGCAAAAAGAGAAGCTCTGTTTTTAAAAAAAGAGTAATTGTAGTGGGTTTAAACCATAGCTACTGTGTCAGTTTCACAAGTAAAAATTAACTGGTAATGTAGCATGAAGTGGAAGTATTGTTGCTATAGTAACCTGCAGTTTAATATGTCTCATGCACTGAATTAGAAAAGTGGTTAAAACTTTGTTTCAGGTTTCCTGTGATATTTCAAGGGGCATTTGTTTAGAAACAGATATTTTCTGGAGCAGTGGTATAATTATTTTTACATGTTAGTTCACAGCATCATTAAGAAGACCAAGAACATGATTAGGTTTTATTGATTATGCTAAAATGGGTCCTTTAATGGTTTGTTCACATGCTTGTTTACCTGTAGATGTCTTCGACATGTTCTGTTTTATTAGAAAAGGTGATTTGGACAGTAATTACATGAGCTTATATTTCATTCATCCAAGGTCTTATCACATGACCTTCAATTAGTCACTCTGCAAATGGTATGTGACTCTAATCAGTCTGCTTATGATTGACAATTAGGCTGGAGCAGACTTGACACACACACACACACACACACACACACACACACACAAACACAGAATATTGACACACTGTCATCACTCATCTATACAACACACAGATCGGGCACAAACATGCTCTGATAACATGTAAAGTAAGCTCACTCCTATGTTGAATGCACTCACCACCCTGAAATATATCAATAGGTCAGAGAAGGTCTAGTCAATCAATAGTTATGAATTATTCTGAACAAGGCACAAAATTAGCAGCAGCCACCAGCCAAATGATGGTAAAATATGCAAGTTGCGGGTAGATTAGCTTCACTCACCAGCTCAAAAAACAGTGGTAATCTATTGAGGGACTGATTCTGATACTTCATGCTCTTTCACCACACACACACACACGCACCTCACACTATTATTTTCACCTCCAGTACTTGCAGCTCAAAATACTTCCTTTATACCTGAAGAATAAGTGTCCCTGTAGTAAAATAACATTTCTTCCAAGCAAACTCGCACATTCTCTGATTTGACATCTGTAGTATTATCAAAACTACTTTTGGGATTTCTCAGTTTAGCAATGTATGCTGTATAGTTTATTTTCTGATAATTCTAATTGAGGCAGAACAAGTCGTATCTGTTCAAAAACTAGTAGTTCCAACAGTTTGCTAATGCTATTCTCATCCAATTTTCGCTTTTTTATAAATAGACCAGAATCTTTGAAAGACTAGAATGTACAATAACTTACACTCTCTATAGGCAGAAGGATCCTTCAACGCTGTAACACACACACACACATACACATACACATACACACACACATACACACACACATACACACACACACACACACACACACACACACGTTGTAGGAAAGTCTACTGTTTTCTGTTTCCATCGTTATAATTGTTGTCAAGCCCCTTTTTACAATTGTGAGTTCTCTGAGTTTGGTCCTAGCGCACTTGCCGTAGTAGATGATGTCATACTTCCTTAAGGCAAGATCCGTTGTCATTCTGCACATTATCCATGGGTGAGCAGTAGGGGATAACTGTTATGTGTGTTCATGCACAAACAACCACACACACACCTACACACACACTACACACACACACACACACACACACAAACACACACAGATATCCAAACCAATGCCTTGTGCTCATCCATGACCCAACGAGCCCAACGAGTGAACACTGATCGGAGTATCTGTCCTTAAAGGAGCTATCAATCCATCATCCCACAGATACTATCTCTATCTCACACACACGCACACACACTGAGGTCAAAGGTCAGCTCATCAGTCATGAGGAGCGTGCTACAAAGTGCACTCACATTCACATCCCCAGGTCGCCTGATTTTATGCAGCTAGAGACACACTCAGAAACACAGTCACAAATACACACAAGGGGGCTCTTGAATGCGACTGAATAGCTGTCTAACGACCATATGCAATCACATCAAAAGGCTCTTATGCTGACTGACAATTAAAGTGCTGATCATTATTCCTTCTCTAATCAACAACACTTTTAGAGACAAGAACCGTAGAGACAGAACCACAGATGTCTCCTTTTTCTTGTTCTGTTTTTCAGAATGCATCTTACTTGTGCCATAGATCTTTTTAGTTCATATAAAATATTTAGTGAGTTATTATGATTAAACGACAAGTCAACAGACATAAAAAATTGATCGATTTATGGCAATATTTGTAAAAATATCTTTCATATTAGTGTAGATTCCATACACTACCTATTTTGAGTGTTCAAACAGAGGGTAATGGTTTAGGGGATTTAGGGGTTTAGAAGGTAAGGAGGCTGGTGACAGTGTTGTATTTTACAAGTTACTGTTATCCATAAATTTGTCCAGGAAGCACTGCAGTGCAGTAGCAGTGTTGTAGTTACAGAGGAAGTTTTGGTCCCCACAGCAACTGTGCATTGTGTAGCTGTGTCCCTGAGCTATTACATACTGATTCATTTGAAGTTGCTCTGTATAAGTATGTCTCTAAAAGCCTCCAGTGTAAACATAATATAAATAGTTCCTTGCGGTGCTCACAGTCTTTGTGAGCCCTTCGTCGAGGACTTCCTTTAAAGCCTCAACGGACATTAATGTTTGTGTCAGCGAACTGAACACCATCTCAACTGCTCTTCTCCATTTCGGTGAAAGGCAGCTGTTACATTTATGGAGAATCAAAGGAAGACTCAAAATGGGGCTCTAAGAATACAAAACCTTCACTGTGAACTGGAGTGCAGATGAAAGTGTATAATTTAACACTTTTTAAGTTATGTCACCATGGATTTTTACATGATTTATCATGTTTAAATAGCTTTTAGGTTTATATCAATAATTTGCAAGTTGGTTAGCAAAAGGTTTTTTGTAGTCTCAGAATTTATGTCAGTGGTAGTTTATGCATAGTCATCAATTATTGTTCAGTTTAAAATTTGTAACTGACTATGCATATAAGTTTTTCATACATACATACCTGTAGACATGAATGTTTGTTTGGTTTAAAAGAATTACGTGTTGTGTTATTCTATGTTTTTCTTATTTACATGAAATCCCATCAACAACAACAACAATGCATTCATTGGTTTCTTCATTTGTCATTTGTAGTTGACATTGTGGGTGTGTGTGATGTGCTACTGAGTGTAAATTGTATTAAGTGTCCTCTGGTACAGCACATCAGATGGTAATATTTCTGTTAAGTACTATTCATCGTCCCTTACAAATAAAAACATGTCACAAATATATAATGTTGTTGTCAATATGTCAACCAGTGCAACAGTCTGGCTCATTGGTGTGTTTTTAACAGTTTTTAGACAATAATGAAGGTCCATGACCCAGAGGAATCAGCTTTATGGCTTTAGATACACAGGCAATATTTGTGAGTAGGATCAGTTCAGTGTTGGTTTTTGTATTTTTGTAGATTTGTTAACAATGAGAACATAGATTATCGTGAGCCTTATCCAGATAATGAGTTTTTTTTTACAAGCTGATCTTTTCTAATTTTTAACACTCTATCACTGGTTTGATTTTTGCTGTAGCTGAATCACAGCTCTCTCACATCAGAGCTTCTGTGAGAGAGGCTTGATTGTATTGATTTCTACAAACCATTTGTTCCTCCATAAGCAATTATAAACTGTGAAAAGTAGGCATCCAGAAAACTGGCAAGGTGTTGCTGACGGGCCATAACTTCAAACTGTGAAACCATGTTGAAAAGACCCAAAAAAAAAACACAATACATGATTTCTTCAGAGAAAGAGAAATTACTCAGATCAAACAAACTTGAGGACAATTTTCAAAGTTTTGGTTGACAGAAAGTGGGGAATAGAATAGTTACGTAATAATGTCATTTTTTTAATACATACTGAAGTCTGTCTGGAAAATCTAAAAGCACCGAGGCTTAGAGCAAATAAACACAAGCTGGAGATGAATTGTTTCAAGGTTGGCAAAGACTAATTGGATTTCTTGGTAGTGGACAAAAATGTTCAGGTCAGGAGGTCAGTTCGTGTCTTGGACCTGCATACTCTTGAACATGTTTTACTGAACAGAAAAGCAGACTATCAAGGCAGAAACTATTTTCATTACTCTAAACAAGACATAAATGAGCATCATCAGATTCTTATCGCTGCCACTGACAGTTAATTTGACACTTCTTGCTTTGTGTTTGCTCCGGAATGCATTTCTGTTGTCAAAATATGATAAAGGAGGTCATTTCATCACGTGTTAGGTCCATCTTTCCTCCCAGAAAGCACACTGGATCAACAAGTCGGAGGGTTGTGAATCAGTGTCTGAGACACGAGGAGTCAGACTTCCTGGGGCCAGATGCATAAAATTCTGCATAAATTCATGACTAAAGCTGTACGCATAAAGTCAGAAATATCCATACACATTCTTTTCACCAGATTTGTAAACGCATGGTTCTGTTTTATAAATCTCATCATCTTAGCATCCATATCATTAATTCATCATATGGACCTGTAAACCATCGTCAGCGGTGATACCTCAGAAATTTAATCAATGATTTGTCTGTAGCTCTCATATCTAAACAGACTTAACAACATGACGCCACCACGAACAGCCTCTGTGGTTCAGCTCACTCGCATTTTGTGTTAATGTCTTTTTTTTGTACTGTTTCTACCGAACCAACCAACTTTTACTTTTGCATGAGAAGAACAAATGTTTCCCTACATCTATACCTTGAAATTTTGATTCCCACTTCTCAAATGGGAAGCATAATGACCCATGGAGAGTTGGCCTATGCCTGTGCCCTGAGGCACACGAGAGGGCTACAGGCTGGAGAGCTTGTGCATTTCCACAGGAGAGGATTACGGACACCTTTACCAGCAATTTTTTTATAAAACCTTCGCACCATTGCAAACAAAATGGACGAGCTGCAACTTGCAACCAAATCATTGACTTGTATTATCATGCAGTGTGTTTACATGCACTTGAGTAACCAGGTTACTGTCAGTTTTCTCCAGAAATCTGATTTCTTGAAGCTGGAGCGCAGGATCTTTGTCTCTTTCTTTTGGCAGTGAGAGTATTACAAAAACACTGTTGACACGTGCTTATGTCATAGGCTCCGCTGTAGCCTACTCCATCACTACTGTTGCGGCTATAAAACATTGGATAAATTGCTTTGAGCGTCACACAACCCCTGTGAAATGACTCAGAATTTGATCCATTAACATTGCGATAACATTTGGAAAGTCTAGAAGAGCCGCACGGTTGAATTATTTTATCCCCCTTCAAGTTAGCAGAGAGCTAACGGTAAGTTAGCCACCGCGGCTGGCAGAAGTCTGCATTCATCCAGCCAACGCAGTCAAACCTAACACCAGATTAAAAACTCCATCACACTGTGAAATACAGAGAGATTTATCTGGCGGTGATAATCAGCATTCATTGATAATCAGCTTAATCAGCATTGTGTGGACTCCTTTGACAAGGGCTTGAATGTAACAGACGTTCATTTATATGTAAAAGTTCTGCACTGCAGGTTTAAAGATGAAGCAGAAAGTTCTTGAAATACTTCTTGGTATAAAAGACGACAACTTTATTTCTAATCTAAAACTACAAAAAAAGAAATAAAAAAAAAAAGATAAAATTGAACTGGATTGTCAGTAAAAGCTATGGAGGCAGCAGAGACAGCAGCTTTCTTAAATCTTTAGTTTTATCAGAGACCGCTGAAGCTGCTTTTAAAAGTTTTTCTTTCTTTCTTAACTTGACTGGATGTAAAAAGTTGATGGGATGTTTCTGAACTTGTATGGTACATTTTTAGTTGATATGCCCCCGATTCTTTAATTTATCTCCCTTCTCTGTGTTTGATTTTAGACTCACATTCCTTACATGACTTTGTCAAGTTAAAATCTGTCAAGATCCTTAAAAGCAGCTCATCTACATATTCGCTGCTCATAAGTGTTACTACAGACACTGCCATTTTTACAGCCAACTACCCTGAAGCACTGTTTCATTTCATTATTGACGCTAAAAAGAAAAGACAAAAGAGAAATCCTTTGCAGCCAGTGGGTCTGGCAGAAAGTGGAATTGGTCTGGGCGAGAATCCCTGCGTTGCTTTCTCACTAATTCTCCTGGACCAAATCAACAGTAAAGACATCAATCGCCACAAAAGACGCGCTTGCTCTTGAGGTGAAGAGGAATTAAACTTTGCACAAAAAAAAAAAAAAACAATCTCTGGGGAGGATATGTGGTAATAATGCATCATTTTTATTCACAAACACAAAAGTAATTCCAGCGCTTTATGACAGCAATAACATCATCTCTGCTGTGACGGTGACTGTAACCATGACCGTGACAGGAGCTTTGTTCATTTTTGAAAGCTTTTCCCTTAAACCTTATACAAAATTTACATGGACCTTCAGTTTCATCAGTCTCCATCTGTTTGACTGACAGCTGCTTTGCCTATTGAGCCTTCAGAGTGAAGTATCATGATAGGTGCCAGTGCTCTGAGGCTTTGTTGTTTATACACAGGCGAGGATGAAAAGAGCAGATATTACTATTGACAGCTGGTAAATATTTTATGGAGCTGTCCTGTGTCTTCTGACATTTCTGCTACCCTCTTCATCTTCTGAATTTGTAGTACAAAAAAATTTTTTTAAGGGTTTTGTTCCAAAATGATTTACTTATCATTTAAAAAACAGACACGATTTCCTCCAGTTGGCAGGCACATTATGGTTTAGGAGCCATCCTTTAATAAATTAGGAGTCTTTGCCTATAAACATGGTCATTTTGAGGACACAGTCCTTTAGGTTGTCTAATTTTGGGTAGCGTTTTTCTTTTAGACACTATGTACTTTTTAGTACTTTTTTTTAAACCCCCTCATTTGGCAGTTGGCCTCATAGCACGATGTGTAAATCTTTTTCTCCTCTCTTATAATTATATAACTCCATGTAGGGGCAGCTTAGCCACAACATTTAATATTTCAGATCCACAAAGTAAACACTATGTATCAATAAACAAGTCTGTACTTTTGCTCCATATCTAGTGTTAAGTCAATAAATGTTGAATAATTAGCATAGAAGAATTGGAGTCATTTATTATCTTAACAGTAGTTCAAAATACCCTAATTAGTTTATGATAGAAAGCATTTAATGAACAGACTACAGAAAGGCTGCAGCTAGCAATTCCTTTAATTATTGATTAATCTGTCCATTATTTTTACAATTAACTGATTAACCATTCAATTTCTAACATTAAGTTTGAAAATTGCTTGTTACAGTTTGCCGCAGCTAAAAGTGACATTTTTAAATGGCTCATTTTGTTTGTCCAACATTCCAAAATAGGGTTGGACTGATGTAAAAATTTTCAAACTGGTTTGATATTGAGCCAAATACCAGACCAGTAATACTGAATTTTACCACTCAGTGTCGCACATGACTCAACCACTCCTGAGCAGAACATAATGAGAGCCCATGACTGAGAGTGTAGCGGCACCACATTCGACAACTGAGTGACACATCATGATTTTATTTCTCACAACAATCATTCAGCTTCACTTTTCTTCTTGTGTTAGGGTGCTGTATGCTATGATGCTCGCCATGCTAACTAGCTGCTAGCCACTGTGCAGGCTGGTAAAATGATCTGTTGTTCCCTTTGTATCAACAGGTTGTTTTTAAAACGTAAGCTGCTCTCAGACTGTCGAAAGCTGTAAGCAGCCCGGCTGTGTTTATCTGGGTGAGATCTGCGCCATTAGCCCGGGTCGGCCTACCTTCTCTAGCTCGTCTTTGGCATCCAGCTGGGTAGCCAGCAGCAGCCGACTCTGTCAGTGTCACAGCCCCCGTGTGAGATGCTTAGACGTCTCATAATGACAAATGCTAGTTCAATTGGTTCACATAAAATCAAACCAGTTTAAGCTTGTACATCAGAATAGATATAAAACAGAGTAAAGCAGCAAATCTTCACGATTGAAAAGCTGGAAAACCTTGATAAACGACTTAAGCAATTTATCGTTTACAAAAATTGTTGCTGAATAATCTTCTTTTGATTGACCAATTTAATTATTCTTAATATCTAATGTCTCAAGTTGGAAGACCAATCTAGACACACTGCTCAGATGGAAGAACAGTCCACCATGATGGTAAAATGAAAAAGTGACATTACAGCTGACCTGGAGCTTAGCAACATGAAGGCAGCTGCAAAAGTTTGAAGTTTGGACAGAGTGACTGTGAGAGAGCAAAGCTATTTCAGTGTGATGCCAGGACTGATTTGTCACTTCACATGCAGGAGGGGGTGACATCGATTAGACATACGACTGAATCACAGAAAACAAAACCAGAGTTGAGGTATGACTCAAAACCTGTCAGACAGCCTTTCCTTTTTCTGGCTCAGACTAGGAATAGTCATCTTGGAGGTTTTACTCCTGACTCCCATCAAAATCTCTTATAATCCATCCACAATAATTTGATCCAAAAATACTATTTCAACTTATATTCTGCAACAATGAAAGTTAATTTCTCTGTCTGTCAATATTGCATTATAATCTGACTTTATAATTCCCTCCAGATGTTAATTTTGGTATGAAAAGCTACCTCTCAGCTCAGAATAACAAGAATCCAGAGGACCATAAATGTTCGCCTGTTCAGCAGCATATTAGTGTGTTCACTAAGTTTGTTTGTTTTTGGAGGGGAAAAATGATTATCCTAATATTTCTCAGATGGCTAAGCGGTTTATGATTGAATCTTGTAATTGCTGATGTTAAGTGACACCCCATTGCTTTCAAGATGGGGTATACAGCTTTGCAACAAGCTACGCTACCTTCGAGGCAATTAGGAGGACACACTTCCCCGAATGAGGAAAAACACATGGACTCATCAGGGGATTGGCTAACAGAGAGCTGATGTGTCTGATTTTGTTTTGTAAAGACTGTCAACAGCAGCACAGAGATAAAAGAAATAAAAGATTTGTGAGCATGAAAAGTTGTTCAGGAGGAAATATGCACAATGTACTGAATTAAGTATTATATGAATTAAAAACTGTTCTATGCCTTAAATCAGGCATGGTGCCTGAGAACTTTAACCCCTGCCAACATGTCATGATCATAGGGGTGGAGGGAGGGAGTTGAGACGGGGGGTCCTTATCAGCCTCCCCCTAGTAAAGGCCCAACAATGAACAGTAAAAAGTAAGAGCTCATTTCAGGAATTAAATGACCAAATTCATTTTTCTTCTTCCTTGCTGACCCTTTGAATTTAACCAAAGCAAATGCAAAACTACACCGAAATGTCCAAAAGTGCCATTTGATGATTGGTAGAGTCATTAGAAAGCTGCGGGATGCATGTTTCCATTAGCAACATCCATCTAAAGACCAGAGGACATGCAATGACTTGCAAGGATTTGCTCAATTCCCCATGCCTCCCCTGACCTCTATCTAGTGCGCTTAAGCAGGGCCCCTGAGAAATGCTTGACAACAACATTCACTCTCTTTATTGCCATGGGACTACACAGCATCAGCTGCAGGACACTAATTCATAGCTGGGCTACATTTTGCATAAGACCCTAAATTCATTTTAAAACCACCACTACAGAATCCCTTCAATGGAAGGTAACCCAGCTCAAGAGGCTTGTGTTGCAGAAGGGAAAAATATCCTAGGGAGGAAAAAAAAACAAGCTTTTTCCAAAAGTCATTTCTGCACTTGGACCATTTAATACAAAGCTAAGCTGAAAGCTCTTTTTTTTTGAAGATTGAAAGTCACATCTGTATCAAATACCCTGCTGGTTTAATGGTGGACCGTGTAAGCTGATCCCCAACATTTATGAAGCCTCCTAAAAAGATTCAAAGAAATCTCCCGGAGCTTGGCTAAAAGGAGGAAAGGGCACACTAGACAAAAAAAAACAGAACTATCATCTGAATCTGTCAGAGGCGAGAGGAACATTTAACAGAAACAATAAAGGGAACTGAAGTAGATCATTTTAATTCCATCTGTAAGAAAGAACAGGTATGTTGGAGGTGATGAACGCTTCCATGCTCACAGCCGTTTGTATAATTAATGAGCCCAGCTGTGTGGAAGACAATTCAAGCAATGAGCTTGTCATGAATACAACTCCGCACCTCCAGCATGGCCAATGACAAACTCTGTGTGCTGTGCAATCCATTGAGAAGGCACACACCTCGAGGTGAAACTACCATCTTTGCCTTTTGCCTCTGCAGAAAATTACTTATGTATTTACAGTATGAAAGACATCAGTCTACTTGCTGTCTGATATATAGTCATCAGAGACATTGTGACTAAGTGCTGCCAGCGAACAATTCACGCGGCTTCCCTGCTTTGCATTCATTTATCATGACCTCATTTCCAGAGTACATTTCAAGCCGCTCAATATTTCATAAGAGTTGTAAGGAAAATGTGTAATATTTACTATCTGGCTCTGTAGGTGAGCATTTCCATATACAAACAGCAATCCCGGAAAGAATTTCATTTCTTCTCTGTAGCAAATAAAATCTACCTTTAAGATTTTCTGATGGTTTCATGTTTATTTTCACATTTATGGTTTTGAATCACATGCAGCGCAAATGAACAGTGATTTAAAAAAACAGATTTAGGCTGGCTGTCTTGTTTGTATTTTCACTGAATGTTGGTCACAGAGGGAGGGCGGCACTAAAGATGGCATGTGGATGAATGTGCTGGATTGGAAATGACTAGCTATGAGTAGTTACAGTTATTTCCTCTCAACACACACGAAGTCCACATGCAGACACACAAACACATGCTCAGTGGATACGCTCTATCGACTGTGCACACTTCCTCCTGGCTGAACATCATACGGCCCAATCCCCACTCAACCTGCCTCAGGCCTCCCTGTCGACCCGTCCTCCTTTTGTCACAAACTGGCCCTTATATGAGCTCCCTCCTCCTGCTGCATGTGGCCACGTGTCCCGGAGCATCACCCGCCAGCCGAGACGGCACAGCTACCCACAGTGCTCCACGGGAGCACCTCTTGCTCACCCGGTCAGCCGGCGAATGTGCAGCGTCAAGATGACAAGGCCATATGTTCATTCCCTTCTTTTCTCCGCTCCGGAGAGATTCTCTATGGTTTCATCTGTGGTGTGACTGAGGGACTCTGTCACTCTGCCCGTGGCGTGTGTGTCTGTCTGTTTGATTCATGACATTCTGACACTTTATCAACATAATTGAGGAAGCTGTCAGGTTAGCCTCTGAATCACCTTTCACAGATGTGTGTGACCTGATTGATCCACCGCTTCATGTTCATATTGACCCAAGTATGCATCACACTCAGGGGAGACACTTGGGCTCTCTGGCTGCCATGTCACATCAGGAATCAGCAGAGCAGAGAAGAAAGGCAGAGTAACAACGATACAGCATGTACATACAAACTGTGCTGCCACTTGCAAGACCAAGTCACCAGCAGCCATGTTTCCACTAACCTATTTTTATGGGCATTTTGAAGTATCAAAATAGAAATGCCAAAATTCATAAAATCCTCCTCAATTTAGCAAAAAAGTTTAATGCCTGCTTGAGGTGGATTTTGGAAAAGTTGAAAAAAAAAGAATTTAAGTGCAAAATGGGTGATAGAAACGCATTTGTCAAATAAATAATGACGTAGCAAACGTTTAACTCACATGACTGATCAGCTGTTTCCACTCTCGGCAACTTCTGGTGTCTCCAGATAGGATGAAGCATGGCCAATATTAGCTGACATGAAGGAACAATTACAACTTGTCCAATGGAAACAAATTACCGAAGACCTCTCTCCATTTTTCTCTCGTCAAGGTGATATAACAATTTGTTTTGTTTCCAGTTGGCAACCTCTTCTTCTTCTACTCTGTTTACTGGCAGATTATTTAAGCCTATGCCGCCATCTTCTGATGAAACTATGTGTCGCGTAGCTTAATTTATTTGCTTCAAAGGCACCTAATTCGCATTTTCCTTTTTGCGACATTTCGCAAAGAAGTTCTCTTAAACTTCTCTTGCGAATCTAATGGAAACACGGCTAGTGACAATTCTGTTTTTTCTTTACAGCATTAAATGTTACAAAACCACCAGTTCGCACCAGTACACTGTTTACTCGTGAAAAATGTGACTTACTGTACAAACATTTCACATCAGTTTTGTTGAACAATAACTTCTCAAGTTAAACTGAATTCAACCTTGCTATTCGCCTAAAGGTGGCAATGAAATTCCACTCATTCCCATAGTGCCCTCGAGCAAACCAATCTGCTCTCTGACTGCATAATTAACCAGAACCTGGTCTATCAACAAAACATTAATATGCAAATGCAGTACAGAAGCAACTAATTTTTCAATTGATTGATAAGTCTGTAAAATGTCAGAAAATCATGAAAAATTCAGATTCAGAGTCACTGAGCACAAGGTTACATCTTTAAGTTGCTTGATTTGTCAACTAACTTTCCTAAACCCAGAGATGATCAATTTCCACTGATATAAAAGAGAGAAAAGCAGTAAATTTTCACATATGAGAAGCTGGACGCAGAAAAAAATGGCATTTTTGCTTGATAACACTTTAACAACTAATTGATTATAAAAATTGTTGTCAATAAATGTTTTTTGGTGATCAACTAATTGATTAACTAATCTTTAAACACTAAATTATAATATCTCATAGTTTAGGGTAAATTTGCATTGCATTAGTGGTAGTAGAGTTAATATTGACATTGCATTGTTTTTCTATTTCATCATGCTTCCACAGACCAAATACTTTTAGCACATCACAGTTTTAGATGATGCATGTGTGACATGCAGCATGAATGCACTTTTCATTTTTTCTCCTCGTGTGCACAAGCCATGCAGTCCTCTCTCCAGACAATATATCGGTTAATTTTGCATATACATGCAAATTGCAGCAGTATATGTGTATGACTGCTTGGCTGACCAGGTTGTTTGTATATTTGTACTGTGTTTATCCGAAATTAAATTGCAGCACATTCCTTGTCAGTGGAATAACCTCTGGACAGGCAGTTCTTTGGGTGTTAGGAGAGAGGAGATGTGATTTGCTTTCACCAGAATGCTAATAAATTTAGAGACAGAAATAGAGAGTGAGATTGTATGTGCAAGCATGCAAGAGAGAAAGGCTAAAAAAAAAAAAGGCATAAAACGCAAGGGTGATTTCACTCATGAGGGAAGTTGAGCGCAGAACTAACAGGAAGTCTTTTCCCTCAAGAGGAAACCAAGTGTTGTGGCTTCTGTCGAGGAGGAATGCGTGTAAAGGAGATAGACAGTGAGATAAACAGGAGCTCATACAGTATAGAGGATCCCCCTTCCAGTACATACACAAGCTCTCTCTCCCTCCCTCCCTCCCTCTCTCACTTTCTCTCTCACTCGCCCACTTACTCAGTATCATTTAATCTCTCTCTCCCTCCCTCTCTCTCTCTCTCTCTCTCTGCCTCTCACACACACACACACTCTCTCAGTCGCTGTGCTCTGACGGATGGGGATACACTGCCAAGGAGGACTTAGGGGCGAGAAGAGTGTGTTTCTTTTCTTCTCTGGTGTGTTTTCTTTCTCTTCCGCCTGGCTTCCCTCATGAGCTGTTAATTCCAGCCCTGGTCCCAAGGATGAGGAGGATCTATTTGTGAGGAGGACGCGACAAAGGAAGAGGGAACGAGGAGCAACAGGGTGGTAAATTCAGAGAGCAGGAGTGAGCGAGAAGATCTTTGCTTTTCATCCAGGCTCGGAACAAGGTTAGTGAGGAAAGCTGGTTATCGTAAAACAAACACTGCCTGCTGTTATTGCTTTACTGTTCTTTACTTTGTTATCTCTAACAAGACATTTTATATTCATGTGCTTTCCATCCCTCAGTGTCTATTAAGGCTTAAATTAAATATCCTCACAGAGCAGTTTTCTTGATTTCTACACAGTTTTTTTCCCCCTCAAATTAAGTCTCTTAGTTACATTTTAGAGTCTCTGGGTTGGTTACTGAAGTTTCACTCTCGGTTAACGCTACAGTGTAATTTCCCAAAGGTACAGTATGAGTCTCAGGTGGAGTCTCCTTTGGTAAGGTAGCAGCGAGTGAGCTGCAGGAAAAGGCGAGGACAGCTCGCTCTCATCGGTGCTCCTCAGCCATCACTTCACACAGGAGGCAATTAAGTAGGATTGGCAGCCGACGGTGCCGGTAACTTGGAAACAGGCGTGAGGGAGACGCATGGTGGCACATGATAGGATTTAGGGGAGAGAGGAACTGAGGAGGAAGGAGATTCCCTTTGTTCATTCACACAAAAGCCTGCTCCTCTGTGAAAAATCCTCCTCTCGTCTGTGTGTGAAAACTGGCCCGCGGGCAGCAGTTGTGAGCTTTTATGATTCTGCATGACAGTGAACATTGTTTGAGTCTGTGTGAACTATACTTGCATGTGCATAGAAAGTGTGTGTGTGGCTGCATGTGTCTTTGTACGTGCACATGGATGATACAGAGTCTCTCTAGAGTCTATTGAAGTCTATTGAGCCCCCATGTTTAATTACTACAAAGTGTGAAATTATTCACACTTTGAATTACTAGTCAAACAAAAGGAGAATAAGATATGTTATAGAAAACATCATGGCCCCTTTAAATATTGTGATTTATTGATGAACCATTGTTCAATTTTCTGTAATGAATGGATGAATAGTTGTATTATTTACGCAATAAACAAGCTCCCTGAGGACTCTGCCTTTGTTCAGGCTTTATTTATTTACACTATGCAATTGAAAATTCTCATTGAAACCAATAAAAAAAACAGTCTGCTCACTTTTTGTCACAACGCTGTCTTGTAGGCATTTTTCAGCGTGGATAAGATATGTGAGCATAGACGCTGAGGTTGGCCTCTGGCTCCTGGCAACAAAGGCCTCTGACGCAGGCTTGAGCCAGCTTATGAACGGTTAACTTTTTTAATTATTCTCTGTTAGGTGGAGACCAATTTGATGAAATATGTATTAAAGAAGAAGACAGGAGAGTATTGTGTTTTAAGTGTAAACACAGGTGGAGGCACATAGGGTAATTATTCTGGACTGTGTGTTTTGACACAAAAGGAGAGACATTGCATAAGCCTGAGCTCTACTATCCATTAATTTCAGTGACGGTGCAGTGTTTGTCTACATTCAGCAGGTTGTCTTTATACAAAAACCCCTCAAGTAAAGAATTTGCTTTTAAAAAGGATCAGAATGGTGCAGTGACCGTCCTGCCTTTGTGTTTAGTCTGGACTTTTATGTTAGTGGACGTATGTTTTTGTCATATAATCACAGTCACCTCCATGGGAGTGACTGATCATTGAGTGAGGTCAGGAGAGTCAGGTCTGGTCATCAGTCATCAGGAGAGGACCGTTTCCTGTGTGGCCTTGTCTCAGGTACATACACAGCTACAGTAATGTGCCTGTGTATTGGGCAGTTATAGTGAGTCCATCAGTGGCTCGCTGACTTTCCCTACTAGGAGGAGTCATTGACATTGAGAATGTTAATGTCCGCTTGGTGCACACATTATGATGCACATACTCTATGCACACTCACATTCCCCCAGGCATATAAGCACACAAACACATGCATCTCTGAATGTGTCCACACACACACTAGGGGTGTGAATCACAGATGAACTCATGACACTATCACGATATTCTTCCCACAACAACAATATATCACAACAAAGGCAATTCTGCAATACACAATATATCACAAAGAAATAATCTACGATATATCACGATATCTGTAACTGAAGAAAAAAGAAAAAAATATTTCAAAGAGCAGGAAATAGATAATGTACAACGTTTATTAACAGTACATTAGATTCACACACAAAGGAGTTTTTGGTGCCTGAATTTCAAGTTAGGGTTGCAAATTTCATGCATTTTCCTTAACCAGTAGTTGAACACATTAATCAATAATCGATTAATTATTAATAATTAATTAAAAAAAAAAACCCTTCTCAACGCAGCTAGTAATTGTACCTCTTGAGGGGATGCAATAGCCTAGTTCATTGTAGTTGAGTAGTTCATGAAATCCCTCAACGTCCACCACGTTTACAGGCATCATGTCCTTTTCCACCATAAAGCAAAGCCTCTGACTTATTGTCTCTGCACGCACATCACTACAGCCTCTTCTAGCTAACACAGTTTGTTGGGAGGATGGCGTTCCACTTTCGACTTGCACTGCAAGTACCAGGTGCTGACTTTTCAGGTGGTACAACATTGATGGTGTACTGGAGCTGTATTTTAAGACAGTGTTGCAATATTTACATTGAGCATTGTCCTCTTTTACATTGCAATACTTCCACGCTGTACTACGTTTTGTCCTCTTCACCTTGCCTCATGATTTCTGTTTCTGATCGTTTCTCCTTTTGTTGTGTCAGTAGTTTTCCTGAACTGCAAAAGTGATTTACGCCCTCTTGTGGTATAAGAGTTAACATACAGTATGTGAGCTCCGCAGAAATTGTACACAAAACATGCAAAGTCTTGGTAAATTGGTTAAATTCTTAACAGCAATCAATCTATTAATGATTAATCATTAACATCCCTATTTCAAACATAAAAGTCAGAGGTGCAGAGCTGAAATGAATACAACTGTGGTTATCATCATCTCACAGATGGTGGTTCTTCTCATGGTCCAGATGAGGCAAAAACTCTCAGCTATACTGAGCAGCATTTCTGTGTTCGACTATCAACACAGCACACCTAATCCAGCCATATATCCAGACATATCAGGGTGCAGACAGCGAAGGTTATTTAGGAGAGCGTTTCAGACTTGATCTTCAGTCATGGTCAGATTGAAGTGTGTCTCAAGTTCATCACACACTGACAGAGGACAATTTTTGACTGGAAATTGAACAGTTTGTCAGACCAGCTATGTTACTCTGCATCCCCAAATCTCTTTAATGTAAAACACTTACAGAAAACTAATTAGCTAATAAACTAACGAGACTTAACATCCCATTAAATCTGTATGAGCTATAAGGAAACACTAAAACCCAATGGAACCTCTTTATCACACACATACAAATACGTTACAGTTTCACTAAGTATTTCATAATCTGCTGTTTATTTTAACTCAGTAACTTTCTTACAGAAACCTTTTCTGTTCGCCTCCAACACAGTGAAATCAGAAACTGATATGAAAATCCCTCATTTACAAAGAAAAA
The DNA here is from genome assembly GCF_914725855.1 of Thunnus albacares. Lineage (NCBI taxonomy): Eukaryota > Metazoa > Chordata > Actinopteri > Scombriformes > Scombridae > Thunnus > Thunnus albacares. The sequence goes on from NC_058112.1 coordinate 24,213,470, forward strand.
GAAAAAGACCAAACAAAAGTGTACAGCACAGACACACAGAGGGAAAAACTCCACACAGATCAGCATTATTGCAGTGGATACTGGCTCTAAGTGAATGACCCTGTCATACCTCTCAATGGCCACAAGGGGCAGACGGGATAACCGCGAGGAAACGAATGAATACATCAATTCATATGAGAATGAGTCTGGATTCATGAGGTGCTTCAAGTCCAAATACATACAGTGCTAAGACAGTTTTCACAGTGGGTTTATCTGTTTGAGCCAGAACCCCTGAGGTACTTTTGTGTAATGCTTCTCTTATCAAAGTACAACTGTAAAACACACTTGCACCTGTTTGACATTCATAGAGAAAATTGAGAACACTCTAGAGGTGGACGGGGCCACATGAGCCCTGCTGAAACATCCACAACCACCTGAACAGGCCACAAAGAATTTTAAAAAGTTGCTCTCTTTTCCACTACCCTTGTATGAAAAAAAAATCACCAAGGCAACCGATGATCATTTCCACTGTCAATTTATCAGTTGATTATTTTCCCATCACAATTTTGACACAAAAGGAGAGACAGTGCATAAGCCTGAGTTCTACTGTCCATTAATTTCAGTGACGGTGCAGTGTTTGTCTACATTCACCAGGTTGTTTTTATACAAAAACCCCTAAAGTAAAGAATTTGCTTTTAAAAAGGATCAGAATGGTGCAGTGACCGTCCTCACTTTGTGTTTAGTCTGGACTTTTACATGTTAGTTGACGTATGTTTTTGTCATATAATCACAGTCACTTCCATGGGAGTGACGGAACATTGAGTGAGGTCAGGAGAGTAGGGTCTGGTCATCAATCATCAGGAGAGGACTGTTTCCTGTGTCGCCTTGTCTCAGGTACATACACAGCTACATTAACGTGCCTGTGTATTAGGCAGCTCTGGTGAGTCCGTCAGTGGTTCATTGACTTTCCCTACAAGGAGGAGTCATTGACATTGAGAATGTTAATGTCCGCTTGGTGCACACATTATGATGCACATACTCTATGCACACTCACCTTCCCCCAGGCATATAAACACACAAACACATGCATCCAGGAATATGTCCACACACACACAAAGGCAGAATAACACATACAGCAAGCCTGTAGTACACACTCACACACACACACACACACCAGGGGAGGCGGAGCAGGGAGAGGCATCGTGACCGGTGGCTTGGCAGAAGCCCTCAAGGTGAAAATTTTGAGTGAGGAGCATTTCAAATTCAGAACAGAAGATCAAACTGGTGTCGAAACTGCAGAGTAGCTGGCGGCACCAGATGCAGACAGTCTTTTGGCAGAGGAAGAGTTTTTGGTGCCTGAATTCCAACAAACATAAAAGTCAGAGGCGCAGAGCTGAAATTAATACAACTGTGGTTATCATCATCTCACGGATGGTGGTTCTTATCACGGTCCAGATGAGGCAAAAACTCTCAGCTATACTGAGCAGCATTTTTTTGTTGACTATCATCACAGCACACGTAATCCAGCCAAATATCCAGACATATCAGAGTGCAGACAGTAAAGGATATTTAGGAGAGCGTTTCAGACTGATCTTCAGTCATGGTCAGATTGAAGTGTGTCTCAAGTTCATCACACACTGACAGAAGACAATTTTTGACTGGAAATTGAACAGTTTGTCAGACCAGCTATGTTACTCTGCATCCCCAAATCTCTTAAATGTAAAACACTTACAGAAAACTAATTAGCTAATAAACTAACGAGACTTAACATCCCATTAAATCTGTATGAGCTATAAGAAAACACTAAAACCCAATGGAACCTCCTTATCACACACATGCAAATACATTATAGTTTCACTAAGCATTTCATAATCCGCTGTTATTTTTAACATGGTAAAATAAAAACTTTTTCTGTTCGCCTCCAGCACAGTGAAATCTAAAACTGATATGAAAATCCCTCATTTACAAAGAAAAAGAAAAAGTTCAAACAAAAGATCTCTGTTCCAAGTGTACAGCACAGACACACAGAGGGAAAAACTCCATACAACAAGGTTGGGTCAGTTTCTGGTTTTGCTGGTCTAGTCTGGTGTATGAGCTTAAACCAGTTTGATTTTATGCAAACCGACTGAGCCAATATTTGTCATTATGAGATATTCTGGAGAATTAAAAAGTAGCCTACATCAGCAACCTGTGCCGACGGCACTAAATCCAATTTGTATTGCATTAGTAATAAACGACATGACAACGTGATAAACATAATATTGTTTGTTTATAAATGGAGCCACTAGTGTCTGAAAAAAAAAAGAGATTGACAGGCTGTGTGCAATTTAGGTGGGTGGAGGGAAGATGATGCGCATGGTGCACGGTGTGTTGTTTACTAGAAAGTTCATGTGTTTTTTGGGGTGACGAGATGAGACATGGAAGAGTTAGTGTCAAAGAAAATGAAAACTGCGCCAATATGACAACATTTTGGATTTGAAGCTGATGAAAGAAGTGAGCCGAAAAACATAGAGGAGGCAACATGTAAACACTGCATGAAAACATCATGCCGACATTGCTGCGCAGATGGGCCCCACAGCAAAAGAGGGACAGTCTTTAGTTGTCCTGATTGTGGTGCGACTACACTCTCATTCATGAACTCTCATTATGTTCCACTCAGGAGCAGCTGAGTCATGTACAACACCTAGTGGTAAAATTCGATTCCAATTCGATTACCAGGTATTTGGCTTAATATCAAACCGGTTAGAAAGATTTGACATCGGCCCAACCCTACTACACAGGTCAGCATTATTGCGGTGGATACTGGCTCTAAGTGAATGACCCTGCCATGCTTCTAAATGTCCACAAGGGGAAGACGGGAAAACCACAAGGAAAAGAATGAATAAATCAATTCATTTGAGAATGAGTCTGGATTTATGTAGGTGCTTCAATTCAAATACATACAGTGCTAAGAAAGTTTTCACAGTAGGTTGATCTGTTTGAGTCAGATGCCCTGAGGTACTTTTGTGTAATTCTTCTCTTATAAAAGTACGGCTGTAAAACACATTTGCACCTGTTTGACATTCATAGAGAAAATTGAGAACACTCTAAAGATGGACGGGGCCACACGAGTCCTGCTGAAACATCCACAACCACCTGTACAGGCCATAAAGAGAAAGTAGCTCTCTTTTCCCACCACTTAATTAAATGCATAGTTGCAAGATAAAAATTCTAATTTAATGATTTAGGTAAGCTTTTTAAATTGCAAACATTATTTTGATGAATTGTGTTGATATAATAATGTTGGTAACTTAATGAAATTGGCTTGGTTACTTAATTTCACCTTGAGTGCAGCATTTCAAGTACTGTCACCCATCCACTTAACATGCCTAACAAAATCAGACAGTTCAGACTGTGTATTACAGGCTGAACAAATATGACAGATGGATACAGTGGACATTTTCAAGGTGAGTATCATTTCATTTACAAACAAATTCTACTAAAGCAATGTCTTTGAGCATGCTCTCAATTGCGATATGACCAATAGTGGACTCGAGCACAGAAGTAATGCTACACCTGTCCTCCCAAGAACAACAACACAAAGGTCGTGAATTTGGTCGCCAAAAACGACCTATAGTTACATTACGAGTGACAGCGGTCATCTAGCAGCCACAGTAATTATGACCGGGGAAGTGACGCCGTTCAGATGACGTCAGTGTAAGATGACCTCCTTATTGGGAGGAAGCGGGTTGGGAGGATGGATAGATTACAGCTAGATAGTTAGATGGCAAAAAATGGACTTAGCTACAGGCAACCACTGTTCACTTCCCGTTTCCGACTGCAAGTGTCATGTTTTCAACCGCGAGTCGTGGTGTCATGTGGTGTTTACTGTTGCCATGACGACAGAGGTTGCCTAACTTTAAGGAAGCACTAATCATGTTTCAGGTGATCATTTTAACCCAAACCATGATCTTTCTCTAACCCTAACCAAGTGGTTTTTGTGCCTAACCCTAACCAGACCTTAATTAGTCACATTTAGCAGTGAAATTTAGCCATCATACCCTTAGTTTAGCATAGCAGCGGATTAGAATGATAAAGTTTTATTTGTGAATTGCTCAGCCAGAGAGGGCTTTTCATTTGTGCAGTAGGAAAAGCATGTTTCAATTTATTCATATAACCATTAACTATGTTGGGCAATCTAAATTCACCCACAGACACATTTTAAAAAATCTGTTGTTATTCACATAGATAGCCTTGTAGTTCCCTATAGGGAAATTGCTGTCGGCCAAACTTGGACTATGGATTGTTCTGTGCGAGGGATGCAATGGTGCAGTGCGAGTTTTTTTTTTGTTTTTTCCTCAATCTCTTGTTCATTCCTCCAGTGTTGCTTTTGTGTCTACCTGCAGCAAGAGATGTTATTTTTCCTGGTCTTAAAGGCAGCATTACATTCTTCCTTAAAATGTCAAGATGTGTAAAATATTGTTAATCCAAGCAATCTAAAAAAGTCAGCAGTAATCATCCAATTCATTATCTCAAACACGCTAACCTATCTTTTTATTTGTTTTACAAGGACATGGAAGAGTTAGAGGCAGGTCTTGACAGGCAAGTGAAGAAAATTGTCATCATCTGTTATTGGTCTACCCCAGGATCTGACCACAAGACAGCAACAAAATCCTGGAGGGAAGGGATATCCCAAGCTGCTGTACTTTGCTGATGGGCATTATATATGCACTGAATCTGAGCTATCCCAAGGAACTTAAATGTACTTTTAAAGTGTTTCAGAAGCTGTGACTTGAACTTGATGGACTAAAAGCCAGTGAAAAAGTAATGAGTCTTAGAACAGTATTTTCTGAAGATCCCATTTGTTTCACAGCACCATCATATTTTATTTAGATTATGTTGTTTTATATTTTGAAGTCCGCTGAAGAGGCTACAAAACTGATACTGTAACAGAAAAGGAGACAGAAGACACCATTTGAAATTGTTTTGTCAACTGTCTAAACAAACTTTGTTGCACATACAGAACACTCATAGCAACTTGACAGAGATTTTACAACCTTGATCTAAAAGGTCTTTACTATATTGTGGAAAAAAATGTTGCAGTAGCTTAAGAAGATTGATTGAAGATTGATTAAAAATACCTTTGATTGTAGAGGAGAAGCTAATTCCTCTAACTCAGTGTAATTTGTTGTTTCAACATAATTTCATCAGAAGTTGTCATTACTCAAAAAGCTTGATGCAAACTGTATAGTTAATTTTTTGTTGTTGTTGTTGAGCCAAAACATTAGTTTTTTGGGTGTACTGATTACTGATTGATTTTTGAGTCCAGGCTAATTGTAACACAGTTCAACTCCAACTACCCTCACACATCTTGGTTCAGGTGGACTTGAGTACAGTTTCTTGATTTGGTCTAGGGTTTGAAAAAAGGTTTTATATTACATAATTTCTCTGTGAATAACTCCCAGATTTGGAATAAACTGCCAGTTTGAACACTTGCTAAGATGCAGAAATATTTCTTGTATTGTTGGTGATTGTAGGGTTGTATGCTCTTTGGATCATTGTCCTCTAGTGAGGACAGCACTGAATCCCATTTGTTTGCACATCTGACCAGAACAAAGGTTTTATCTTTCTGTCTGAGCACATCACATCCCCTCAGTCCCCCTAAAATAACACCAAACAGTTCCCAACTGAGAGTACAACTGATTAATAACACCAACAGCAGCGATGCCAGCCAAATAATTACATTCTCCAACCCAAAATAAACAGCAGCATGGAATCACTCAGAATTGTCTTGTTTTCTGATCTGTGGTGCAGAAAACTCTGCATTCATTTGGTTTATCTGGTCTGTCATCATGACATCTCTCTCCGTAGGGTTCACACCGAGTTCCCCAGCCCAGGGCAACATATCTGTTTGTATGTGTGAGCCAACGAGCGAGCGAGTGAGAAAGAGAGAGAGGCTGACAGAAGCAGGTTTCTTGATGAAGCATTGACGTTGCCTTTGATGCTGGTTTCCCTTCCGTATCAGATTCCACCCAACAGATGATAATCTAGCAGCGGCATGTAGAGCAAATCGCATACACACACACACACACACACACACACACACTCACCGTCTCTACTCATCAGCTGTATCCACCCACTCTCCCTCCATGTGGCCCCCGTGTACTTCAGTGCTGTAACCATTAGATGCCAGGGGCAGAAAGCCAGCTAGCACTTTGTCCCATTATACTGTCAACGCTAATATCGGTGGTCTGCTCCACGTGGTAATGCTACGCATCCTGACCCTTAACGGTGTACTGCAACACTCAACAAAGTGAAAAAACAAACACGGCGGTGCGTTTTACTCTCAGCTTGTTTGCAGTTGATAAAACAGCTCGTTAAATGTTTTCATATATCTGAACATTAATATGTTGGGCTGCATTTATGTGCACCCTTCTTCATGTATGTAGATAGCTTTGAGCTTTGGTGTTGGGCTTGTTGGGGGGTGACGAGCGGTTTTTATTGCCATCAGGAAAACATTTCCTCCTATTGTGCAGCCATTGAAATGAGAGGCTGAAGGAATAATCAAATGACGAACAAGCTGTTGAAATTCAGACACAGGTTCACCCAATGGCTGTTTTGAATATTAATGCTGTGTTTGCTCTGTGACAGTGTGTGTGTATGTTTGGTCAACACAAAAGGGAAGAAAAATTACATCGATTCAGACTCCCTTGAGGCGTTTTGTAGTATTGACCCAGCTGAAACAGTTAAATTACGCATGAATGATAATTCACGAGAGGGAATATTAATACTTGGAGAAATTAGAGGTTGAGCAAATATTTACTAGAGTGGACAAATTATGCAAATTAGTATTTATGCTTTGTTGTTCATACTCATACATAAATAATCAGCTGTCTGTGTATTGTCTTCTCTTCAATGAAACCAGTTCCTTAACAGTTCTCAGAAACCTTAATTGAGGCAGGAAGGTCAGGAGTCTTTCCCTAAAGGTGATTTTGAAAAAAGAGAAAAATACTCAACCTAACCATAATATTGATATATTGACATTTAAATCTATATGCATGACCCTGCACTTTGTCAATTGTCATTATGTGTTCTACCAGCATCTGACCTGTGACCAAAGCATCCCCCTTTACTGGCCTCCTCTTCAACTCTAATTGATTGCTGCATCACCTCATAGATCAGTGTTATATGTGACCAGTAAGAAGCTTGTTCGGTACACTTGTAATGCTCAACATGGTTTTTTGTTACATCTAAGTACCAATATAAATCTTTGTCAAATCTCAGAGGAGAATATAACTATTTTCCTTTGTATAAGCTTAAAGACAATGGTTTTACCCTCATAAATATCATAACTGTAACGAAACAGGATCTGGTACTCAAACCGTTATATGCAGCTGTACCTCAAGCAACGCATCCCCATCAGTGCAGCTCCTTGTGTAATAAAAGTGCTGATTATAGTCTGAATACCCAGTATGTTGTATTTCTACTTTTATACAGAGCACATGAACAAATCCACCTAAACGTGTGACACTGTAGACTAATTGTATCTCATTTGAGATCAGTAAACAAACCTGTGCCAAAATTTCCACTAGTTTGGTAAACAAGCCTGTGCAACTTAGCGATCGAAGTAAATCCGACAAGTTGTTTTTGTCATTTCGCCTGCACAAACACGTATAATTCCTGATTTAGAGAGCTACCAGAAGGTATCAGATGCTTTAATCACCAGTGAAATGCGTCATAACACAAACTGTACAAAATAAAGGCAAAACAACATTAGTAGAATCTCTAAAAAGGTCTTATGCCTGTGAATCCAAAAGCAGAGCGGACGGACTGAAATTTGCTTCCATATAAAGCCGTACATCTGACGGACCTCCCTCGCAGAGGTGTTGTAGGGAGTTGGCAGATGTGAGTGACAGCAGAGATGCAGGGGGAGTGGACGAAGGGTTAAACGTCGATGTCAGACACGAGCTGTTGATTACAGAGTCGGAGGTGCAGCAGAGCCTCTGTCACTTTGGCTCAGCCTTGCAATGTTGGAAAAAGCTTTTATCACCAGATAGAAGGAGCTTGTCAGGGTAACAGCTTAAATGCATCTACTGTGTCAACAAGAAGTGGCAAGTGAGAGGACTAAAGGAACAGCTGGGCACATAACCTATGGATGAGCATTTAAGATGCTCACTTTATTCTTTAACAACATTTTATGAGTGATAAAAAAAAGTCTTAAATCTTAAAATATATATTCTGTGCCAAAACTCAGACATTGTGTCATCAAATTTCTGTATTTCTGAGCATGGATGTCCATTCTTGGTCTTTGGAAACAGTATATATAACAAAATAATCTATTATTTTTCAGAGTTTTCAACCATATCTCCCAGTCATCAATTAGCCAATTAAATCATGCTTTTGTATGAAATATCTTTAGTGCGGAAGTTCATTTTTGACACCTGAGCCCACCCTGTTTGCTGTTGAAGACTGTGAGATAGAATTGAAAGCTCAAAAAACTAGTTAGTGGACCTTTGAGTTGAGGTTATTTTGTCACATTGATCGCAGTTATTTTAGGTGTATTCACATTATGTTCTGAAGGATTTGACTTGTTGATGAAAAGTACTGTTTGGTTTTTTTTATTTTTCTTAGCTCATCATAACTCAAAAGTACAGGTCTGGTTTATGTAGTCAAGGATTTACAAACAACAACCTTTAAAGCTTTAAAATGCTCATAAAACCTTTGTCTGTTCGTCATTCCGTGTATCAAAAGTTCAAACAGTCCTCTGCAGAGGTCTTCAGTCTAATAAAGGGTTATGTAAACAAAACCAATGATATATGGTAGTCAAACCAGGGACTATCATAGCTCAAGAACAGATTGAGCCTCTGAGCCAGGAGTAGTTATGGGCAAATCCTCTTGGGTTTGTCATTCTCACGTAAAACACTGCATTCTTTCTTTTTTCTCCTTTCCATTGGTGAATCTCTTCGTTAAAAACAGAAAAAAACAGTGATGCCGCTTTTTTTGGAAAAGGCAGGAAAAGCATGAATGAAGGTGAAAGCTGTGTGCTTTTGTCTCTTAAGTCAGCTGCCACCAAGTTCCACGTAGTCAAACAGCACATATCAGAAAAGCCACATTACAGGCGGTGTAAACTCAGCTGCTCCAAACATATATGTGCTCACTGAGTTGACAGAGATAACGTGTTATATAAAGACTCACTATAATCCATGAATCATTGTGGGCTCAAATGACTAATTTTTGATTCACCATGTAATACAATGGCTCATTATAATTCTTCTCTCCAATAATGACTAATAATTCAAATAGACAGAATAATCATGCCTGCATATTATCGCTGAATAACAGCAGGTAACTCTGCTATTGTTCATTTTGTTAATAAAAAAATAATCCCACAGTCACAGAAATCAGCTCAATAGAACCTTTTTAGTGGAGACTTCAGAGCATTTAGCACAAAGTTACAATATTAGAGTTGAACTCACTGGCACCCAGGGAGCATTTCAGGGCATAATAGGAAGTTATTATTCACAGATCTACTAAACTTATGCAAACTGAGGTGAATTCACTCGCCGTGGGTCAAAACCAGGACAGCCTCATTAATGAGGTGCAATCCCACTACGATGGCCAGTCAACCGACACTTCCAATAATGATAGCTGGAACGGCCCACAAATGGTTCTTTGCATTTTAAGGTTTTCTAACAAGCCATATAAACCAGCTGCCAAAACACCATTAGCGTTTGGATGTGGAGCAGCGTGGAGTATTATCCGTTCTCATCTGAGGTATTCTTGGCAGTGTAGCGTGAGGTTGTCTGTTACCGCTGCCCTCCATGACCTCTGAGACCTCAAGGTGTACGAGAGCTCTCCAGGTCTCTGCAGTGTGTGTCTATTTCTAGGCTGAGTTGCATAGAGTTTGGCTCTGACTGTTCTTAAGACAGACTGTTGTTCAGGAAGGTTATCTGAGGGTAAATCCACACCCCTCTCTATGTTCAGTGTGCTGCTTTGGATCTGACACACTCGTAAAAGTCACTGTGGATTAGGAGTAAGATCACTTATCGTACATTTCTTTGCAGGACAATGTGTGCACCAAACCCAACTTTAACTATACCTTAGATAGTCTTTTTACTACTTCAGGCTTGTTTATTGTTGGTTTATTAGTATTAAATACTGTGAGATAACTGTTGGATCACGTAGAACATTATATTTTTGCCAACTTCTGTAGTGTTGCTTCTCTACCACGGTGGTCTCTTATAAGCTTAGAATATTAATGCAGGTCATAAGGGAAACAACAAAGATTATCAAACCGCTATGTTTTAGGTACAGTTTTGTCAT